>NC_069504.1:474668934-474997596 GCF_027579735.1 Bombina bombina | reverse complement strand
GGGGGGCGGAGCCAGAGGGGGAGCTATATGGACAGCTCTTGCTGGGTGCTCTCTTTGCCATTTCCTGTAGGGAAGAGAATATCCCACAAGTAAGGATGAAGCCGTGGACCGGAACCACCACGTTCGGAGAAAGACAATTTATCAGGTAAACATAAATTCTGTTTTTTTCAAAATTAGCGCTTGTTACCATTGGAACACTAATATCTTTCAAGATCCCCTGAATATCCATTGACATGTATATATATATTTTTTTAGAAGACATCCCAAAGTATAGATCTAGGCCAATTTTGGTATATATCATGCCACCATTTCACCGCCAAATGTGATCAAATAAAAAAAAATTGTTCACTTTTTTCACAAATATTTTCACAAACTTTAGGTTTCTCACTGAAATTATTTACAAACAACTTATGCAATTATAGCATAAATGGTTGTAAATGCTTCTCTGGGATCCCCTTTGTTCAGAAATAGCAGACATATATGGCTTTGGCTTTGCTTTTTGGTAATTAGAACGCTGCTAAATGCCACTGCGCACCACACGTGTATTATGCCCAGCAGTGAAGGGGTTAATTAGGGAGCATGTAGGGAGCGTCTAGGGTTAATTTTAGCTTTAGTTTAGTGTAGTAGACAACCCCAAGTATTGATCTAGGCCCATTTTGGTATATTTCATGCCACCATTTCACCGCCAAATGCGATCAAATTAAAAAAAAGTTACATTTTTCACAATTTTAGGTTTCTCACTGAAATTATTTACAAACAGCTTGTGCAATTATGGCACAAATGGTTGTAAATGCTTCTCTGGGATCCCCTTTGTTTAGAAATAGCAGACATATATGACTTTGGCGTTGGGGTTAATTAGGTAGTTTGTAGGGAGCTTGCAGGGTCTAATTTTAGCTTTAGTGTACAGATCAGCCTTCCACACCTGACACATCCCACCCCCTGATCCCTCCCCAAACAGCTCCCTTCCCTCCCCCCACAATTGTCCCCTCCATCTTAAGTACTGGCAGGAAAAGTCTGCCAGTACTAAAATAAAAGGTTTTTTAAAATAAAAAAATTTAAGCATATTTACATATGCTGCTGTGTAGGATCCCCCCCTTAGCCCCCAACCTCCCTGATTCCCCCCCCCCCCAAAACAGCTCTCTAACCCTCCCCCTCTGCCTTATTGGGGGCCATCTTGGGTACTGGCAGCTGTCTGCCAGTACCCAGTTTGCAAAGAAAATGGTTTTTTTTTATTTGTTTTTTTTTTTATTTCTGTAGTGTAGCTTCTCCTCCCCCCCCCCCCCACAGACCAAACCCCCACCACCTAACTGATGTCTTTTTTTTTTTTCATTGTTATCCCCTTTTTTATTTAATTTTCATTACACTTTTTTTCTGTAGTGTAGCCGGTTCCCACCCCGCTCCGCCTCCCCGTTGCACGCAGCCCAGCCCCCCCCGTGCACGTGCGCCGCCCCCAACCATCCCCCGCCCGACGATCCCGCCCGACCTCCACATCACCAGGGCCATTGATGGCCGCCACTCTCCTCCCACACCCGGCTCCCACCCACCAACGAGGAAAGCCACCGATCTCCAGTGTAGCAAGGGCCTACAGAGTGGCTCTCTCTGCATCGGGTGGCTTCAAAAGGTTATTGCCAGGATGCCTCCATATCGAGGCATCACTGGCAATAACCGGAAAGCAGCTGGAAGCGAGCAGGATCGCTTCCAGCTGCTTTTCCACACTGAGGACCGTGCAGGGGTACTTCCTCGGGGCGTTAACTGCCTTTTTTATGAGGAACGTACCCTGCACGTCCTCGGGTCGTTAAGGGGTTAAAGGGATAGGAAACTCAAAAAAAAAATTTAAAAGGCCAGTCTAGTCAAAATTAAGCTTTCATGATTCAGGTAGGGCATGCAATTTTAAACAACCTTCCGATTTTACCTTTAATCATCAAATTTGCTTTGTTCTCTTGGTATTCTTTGAAAGCTAAACCTAGGTAGGCTAATTGCTGTGTAAAAAATGTATCTTTCTCTTGCAAGGTGTATCCAGTCCACGGATTCATCCTTTACTTGTGGGATATTCTCATTCCTACAAGGAAGTGGCAAAGAGAGCACACAGCAGAGCTGTCCCATATAGCTCCCCCTCTAGCTCCACCCCCCAGTCATTCTCTTTGCCGGCACTAAGCACTAGGGTCTCTCTACGGGAGGGTAAAGTGAATGTGGTGTTAGAATGGTAGTTTTTATTATCTCTCAATCAAAAGTTTATTTTAAATGTTACCCGGTTTGTACTATTTACTCTCTAGCAGAAAAGTGATGAAGATTCTGCTGAGGAAAATGATTTTAGCATGTTGCTAACTAAAATCCACTGCTGTTCCCACACAGGACTGAGGAGTTCCAGAAAACTTCAGTTGGGGGGAACGGTTTGCAGGGTAATCTGCAATGAGGTATGGTCAGTCATTTATTTCTAGACAAGACTGAGATAATGCTAGAAGAGACTGACAATATCCCCATGAGGGGAGGGTAAGCTATGTTCACAGACTTAGTAAGGAATTGAATGCTTACATAACAGGGCTAATTATGCTGGTTGACACTGATTCAGGGCAATCGATAGTTTATTTAAGAAAAACATCGTTTGTAAGACACTTTGAAAGTCCCTTTTTATTCACTTAAGAGATTTACTAGGCCTCACAGCCTCCAGAGTAGAGTGGGAGGGGCCTAATTTCGCGCCTCAGATGCGCAGTTAGAATTGCAGAGAAGTTCATGCTGCTTCACATGGAGGGTCCCTGCTGCTGTTTGAGGTCCGTATAGAAGCTTTTTTCCTCAAATCTGATCCCTAAGGGCAGGTAGGGCCACAGCAAGGCTGTGGCAAGGTGCTGTACTATTTTTAACGGGTGTTGGCTTTAGGCTGCTCCGGTTTGGGCATTAAGGGGTAATCGTTTTGAAACTTGTGGTGCAATCTTATTAAGGCTTTAGGTACATACTGTGAAAATTTCAGAGAATTGCTGCATTTTTCACTGTTTTGTAAAATTGTGTGCTTTTTATCTCTTAAAGGCACAGTAACGTTTTTTTCAAATTGTGTTTTTTTATTTGATTAAAGTGATTTCCAAGCCTGCTTGTGTATATTACTAGTCAATTAAACATGTCTGACACTAAGGAAAATCCTTGTTCAATGTGTTTAGTAGCCATGGTGGAACCCCCTCTCAGAATGTGTCCCACTTGTATTGATATGTCTATACACTTTAAAGATCATATTGTTGCACTTAAGAATGTGGCCCAAGATGATTCTCAGACTGAAGGTAACGAGGGTAGCCCGTCTGCCTCCCCCAAGTGTCACAACCAGTTATGCCCGCGCAAGCGACGCCTAGTACCTCTAGTGCGTCTAACCCTTTTACATTACAAGAATTAGCGAGGGCAGTCATGGATAATTCTCTTACAGCCTTCTTATCTAAACTGCCTGTGTTCCGCAAAGCGTGATAGCTCGTTTTAAGAACAGATTATGAGCATTCTGACGCTTTGGTAGCCCGTATCCGATATACCCCTAACAACGCTCTGATGTGGGAGCGAGGGATTTGATGTCTGAGGGAGAAGTCTCTGATTTCAGGAAGGGTTCCTCCTCAGACAGATTCAGATACACTGCTTTTAAATTTAAACTAGAACACCTCCGCGTTTTGCTTAGGGAGGTATTAGCTACTCTGGATGACTGCGACCCTTAGTGATCCCAGAGAAATTGTGTAAAATTGACAAGTACCTAGAAGTCCCCTGTTTAACGGATACGTTTCCGGTCCCTAAGAGGATTGCGGATATCGTTACTAGGGAGTGGGATAGACCAGGGGTTCCCTTTGCTCCCCCTCCTGTTTTTAAGAAAATGTTCCCCATACCTGAACCTGTGCGGGACTCGTGGCAGACGGTCCCTAAGGTGGAGGGGGCTGTTTTCTACACTTGCTAAACCCACAACCATACCAATTGAAGACAGTTGTGCTTTTATAGACCCCTATGGATAAGAAGTTAGAGGGTTTACTTAAGAAAATGTTTGTTCAACAAGTTTTCTTCTCCAACCTATTGCCTGCATTATTCCTGTAACTACTGCAGGCTGCTTTCTGGTTTTAGGCGCTGGAAGACTCGCTCCAGACGGAGACCTCATATGAGGAAATTATGGATAGAATTAAGGCTTAAAGCTTAGCTAATTCTTTTATCGCTGACACCGCTTTCCCAAATAGCTAAGTTAGCGGCAAAAAATTCAGGTTTCACCCATTTTGGCGCGCAGGGCGCTATGGCTAAAGTCCTGGTCGGCCGATGTGTCAGTCTAAATCCAAGCTTTTGAACATTCCTTTCAAAGAAAAAGACCCTCTTTGGGCCTGAATTGAAAGAGATTATTTCAAATATCACGGGGGAAAAGGCATTTTCTCCCATCAGGACAAGCCCTTTAAGATAAAGAACAAAGCTAATTTTCCTTCCTTTTCGCAATTTCAGGAACGGCCCCGCTTCATCCTCTCCGGCTGCAAAGCAAGAGGGTAACGCTTCACAGCCCAAGGCAACCTGGAAACCTTACAGGGCTGGAATAAGGGTAAACAGGCCAAAAAGCCTGCAGCTGCCCACCAAGACAGCATGAAGGGGTAGCCCCTGATCCGGGAGACGGATCTAGTAGGGGCAGACTCTCTCTCTCGCTCAGGACTGGGCAAGAGATGTACACGATCCCCTTGGGCATTAGAGATTGTTGCCCAGGGATACCTTTTAGAATTCAAGAACTCTCCTCCAAGGGGAAGGTTCCACATTTCTCGTCTGTCTACAGATCAGACAAAGAAAGTTGCGTTTTTACGATGTGTAGAAGATCTACATACAATGGGAGTGATCCACCAGTTCCAATTGCAGAACAAGGACTGGGGTTTTACTCAAACCTGTTTGTGGTTCCCAAAAAAGAAGGAACTTTCAGACCAATCTTGGATCTCAAAATTCTAAACAAATTCCTCAGAGTCCCATCAGTCAAGATGGAGACCTTCGGACAATCTTACCAATGATCCAGGAGGGTCAATATGACTACCGTGGATCTAAAGGGATGCATAATATCTGCATATTCCTATCCACAAAGATCATCGCCAGTTTTCCAGGTTCGCCTTTCTGGACAAGGCATTATCAGTTTGTGGCTCTTCCTTTTCGGGTTGGCCACTGCTCCCAGAATTTTCACAAAGGTGCTAGGGTCCCTCCTGGCGGTTCTAAGACCGCGGGCATAGCAGTGGCGCCTTACCTAGACGACATCTTAATTCAGGCGTCAACTTTCCAAAGAACCAAGTCTCACACGGAGATCGTATTGGCCTTTCTGAGGTCTCACGGGTGGAAGGTGAACGTCAAAAAGAGTTCTCTCTCCCCCCTCACAAGAGTTCCATTCCTAGGAACACTGATAGACTCGGTAGAAATGAAAATATTTCTGACAGAGGTCAGAAAGTTAAAACTGTTAACTACTTGCCGAGCTCTTCATTCCATTCCTCGGCCCTTCTATAGCTCAGTGCATGGAGACAATCGGACTAATGGTAGCGGCAATGGACATAGTCCCTTTTGCTCGGATACACCTCAGACCACTGCAACTATGCATGCTCAAACAGTGGAATGGGGATTATGCAGATTTGTCTCCTCAAATTCAGTTGGACCAGGAGACCAGAGATTCTCTGGTGGTTGTCTCAAGATCACCTGTCTCAGGGAATATGTTTCCGCAGGCCAGAGTGGATCATTGTAACGACCGACGCCAGTCTGTTGGGCTGGGGTGCGGTCTGGGACTCCCTGAAAGCTCAGGGCTTATGGTCTCGGGAAGAAACTCTTCTCCCGATAAACATTCTGGAACTGAGGGCGATATTAAACGCTCTTCAGGCATGGCCTCAACTAGCTGCGGCCAAATTCATCAGATTTCAGTCGGACAACATCACGACTGTAGCTTACGTCAATCATCAGGGGGGAACAAAGAGTTCCCTAGCAATGACGGAAGTAACCAAAATAATCAGGTGGGCGGAGGATCACTCCTGCCATCTCTCAGCAATTCACATCCCAGGAGTAGACAACTGGGAGGCGGATTTTCGAAGTCGTCAGACTTTTCACCCGGGGGAAGTGGGAACTCCACCCGGAGTTATTTGCCCAGCTGACCTCAGCTTTGGGGCACTTCAGAGTTGGATCTGATGGCTTCCCGTCAGAACACCCAAACTTCCTCTCTACGGGTCCAGGTCCCGGGATTCCAAGGCGGGTATTGATAGATGCTCTAGCAGCGCCTTGGTCCTTCAATCTGGCTTATGTTTTTCCACCGTTTCCTCTCCCTCCGCGTCTGGTTGCCAGAATCAAGCAGGAGAAGGCTTTGGTGATTCTGATAGCGCCTGCGTGGCCCCGCAGGACTTGGTATGCAGACCCTAGTGGACATGTCATCTGTTCCACCATGGACATTGCCAATGAGGCAGGATCTTCTGATACAGGGTTCCGTTCAAGCATCCAAATTTAGTTTCTCTACGTCTGACTGCTTGGAGATTTGAACGCTTAATTCTATCAAAGCGTGGGTTCTCTGAGTCAGTTATAGATACTCTGATTCAGGCTAGAAAGCCTGTCGCCAGGAAAATCTACCATAAGATATGGTGGAAATATCTTTGTTGTTGTGAATCCAAGGGTTACTCATGGAGTAAGATTAGGATTCCCAAGATATTGTCCTTTCTCCAAGAAGGATTGGAGAAAGGATTGTCAGCTAGTTCCTTAAAAGGACAAATATCTGCTTTGTCTATCCTATTACACAAGCGTCTGGCAGAGGTACCAGACGTTCAAGCGTTTGCTCAGGCTTTAGTCAGAATCAAGCCTGTCTATAAACCCGTGGCTCCGCCATGGAGTTTGAATCTAGTTCTTTCAGTTCTTCAAGGGGGTTCCGTTTGAACCTTTACATTCCATAGACATTAAGTTGTTATCTTGGAAAGTTTTGTTTTTGATAGCTATCTCTTCTGCTCAAAGAGTTTCAGAATTATCGGCCTTACAGTGTGATTCACTTACCTGGTGTTCCACGCAGATAAGGTAGTTTTGCGTACCAAGCCTGGTTTTTCTCCTAAAGTTGTTTCTAACAAGAATATTAACCAGGAAATAGTTGTTCCTTCTCTGTGTCCTAATCCATCTACGAAGAAGGAACGTCTATTACACAATCTTGATGTAGTTCGTCCTTTAAAGTTTCTATTTACAAGCAACTAAGGATTTCAGACAAACATCTTCCTTGTTTGTTATCTATTCTGGTAAGAGGAGAGGTCAGAAAGCGACTGCTACCTCTCTTTCCTTTTGGCTTAAAAGCATCATCCGTTTGGCATATGAGACTGCTGTCCAACAGCCTCCTGAAATAATAACTGCTCATTCTACCAGAGCAGTGGCTTCCACATGGGCTTTCAAAAATGAGGCTTCTGTTGAACAGATTTGTAAGGCAGCGACTTGGTCTTCACTGCACACTTTTGCCAAATTTTACAAATTCGATACTTTTGCTTCTTCGGAGGCTATTTTTGGGAGAAAGGTTTTGCAAGCAGTGGTGCCTTCCGTTTAAGGTACCTGTCTTGTTTCCCTCCCTTCACCGTGTCCTAAAGCTTTGGTATTGGTATCACACAAGTAAAGGATGAATCCGTGGACTGGATACACCTTGCAAGAGAAAACAGAATTTATGCTTACCTGATAAATTACTTTCTCTTGCGTGTATCCAGTCCACGGCCACCCCTGGCATTTAAGTCGGGTAAAAAAAAATTTGTTTAAACTACAGTCACCACTGCACCCTATGGTTTCTCCTTTTTCTTCCTAACCTTTAGTCGAATGACTAGGGGGTGGAGCTAGAGGGGGAGCTATATGGACAGCTCTGCTGTGTGCTCTCTTTGCCACTTCCTGTAGGGAATGAGAATATCCCACAAGTAAAGGATGAATCCGTGGACTGGATACACCGGCAAGAGAAAGTAATTTATCAGGTAAGCATAAATTCTGTTTTCAGTTACTGCCCAGCTGCAGGTAAAAAAAAAGAAAGAAAATGAACAGGGCAAGCCAATAAGCATCAGCAATGCTGAGGTCATTGAACTTGTTTTTACTTTGATCTAATGAGATTTCTCTTGTTAAGTGTATCCAGTCCACGGATCATCCATTACTTGTGGGATATTCTCCTTCCCAACAGAAGTTGCAAGAGGATCACCCACAGCAGAGCTGCTATATAGCTCCTCCCCTAACTGCCATATCCAGTCATTCTCTTGCAACTCTCAACAAAGATGGAGGTAGTAAGAGGAGAGTGGTGTATTATAGTTAGTTCTTCTACAATCAAAAGTTTATTATTTTTTAAATGGTACCGGAGTGTACTATTTCATCTCTGGCAGCATTTAGAAGAAGAATCTGCCTGCGTTTTCTATGATCTTAGCAGAAGTAACTAAGATCTACTGCGTTCTCACATATGTCCTGAAGTTACCTCACCCCTCAGAGGGGGAATGGGCGTGCAGGTTATCCTGCAATAAGGTATGTGCAGTTAAAATTTTTCTAGGGATGGAATTTGCTAGAAAATGCTGCTGATACCGGATTAATGTAAGTTAAGCCTAAATACAGTGATTTAATAGCGACTGGTATCAAGGCTTATTACCAGAGATACATACTCTTATAAAAGTGCAATATAAAACGTTTGCTGGCATGTTTAATCGTTTTTATATATGCTGGTGATAAAACTTATTGGGGCCTAGTTTTTTCCACATGGCTGGCTTGATTTTTGCCTAGAAACGTTTCCTGAGGCTTTCCACTGTTGTAATATGAGTGGGAGATGCCTATTTTAGCGCTTTTCTGACAGAGACATTCAGTTTGCCTCAGCAGTTCCCTGCATGATATAGGACATCTCTGAAGGTCTAAAAAGGCTTCAAAAGTCGTGTTTGAGGAAGGGTAACAGCCACAGGAGAGCTGTGGCAGTTGTTGTGACTGTTTTTAAAAAACGTTTTTTTCATTGTTATTCAGTTTTTTGTATTAAGGGGTTAATCATCCATTTGCATGTGGGTGCAATGCTCTGCTAACTTGTTACATACACTGTAAGAATTTCGTTAGTGTAACTGCCTTTTTTCACTGTTTCAAATTTTGACAAAATTTGTTTTTCTTAAAGGGGCAGTAACGTTTTTTATATTGCTTGTTAACTTGGTTTAAAGTGTTTTCCAAGCTTTCTAGTCTCATTGCTAGTCTGTACAAACATGTCTGACACAGAGGAAACTACTTGTTCATTATGTTTAAAGCCATGGTGGAGCCCCATAGGAGAATGTGTACTAAATGTATTGGATTTCACCTTAAACAGTAAAGATCAGTCTTTATCTATAAAAGAAATTGTCACCAGAGGGTTCTGTCGAGGGGGAAGTTATCTCCCCACGTGTCGGACCCTTTGCCTCCCGCTCAAGGGACGCACGCTAATATGGCGCCAAGTACATCAGGGACACCCATAGCGATTACTTAGCAGGACATGGCTGCTATCATGGATAATACCCTGTCAGCCCCGTATTTGCCAGATTGCCTGAATTTAGGGGCAAGCGCGATAGCTCTGGGGGTTAGACGAGATACAGAGCGCGTAGATGCTGTAAGAGCCATGTCTGATACTGCGTCACAATATGCAGAACCTGAGGACGGAGAGCTTCAGTCTGTGGGTGACATCTCTGACTCGGGGAAACCTGATTCAGATATTTCCTAATTTTAAATTAAGCTTGAGAACCTCTGTGCATTGCTTGGGGAGGTGTTAGCTGCTCTGAATGACTGTGACACAATTGCAGTGCCAGAGAAATTGTGTAGACTGGATAAATACTATGCAGTGCCGGTGTGTACTGACGTTTTTCCAATACCTAAAAGGTTTACAGAAATCATTAATAAGGAGTGGGATAGACCCGGTGTGCCGTTTTCCCCCCCTCCTATTTTAAGAAAAATGTTTCCAATAGACGCCACTACACCGGACTTATGGCAAACGGTCCCTAAGGTGGAGGGAGCAGTTTCTATTTTAGCAAAGCGTACCACTATCCCGGTTGAGGACAGTTGTACTTTTTCAGATCCAATGGATAAAAAATTAGAGGGTTACCTTAAGAAAATGTTTATTCAACAAGGTTTTATTTTACAGCCCCTTGCATGCATTACGCCTGTTACTGCTGCGGCGGCATTCTGTTTGAGGCCCTGGAAGAGGCCATCCATACAGCTCCATTGACTGAAATCATTGACAAGCTTAGAACACTTAAGCTAGCTAACTCATTTATTTCTGATGCCATTGTTCATTTGACTAAACTAACGGCTAAGAATTCCGGATTCGCCATCCAGGCGCGTAGGGCGCTATGGCTTAAATCCTGGTCAGCTGACGTGACTTCAAGTCTAAATTACTCAACATTCCTTTCAAGGGGCAGACCTTATTCGGGCCTGGTTTGAAAGAAATTATGCTGGACATTACTGGAGGTAAGGTCATACCCTTCCTCAGGACAGGGCCAAATCAAGGGCCAACAGTCTAATTTTCGTGCCTTTCGAATTTCAAGGCAGGTGCAACATCAACTTCCTCTGCTTCAAAACAAGAGGGAACTTTTGCTCAATCCAACAGGCCTGGAAATTAAACCAGTCCTGGAACAAGGGCAAGCAGGCCAGAAAGCCTGCTGCTGCCTCCAATACAGCATGAAGGAACGGCCACCTATCCGGCAACGGATCTAGTAGGGGGCAGGACTTTCTCTCTTCGCCCAGGCGTGACCAAGAGATGTTTCAGGATCCCTGGGCGTTGGAGATCATATCTCAGGGATATCTCTGGACTTCAAAGCTTCTCCTCCACAAGGGAGATTTCACCTTTCAAGATTATCTGCAAACCAGATAAAGAAAGAGGCATTCCTACGCTGCGTGCAAGACCTTCTAGTAATGAGAGTGATCCATCCAGTTCCGCAGACGGAACAAGGACAGGGTTTTTACTCAAATCTGTTTGTGGTTCCCAAAATAGAGGGAACCTTCAGACCAATTTTGGATCTAAAGATCTTAAACAAATTCCTCAGAGTTCCATCATTCAAGATGGAAACTATTCGGACCATCTTACCCATGATCCAAGAGGGTCAGTACATGACCACAGTGGATTTAAAGGATGCCTACCTTCACATTCCGATTCACAAGAATCATCATCGGTTCCTAAGGTTTGCCTTTCTAGACAGGCATTACCAATTTGTAGCTCTTCCCTTCGGGTTGGCTACAGCCCCGAGAATTTTTACAAAGGTTCTGGGCTCCCTTCTGGCGGTTCTAAGACCGCGAGGCATAGCGGTGGCTCCTTATCTAGACGACATCCTGATACAGGCGTCAAGCTTTCAAATTGCCAAGTCTCATACAGAAATAGTTCTGGCATTTCTGAGGTCGCATGGGTGGAAAGTGAACGAAGAAAAGAGTTCTCTATCTCCTGTCACAAGGGTTTCCTTCCTAGGGACTCTTATAGATTCTGTAGAAATGAAAAATTTACCTGACGGAGTCCAAGTTTATCAAAACTTCTAAATGCTTGCCGTGTTCTTCCACTCCCTTCCGCGCCCTACGGTGGCTCAGTGCATGGAAGTAATCGGCTTAATGGTAGCGGCGATGGACATAGTGCCATTTGCGCGCCTGCATCTCAGACCGCTGCAATTGTGCATGCTCAGTCAGTGGAATGGGGATTACACAGATTTGTCCCTTCTACTAAATCTGGATCAGGAAACCAGAGATTCTCTTCTCTGGTGGTTATCTCGGGTCCACCTGTCCAAGGGTATGACCTTTCGCAGACCGGATTGGACGATTGTTACAACAGATGCCAGCCTTCTAGGTTGGGGTGCAGTCTGGAACTCCCTGAAGGCTCAGGGTTCATGGACTCAGGAGGAGAAACTCCTCCCAATAAATATTCTGGAGTTAAGAGCAATATTCAATGCTCTTCTAGCTTGGCCTCAGTTAGCAACACTGAGGTTCATCAGATTTCAGTCGGACAACATCACGACTGTGGCTTACATCAACCATCAAGGGGGAACCAGGAGTTCCCTAGCGATGTCAGAAGTCTCCAAGATAATTAGCTGGGCAGAGACTCACTCTTGCCACCTATCAGCGATCCATATCCCAGGTGTAGAGAACTGGGAGGCGGATTTTCTAAGTCGTCAGACTTTTCATCCGGGGGAGTGGGAGCTCCATCCGGAGGTGTTTGCTCAATTGGTCCATCGTTGGGGCAAACCAGAACTGGATCTCATGGCGTCTCGCCAGAACGCCAAGCTTCCTTGTTACGGATCCAGGTCCAGGGACCCAGAAGCGACGCTGATAGATGCTCTAGCAGCTCCTTGGTTCTTCAACCTGGCTTATGTGTTTCCACCGTTTCCTCTGCTCCCTCGACTGACTGACAAAATCAGACAGGAGAGAGCATCGGTGATTCTGATAGCGCCTGCGTGGCCACGCAGGACCTGGTATGCAGATCTGGTGGACATGTCATCCTTTCCACCATGGACTCTGCCTCTGAGACAAGACCTCCTAATACAAGGTCCTTTCAATCATCCGAATCTAATTTCTCTGAGACTGACTGCATGGAGATTGAACGCTTGATCCTATCAAAGCGTGGCTTCTCCGAGTCAGTCATTAATACCTTAATACAGGCACGAAAGCCTGTCACCAGGAAAATCTACCACAAGATATGGTGTAAATATCTTCATTGGTGTGAATCCAAGAATTACTCATGGAGTAGGGTTAGGATTCCTAGGATATTGTCCTTTCTCCAAGAGGGTTTGTACAAAGGATTATCAGCTAGTTCTTTAAAGGACAGATTTCTGCTCTGTCTTTTCTTTTACACAAGCGTCTGGCAGAAGTTCCAGACGTTCAGGCATTTTGTCAGCTTTAGTTAGGATTAAGCCTGTGTTTAAACCTGTTGCTCCTCCATGGAGTTTAAACTTGGTTCTTAAAGTTCTTCAAGGGGTTCCGTTTGAACCCCTTCATTCTATTGATATCAAACTTTTATCATGGAAAGTTCTGTTTCTGATGGCTATTTCCTCGGCTCAAAGAGTCTGAGTTATCTGCCTTACATTGTGATTCTCCTTATCTCATCTTTCATTCAGATAAAGTAGTTCTGTGTACAAAACCCGGGTTTTTACCCAAGGTGGTTTCTAACAAGAATATCAATCAATAGATTGTTGTTCCATCATTGTGTCCTAATCCTTCTTCAAAGAAGGAACGTCTTTTGCATAATCTAGACGTAGTCCGTGCCTTGAAGTTTTACTTACAAGCTACTAAAGATTTTCGTCAAACATCTAACCTGTTTGTTGTTTACTCTGGACAGAGGAGAGGTCAAAAGGCCTCGGCAACCTCTCTTTCTTTTTGGCTTCGGAGTATAATCCGTTTAGCCTATGAGACTGCTGGACAGCAGCCACCTGAAAGGATTACAGCTCATTCTACTAGAGCTGTGGCTTCCACCTGGGCCTTTAAAAATCAGATTTGCAAGGCTGCGACTTGGTCTTCGCTTCATACCTTTTCAAAATTCTATAAATTTGATACTTTTGCTTCTTCGGAGGCTATTTTTGGGAGAAAGGTTCTACAGGCAGTGGTTCCTTCCGTTTAAGTTCATGCCTTGTCCCTCCCATCATCCGTGTACTTTAGCTTTGGTATTGGTATCCCACAAGTAATGGATGATCCTGTGGACTGGATACGCTTAACAAGAGAAAACATATATTTTATGCTTACCTTGATAAATTTATTTCTCTTGTAGTGTATCCCTAGTCCACGGCCCGCCCTGTCCTTTTAGGCAGGTCTAAATTTCAATTAAACTACGTCACCACTGCACCCTATGGTTTCTCCTTTCTCGGTTTGTTTCTGTCCGAATTCTGGGGGGGATATGGCGAGGTTAGGGGGAGGAGCTATATTGCAGCTCTGCTGTGGGTGATCCTCTTGCAACTTCCTTTTGGGAAGGAGAATATCCCACAAGTAATGGATGATCCGTGGGACTGGATACACTACAAGAGAAATAAATTTATCAGGTAAGCATAAATTTTGTTTTCTTTTACAAAGATATGACGAGGTCCACGGATTTCTTCCTTACTTGTGGGATATTAACCTCCTGCTAACACTAAGTGGCCAAAGAGCCCCTCCACCCTCAGTCATTCTCTTTGCCTGTGTTATACTAGGAAGACATGGTAAAGTGAGGTGTTAGTTTTAGTTTCTTCAATCAAGAAGTTTTTTATTTTAAATGGTACCGGTGCATACTATTTTCCTCAGGGGATTATGGAAGAAGATTTCTGCCCTGAGGTTTGATGATCTTAGCATTTTTAACTAAGATCCACGCTGGTTCCCACAAGACTTCTGAAGGTAACCATGGATGACATCTTCAGTGTGGAGACCGGTTTCATGCTACAAGTAGCATTAAGGTATGTGCAGCCTTTTTTTCTGAGGAGACTTGGTGTATCCGAACTGGCTGGCATTATTTTCCCTGTATGGGAATAGGGTAAGCAGTAAAACCTATTTTAATAAGAGGGGTGTTACTGGAGTCCCTATTTTATATTTATCATTAGTTTATATTTGGGCATTATGTGACATGGGAGACAATATAAAAAACAATGTTTTATGTTTTTTATTTTTGGCCACTTTAAAACTTATTGGTTTTATGCTAGAGGGTTATATTGTGTGTGTATTTTTAGTCTTTAGTGCAAAACTGCATTTCCCATGCGTGTTGTTTGGGCCTACTCCAACCTTTTGATCCTTAAGGGGCGGAGCCTATTTTGGCACAATTTCTCAGGCTTAGCAGCAGCAAACAGTAACTCAGTGGCTCCTAAACTGTGTAGCTGGACTGAAGGGTTGGAACTTGATTCAAAGTACCCTGGGGGCAGGGTAGGCGCTCAAAGCAGAGCTGAGCTAGGTGCAGAGTGTATTATTTTTATCTATCTTTTGACTACTTGTTGATATAAGTACTTCTAAAAGCCTTATTTGTTTTCATGTAATTGGCAAGAGTCCATGAGCTAGTGACATATGGGATATACAATCCTACCAGGAGGGGCAAAGTTTCCCAAACCTCAAAATGCCTATAAATACACCCCTCACCACACCTTCAATTCAGTTTTACAAACTTTGCCTCCTGTGGAGGTGGTGAAGTAAGTTTGTGCTGAGATTTCTATGTTGATATGCGCTTCTCAGCATTGTTGAAGCCCGATTCCTCAGAGTACAGCGAATGTCAGAGGGACGTGAAGGGAGTATCACTTATTGAATCCGATGATTTCCCTAACGGGGGTCTATTTCATGGGTTCTGTTATCGGTCGTAGAGATTCATCTCCTACCTCCCTTTTCAGATCGACGATATTCTCTCAATTTACCATTACCTCTACTGATAACTGTTTTTGTACTGGTTTGGCTATCTGCTATATGTGGATGGGTGTCTTTTGGTAAGTATGTTTTTTATTACTTAAGACACCTCAGCTATGGTTTGGCACTTTTATGCATTTATATAAAGTTCTAAATATATGTATTGTACTTATATTTGCCATGAGTCAGGTTCATGTATTTCCTTCTGCAGACTGTCAGTTTCATATTTGGGTAATATAAACATCTTTTATAGAAAAAATTTTCTTACCTGGTGTTTAGTCTTTTTTCAATTGACTATTTCTTGCAAATTGCGGGTGGCATTAGGCCCGCGGGTGCGTCAAATGTTAAACTTTATTGCGTCATTCTTGGCGCGAAAATATTTTTTGGCGCGGAAAAATTACGCAACTTCGTCATTTCCGGCGTCATACTTGACGCTGAGACCTTTCACACTGTTGCGTCATCGAGTGTGTCATTTCCGGTTATTTTTGGCGCCAAAAAGTTTACGTTACGTTGTGCGTCATACTTGGCGCCAAACTTTTTCATTATTTCAATACCCCATTGATGTTTGCCTCTTACTTTTTTCTCTATCAGAGGCCTATGCTATTTGCTTTTTTTCCCATTCCTGAAACTGTCATATAAGGAAATAGATCATTTTGCTTTTTATGTTGTTTTTTCTCTTACATTTTGCAAGATGTCTTTATCTGATCCTGCCTCAGAAGTTTCTGCTAGAACATTGCTGCCTGACATCGGTCCTACCAAAGCTAAGTGCATTTGTTGTAAAATTGTTGAAATTATTTCGCCAAATGTAATTTGTAATAGCTGTCATGATAAACTTTTACATGCACTTAGTGTATCCATCAGTAATAGCACATTGCCAGTTGTAGTTCCTTCAACTTCTAATGTGCATGATATACCTGTAAATTTTAAGAATTTGTTTCTGATTCTATTTTGAAGGTTTTGTCTGCATTTCCACCTTCTAATAAATGTAAAGGTCTTTAAAACTTCTCATTTAGTTGATGAATTTCAAATGACCAACAACATAATTTATCCTCTTCCGATGAGGATCTATCTGATACAGAAGATCCTTCCTCAGACATTGACACTGACAAATCTACTTATTTATTTAAAATAGATTATATGCGTTCTTTATTAAAAGAAGTGTTAATTATTTTGGATATTGAGGTAACTAGTCCTATTGACGTTCAGTATAATAAACGTTTAAATGCTGTTTTTAAACCTCCTGTGGTTTCTCCAGGGGTTTTTCCTATTCCTGAGGCTATTTCTGATATGATTTCTAGGGAATGGAATAAGCCAGGTACTTCTTTTATTCTTTCTTCAAGGTTTAAAAAATTGTATCCTTTACCAGCAAAATCTATAGAGTTTTGGGAAAAAATCCCCAAAGTTGATGGGGCTATTTCTACTCTTGCAAAACGTACCACTATTCCTATGGAAGATAGTACTTCCTTTTTAAGGATCCTTTAGATAGGAAGCTTGAATCTTATCTAAGGAAGGCCTATTTATATTCAGGTCATCTTTTCAGACCTGCAATTTCTTTGGCTGATGTTGCGGCTGCATCAACCTTCTGGTTGGAGAATTTAGCGCAACAGGAATTGGATTCTGACTTATCTAGCATTATTCGCCTATTGCAATATGCTAATCATTTTATTGTGATGCAATTTTTTATATTATCAAAATTGATGTTAGATCCATGTCTTTAGCTATTTTAGCTAGAAGAGCTTTGTGGCTTAAATCTTGGAATGCTGATATGACATCTAAATCTAGATTACTATCTCTTTCTTTCCAAGGTAATAATTTATTTTGGTTCTCAGTTGGATTCTATTATTTCAACTGTCACTGGGGGAAGGGAGTTTTTTCTGCCTCAGGATTAAAAACCTAAGGGTAAATCTAAGGCTTCTAACCATTTTTGTTCCTTTCGTTAGAATAAGGAACAAAAACTCAATCTTCGCCCAAGGAGTCTGCTTCCAATTGGAAGCCTTCCTCAAGTTGGATTAAATCCAAGCCATTTAGGAAACCAAAGTCAGCCCCTAAATCCGCATGAAGGTGCGGCCCTCATTCCAGCTCAGCTGGTAGGTGGCAGATTAAGGTTTTTCAAGATATTTGGATAAAATCTGCCCAAAATCAATGGATTCAGAGCATTGTCTCTCAAGGGTATCAAATAGGATTCAGAGTAAGACCTCCTGTGAGAAGATTTTTTCTGTCACGTATCCCAGTAAATCCAGTAAAAGCTCAGGCTTTCCTGAAGTGTGTTTCAGACCTGGAGTCTTCAGGGGTAATCATGCCAGTTCCTCCTCAGGAACAAGGTTTGGGGGTTTTATTCAAATCTATTCATTGTACTAAAGAAGGAAAATTTATTCAGACCAGTTCTGGATCTAAAAATTTTTGAATCGTTATGTAAAAGTACCAACTTTCAAGATGGTGACTATAAGGACTATTCTGCCTTTTGTTCAGCAAGGACATTATATGTCCACCATAGACTTGCAGGATGCATACCTTCATATTCCGATTCATCCAGAACACTATCAGTTGCTGAGATTCTCTTTTCTAAACAAGCATTACCAATTTGTTGCTCTTCCATTTGGCCTAGCAACAGCTCCAAGAATCTTTTCAAAGGTTCTGGGTGCCCTACTCTCTGTAATCAGAGAACAGGGTATTGCCTTCAGTGGCTATGTGCATGGAAGTTGTAGATCTCATGACTGCAGCATCGGACGCGATCCCGTTTGCTCATTTTCACATGAGACCTCTACAGCTTTGTATGCTAAATCAATGTACGACACTCTCTGACATGGTGGATAGATCACCGTCGTTTAGTTCCAGGGGCTTCTTTTGTTTGGCCAACCTGGACTGTGATCACAACAGGTGCGAGTCTTTCAGGTTGGGGAGCTGTTTGGGGGTCTCTGACAGCACAAGGGGTTTGGAAATCTCAAGAGGCGAGATTACCAATAAATATTTTAGAACTCCTTGCAATTCTCAGAGCTCTTCAGTTTTGGCCTCTGCTAAAGAGAGAACCGTTCATTTGTTTTCAGACAGACAATATCACAACAGTGGCATATGTCAATCATCAGGGTGGGACTCACAGTCCGCAAGCTATGAAAAAAGTATCTCGGATACTTGTTTGGGCGGAATCCAGCTCTTGTCTAATCTCTGCGGTGCTTATCCCAGGTGTAGACAATTGGGAGGCGGATTATCTCAGCCGCCAGACTTTACATCCAGAGGAGTGGTCTCTCCATCCAGATGTGTTTTCTTAGATTGTTCAGTTGTGGGGTCTTCCAGAGATAGATCTCATGGCCTCTCATCTAAACAAGAAACTTCCCAGATACCTGTCCAGTTCCAGGGATGTTCAGGCAGAAGCAGGGGATGCGCTGACGCTTCCTTGGTGTTATCATCCTGCTTACATTTTCCCGCCTCTAGTTCTCCTTCCAAGAGTGATCTCCAAAATCATCATGGAACAATCATTTGTGTTGCTGGTGGCTCCAGCATGACCACACAGGTTTTGGTATGCGGATCTGGTTTGGATGTCCAGTTGCCGCTTTGGCCACTTCCGTTCGGCCAGACCTACTATCTCAAAGTCCGTTTTTCCATCAGGATCTCAAATCATTAAATTTGAAGGTATGGAAATTGAACGCTTAGTACTAAGTCATAGAGGTTTCTCTGACTCAGTGATTAATACTATGTTACAAGCTCGTAAATCTGTTTCTAGAAAGATTATAGAGTTTGGAAGACTTACATTTCATGGTGTTCTTATAAATTCTCCTGGCATTCTTTTAGAATTCCTAGAATTTTACAGTTGCTTCAGGACGGTTTGGATAAGGGTTTGTCTGCAAGTTCCTTGAAGGGATAAATCTCGGCTCTTTCTGTTTTATTTCACAGAAAGATTGCTATACTTCCTGATATACACTGTTTTGTACAGGCTTTAGTTCTTATTAAGCCTGTTATTTAATCAATTTCTCCTCCTTGGAGTCTTAATTTGGTTCTGACGGCTTTACAGGTTTGAGTTATCTGCTCTTTCTTGTGAGTCTCCTTTTTCTGATTTTTTTTTCATCAGTTATCTGCTCTTTCTTGTGAGTCTCCTTTTTCTGATTTTTTTTCATCAGGATAAGGCAGTTTTGCAGACTTCGTTTTAATTTTTACCTAAGGTTGTGAATTCTAACATTAGTAGAGAAATTGTTGTCCCTTCCTTGTGTCTTAATCCGAAGAATTCTTTGGAAAGTTCCTTACATTCTTTGGATGAGGTAAGAGCTTTGAAATATTATGTGGAAGCTACTAAGATTTCAAGTAGACTTCCAGTCTATTTGTTTTATTTTCTGGTCCTAGGAAAGGTCAGAAGGCTTCTGCTATTTCCTTGGCTTCTTGGTTGAAACTTTTGATTCATCAAGTTTATTTTGAGTCGGGTCAGGCCCCGCCTCAGAGAATTACAGCTCATTCTACTAGATCAGTCTCCACTTCGTGGGCTTTTAAGAATAAAGCTTCAGTTGATCAGATATTGCAAAGCGGCAACTTGGTCCTCTTTGCATTCATTTACTAAATTCTACCGTTTTGATGTATTTGTTTCTTCGGAAGCAATTTTTGGTAGAAAAGTTCTTCAGGCAGCTGTTTCAGTTTGGTTCTTCTGCTTTTGATTTAAGTTGTTTTCTTTCAAATGAAATAAACTTATATTTTTGGGTTGTGGATTATTTTTTTTCAGCAGATTATGGCTGTTTATATTTTATTCCCTCCCTCTCTAGTGACTCTTGAGTGGAGATCCACATCTTGGGTATTGATATCCCATATGTCACTAGCTCATGGACTCTTGCCAATTACATGAAAGAAAACATAATTTATGTAAGAACTTACCTGATAAATTAATTTCTTTCATATTGGCAAGAGTCCATGAGGCCCACCCTTTTTATGGTGGTTATGATTTTTTGTATAAAGCACAATTATTTCCAAATTTCCTTTGTTGATGCTTTCTACTCCTTTCTTTATCACCCCACTGCTTGGCTATTCGTTAAACTGAATTGTGGGTGTGGTGAGGGGTGTAATTTATAGGCATTTTGAGGTTTGGGAAACTTTGCCCCTCCTTGTAGGATTGCATATCCCATATGTCACTAGCTCATGGACTCTTGCCAATATGAAAGAAATGAATTTATTAGGTAAGTTCTTACATAAATTATGTTTTCTGCCCTTGCTTCTGGGTGCAGTAATTTTTGGACTAACCAACGATATTAAGTTAAATTTGGGAATAATGTAATGTTTTTTGTGCATTTTGGAAAAATTGTTCACTTTTTCTTTTCTTAAAGGCACAGTGCACGTTTTTTCTAATGTTTATTTTATGCTATAAATAAGTGTTTAAACGATTTTTGTGGTATTACTAGTCTGTTCAACATGTCTGACATTGAGGTTTCTCATTGTTCTATGTGTTTAGAAGCTATTGTGCAACCCCCTCTAACATTGTGTAACTTTTGTACTGAAAGGGCTTTACAATGTAAAAAGCATATTTTAAATAAAGTAAGTGTGCCTAGGGATGATTCTCAGTCTGAAGAGAATCAGGATATGCCATCCAATTCTCCCCAAGTGTAACAACCTTTTATGCCCACACAAGCGACGCCTAGTACTTCTAGTGCGTCTAATTCTTTTACTCTGCAGGAGATGGCTGCAGTTATGTTAACTACCCTTACAGAGGTATTGTCTAAATTACCAGTGTTGCAGGGTAAACGCAGTAGGTCAAGTATTAATGTAAATACTGAATCCTCTGATGCTTTATTAGCTATGTTCCCTCACAGTGCTCTGAGTTGGGGATTAGGGAATTACTGTCTGAGGGTGAAATTTCTGATTCAGGGAATGTTTCGCCTCAGACAGATTCGGATGCTATGTCATTTAAATTTAAGCTTGAACACCTCTGCCTGTTGCTTAGGGAGGTTTTAGCGACTCTGGATGATTGTGATCCTATTGCGATTCCTCCAGAGAAATTGTGTAAAATGGATAAATATTTGGAAGTTCCTACTTACACTGATGTTTTTCCGGTTCCTAAGAGAATTTCGGAAATTATTAGTAAGGAATGGGATGGACCAGGTATACCGTTTTCTCCCTCTCCTAATTTTAAGAAAATGTTTCCTATATCAGATACCGTTCGGGACTCATGGCAAGCGGTCCCTACGGTATCTTCCCTAGCTAAGCGTACTACTATACCCATTGAGAATAGTTGTGCTTTCAAGGATCCTATGGATAAGAAATTAGAGAGTCTACTAAAGAAATTATTTGTTAATCAGGGATTTCTTTTACAACCTACGGCTTGCATTGTTCCAGTAACTACTGCAGCAGCTTTTTGACTTGAGGCTCTAGAAGAGTCTCTTAAGGTTGAGACTCCACTAGATGACATTCTAGATAGAATTAAGGCTCTTAAGCTAGCTAATTATTTTATTACTGATGCCGCTTTTCAAATTGCTAAATTAGCGGCAAAAAATGCAGGATTTGCTATTTTAGCACGTAGAGCATTGTGGTTCAAATCTTGGTCTGCTGATGTGTCATCAAAACATAAGCTTTTAGCTATTCCCTTTAAAGGTAAGACCCTTTTTGGGCCAGAATTGAAGGAGATCATTTCTGATTTTACAGGAGGTAAGGGCCATGCCCTACCTCAGGATAGGTCGGTTAAAATGAGGGGTAAACAGAATAATTTTCGTTCCTTTTGGAACTTTAAAAGAGGAGCCCCCGCTTCTTCTTTTTCCACAAAGCAGCATGAAGGGGTGGCCCCCGATCCGAGACCGGATCTAGTAGGGGGCAGACTTTCTTTCTTTGCTCAGGCTTGGGCAAGTGATGTTCAGGATTCCTGGACACTAGAAATAGTGACCCACGGTTATCAATTGGAATTCAAGGATTTTCTCCCAAGAGG
This sequence comes from Bombina bombina, assembly GCF_027579735.1. Taxonomy (NCBI): domain Eukaryota; kingdom Metazoa; phylum Chordata; class Amphibia; order Anura; family Bombinatoridae; genus Bombina; species Bombina bombina. The sequence continues at coordinate 474,975,464 of NC_069504.1, read as the reverse complement.
GAGATTTCATCTTTCAAAATTATCTGCTAACCAGATAAAAAGAGAGGCGTTCTTACGCTGTGTAAAAGACCTTTTTACTATGGGAGTAATCTGTCCTGTTCCAAAATTGGGACAGGAGTTTTACTCAAGCCTATTTTTGGTCCCCAAAAAAGAGAACGTTCAGACCCATTTTTGACTTCAAGTGTCTAAACAAATTTCTAAGAGTTCCATCATTCAAGATGGAGACAATTCGAACGATTTTGCCAATGATCCAGGAGGGTCAATATATGACTACCGTGGATTGAAGGATGCTTACCTTCATATTCCAATCCACAAAGATCATCATCGGTTTCTAAGGTTTGCCTTCTTGGACAAACATCAGTTTGTGGCTCTTCCTTTCGGGTTGGACACAGCACCCAGAATCTTCACAAAGGTTCTGGGGTCTCTTTTGGCGGTTCTCAGACCGCAAGGGATAGCGGTGGCGCCTTATCTGGACGATATTCTGATTCAGGCGTTAACATATCTGACAAAATCTCAAGCGGACACAGTGTTGTCTTTTCTGAGAACTCACGGCTGGAAGGTGAACATAGAGAAGAGTTCACTTGTTCCACAGACAAGGGTTCTTTTTCTGGGAACTGTGATAGACTCGGTAGCCATGAAAGTATTTCTGACGGAGGTCAGAAAATCAAAGATTTTGAATACTTGCCGAGCACTTCTGTCCATTCCTCAGCCATCAGTGGCTCATTGTATGGAGGTAATCGGATGAATGGTAGCAGCAATAGGCATCATTCCGTTTGCTCGCTTTCATCTTAGACCACTGCAACTGTGCATGCTCGATCAGTGGAATGGGAATTATGCAGATTTATCTCCAAAGATAATTCTGGATCAAGAGACCAGAAACTCTCTTCTTTGGTGGTTGTCGCCAATCATCTGTCCCAGGGGACTTGTTTCCGCAGACCCTCGTGAGTGATAGTGACAACAGGTGCCAGCCTTCTGGGCTGGGGTGCAGTTTGGAACTCCCTGAAGGCTCAGGGTGTTTGGACTCAGGTGGAGTCTCTACTTCCAATCAATATTCTGGAACTGAGAGCAATATTCAATGCGCTTCAGGCGTGGCCTCAGTTGGCTTCGGCCAAATTCATCAGATTCCAGTCGGACAACATAACGACTGTGGCATATGTCAATCATCAGGGGGGACAAGGAGTTCCTTAGCGATGATAGAAGTATCCAAGATAATCAGTTGGGCAGTGGCCCACTCTTGTCATCTGTCAGCGATCTACATCCCAGGAGTAGAGAACTGGGAAGCAGATTTTCTAAGTCGACAGACTGATAGCGCCTGCGTTGCCACGCAGGACTTGGTATGCGGATCTAGTGGACATGTCCTCTCTGCCACCGTGGAAACTTCCGTTGAGACAGGACCTTCTCATTCAAGGTCCTTTCCAACATCCAAATCTAATTTCTCTGCTGTAACAAGAAAGCAGAGACAGGCGCAGCCCGATTCAAGTGCAGCAAATTTTATTACAGGTAAGTGCACATAGACAAATGGCTACTTACAAGATTAGCCATCTAAAACAGCATTTAAAAGCCTGATTTCCAGACTGGGTTTCCACTGATGTAGGGAGGAAGTCCTCTATGCGAATTGACACCCCGGTCGTAGTTAGAAACCAAATGTGGCAAAAAGCTGATGGATGATCCTCCGTGTTGTGGAACAAACACAAAAAGTCAATCTGGAACCAAAGTCCAGTAGTATAAAAGTCTCTACGCATTTCGTCTGAGGACGCTCAGACTTTTTCAAGAGAAGTGATGAAAGTGACATAGAGGGCTCCAACCGGCTTTTTAAAGGAGCCAATGAGTGCAAAGTCTGGTTATTAGCCAATCAATGCCCAAAGTAGTGAAAAAGACCTATTGGATATGCTGGCTTAGTCAACTTTGAATAGAAGGCATATGCATAACACATAATGATTTGTATTTTAAAACAATAGCATGAAAAAATATATATGAAACAATCCACAATAAAAACAAGTTTGAAATAACCATAAATGGATCCTATGGACAATATGTAAAAACTCAATTAAAAGTGACATATTTAACTTTGAAAATGTTTATCTCCTAAGTGCCAACAATTAATAAACTTAGTTTAAAACTGTTAGTTTGTACCAGTAATGAGACAACTGATTTACATAAAAGATAAAAATTCATAAACAAAATAGAAAAAGCAAAAATTACATAAAATATCATAAACGTGATAATAGATTTCAGGACTGTTATTAAAAACAAACTGAAATGTATATATGCTATCACAGATGAGTGGATAAAAAAGACATTTTTAATGCAATATATTAAGGGGTACTAGTAAGTGATAACTACATAAATGCTTGCAGGTCAAGTTCTAAATTTAACCCTGCTGGATGCATATCGTCTAATTGATAGATCCACCATGATTCCCTACGTCTAAGTTTTAGTAGTCTGTTTGAAAATTTGTTAGTGGGTATCCAGTCTATGAACTGAATTTCTCTGCAACTGACTGCGTGGAGATTGAACGCTTGATTTTATCGAAGCGAAGATTCTCTGGTTCAGTTATCAATACTTTGATACAGGCTAGAAAGCCTGTCACTAGAAAAATCTATCATAAGATATGGCGTAAATATCTTTTTGGTGTGAATCCAAGGTTTACTCATGGAGTAAAGTTAGGATTCCTAGGATTTTGTCTTTTCTCCAAGAAGGATTGGAGAAAGGGTTATCAGCAAGTTCCTTAAAGGGACAAATTTCAGCTTTGTCAATTCTGTTTCACAAACGTTTGGCAAATGTATCAGATGTTCAGTCTTTTTGTCAGGCTCTATCTAGAATTAAGCCTGTATTTAGACCTATTACTCCTCCCTGGAGTTTGAATTTAGTTCTTCGAGTTCTGCAAGGGTTCCGTTTGAACCTATGCATTCCATAGATATTAAAGGGACAGTCTAGGCCAAAATAAACTTTCATGATTCAGATAGAGCATGTAATTTTAAACAATTTTCCCATTTACTTTTATCACCAATTTTGCTTTGTTCTCTTGGTATTCTTAGTTGAAAGCTTAACCTAGGAGGTTCATATGCTAATTTCTTAGACCTTGAAGCCCACCTCTTTCAGATTGCATTTTAACAGTTTTTCACCACTAGAGGGTGTTAGTTCACGTATTTCATATAGATAACTCTGTGCTCGTGCACGAGAAGTTATCTGGGAGCAGGCACTGATTGGCTAGACTGCAAGTCTGTCAAAAGAACTGAAAAAAGGGGCAGTTTGCAGAGGCTTAGATACAAGATAATCAGAGGTTAAAAGTATATTATTATAAATGTGTTAGTTATGCAAAACTGAAATGGGTAATAAAGGGATTATCTATCTTTTAAAACAATACAAATTCTGGTGTAGACTGTCCCTTTAAACTATTATCTTGGAAAGTTCTGTTTTTGGTTGCTATTTCTTCTGCTCGAAGAGTTTCTGAGCTTTCAGCATTACAGTGTGATTCGCCTTATCTCATATTTCATTCTGATAAGGTGGTTTTAACGTACCAAACCTGGGTTCCTTCCTAAGGTTGTTTCGAATAAGAATATTAATCAGGAAATTGTTGTTCCTTCCTTGTGTCCTAATCCTTCTTCTAAGAAGGAGCGTCTGTTACATAACTTGGACGTGGTCCGTGCCTTAAAGGGTCAGTAAACCTTAAAAAAAATGTTATATAATTCTACACATAGTGCAGAATTATATAACATTACATTAGCCAAACTTTTTAAATCATAATATTGCCTTTTTATTTTTAAAAAATATCGCCGTTTTACAGACCCGCTCTCTGGGCTCTGCTGAGTGGGTCTGTTGTTTTTACTGAGCGCATCGGGCCAGCTGTATAGTCACAGCCCGGCCCGACCGCCCCATTAGACACAATGCAGCTCGCTCCCGCTGTCAGACAGAGCAGGAGCGAGCTGCATTGTGTCTAATGGCGCGGTCGGGCTGGGCTGGGCTGTGACTATACAGCTGGCCCGATGCGCTCAGTAAAAACAACAGACCCGCTCAGCAGAGCCCAGAGAGCGGGTCTGTAAAACGGCAATATTTTTTAAAAATAAAAAGGCAATATTATGATTTAAAAAGTTTGGCTAATGTAATGTTATATAATTCTGCACTATTTTTTTTAAGGTTTACTGTCCCTTTAAAGTTTTACTTACAGGCAACTAAGGATTTCCGTCAATCATCTTCATTATTCATTGTTTATTCTGGAAAGCATAGGGGTCAGAAAGCTACGGCTACCTCTCTTTCTTTTTGGCTGAGAAGTATCATCCGCCTGGCATATGAGACTGCTGGACAGCAGCCTCCTGAAAGAATTACGGCTCATTCTTCTAGGGCTGTGGCTTCCACATGGGCTTTTGAAAACGATGCATCTATGGAACAGATTTGTAAGGCTGCGACTTGGTCGTCCCTTCACACTTTTTCCAAATTTGATACTTTTGCTTCTTCTGAGGCTATCTTTGGGAGAAAGGTTCTTCAAGCAGTGGTGCCTTCCGTTTAGGTTCCTGTCTTGTCCCTCCCTTTCATCCGTGTCCTATTGCTTTGGTATTGGTTTCCCACAAGTAAGGATGAAATCCGTGGACTCGTCATATCTTTGTAAAAGAAAACTAAATTTATGCTTACCTGATAAATTACTTTCTTTTACGATATGACAAGTCCACGGCCCACCCTGTTCTTTTTAAGACAGTTTTTCTTTATATTTTTTGTAAACTTCAGTCACCTCTGCACCTTTTTAGCCTTTCCTTTTTCTCTTCCTATACCTTCGGCCGAATGACTGAGGGTGGAGGGGAAGGGGAAGGGGCTATATATATACAGCTCTGCTGTGGTGCTCTTTGCTACTTCCTGTTAGCAGGAGGTTAATATCCCACAAGTAAGGATGAAATCCGTGGACTCTTCATATCGTAAAGGAAAGTAATTTATCAGGTAAGCATAAATTTAGTTTTTATAGTAAACTTCCTTAAACTGAATAGGGAAATAACATAAGTGTGTATGAGGCTCGCTCCCTTGCAGGCATACCGATTTGCTTCTTAAAGTCCTGGGGTACAATGGGGTGTGAATACTTAGGACATTTTGAGGTAAAATATCTTTCTTTTTTACATAGAGATGTTCAGGTGATCTATTCTTGACAGCTTTTTACAGCTATGCTGCATCACTTTCAAGTGTTTCAACATTTGGGTATCATCGCCCTTTAATATAACCGTGTTGGCTATGCGAATCTGGGAAATGGGTAATAAAGGGATTATCTATCTTTTTAAATAATACAAAAATTTGAGTAGACGGTCACTTTAATTTTTTTCAAACTTAATTAAATATTATAAATATTTTCTTTCATGTAATTAACAAGAGTCCATGAGCTAGTGACGTATGGGATATACATTCCTACCAGGAGGGGCAAAGTTTCCCAAACCTTAAAATGCCTATAAATACACCCCTCACCACACCCACAAATCAGTTTTACAAACTTTGCCTCCAAGGGAGGTGGTGAAGTAAGTTTGTGCTAGATTCTACGTTGATATGCGCTCCGCAGCAAGTTGGAGCCCGGTTTTCCTCTCAGCGTGCAGTGAATGTCAGAGGGATGTGAGGAGAGTATTGCCTATTGAATGCAGTGATCTCCTTCTACGGGGTCTATTTCATAAGGTTCTCTGTTATCGGTCGTAGAGATTCATCTCTTACCTCCCTTTTCAGATCGACGATATACTCTTATATTTACCATTTCCTCTACTGATTCTCGTTTCAGTACTGGTTTGGCTTTCTACAAACATGTAGATGAGTGTCCTGGGGTAAGTAAGTCTTATTTTTCTGTGACACTCTAAGCTATGGTTGGGCACTTTATTTATAAAGTTCTAAATATATGTATTCAAACATTTATTTGCCTTGACTCAGAATGTTCAACTTTCCTTATTTCCAGACAGTCAGTTTCATATTTGGGATTATGCTTTAAATTATCATATTTTTTCTTACCTCAAAAATTTGACTTTTTTCCCTGTGGGCTGTTAGGCTCGCGGGGGCTGAAAATGCTTCATTTTATTGCGTCATTCTTGGCGCGGACTTTTTTGGCGCAAAAATTCTTTTCGTTTCCGGCGTCATACGTGTCGCCGGAAGTTGCGTCATTTTTGACGTTATTTTGCGCCAAAGATGTCGGCGTTCCGGATGTGGCGTCATTTTTGGCGCCAAAAGCATTTAGGCGCCAAATAATGTGGGCGTCTTATTTGGCGCCAAAAAATATGGGCGTCGCTTTTGTCTCCACATTATTTCAGTCTCATTTTTCATTTGCTTCTGGTTGCTAGAAGCTTGATGTTTGGCATTTTTTTCCCATTCCTGAAACTGTCTTATAAGGAATTTGATCTATTTTGCTTTATATGTTGTTTTTTCTCTTACATATTGCAAGATGTCTCACGTTGCATCTGAGCCAGAAGATACTACAGGAAAACCACTGCCTGCTGGATCTACCAAAGCTAAGTGTATCTGCTGTAAACTTTTGGTAGCTATTCCTCCAGCTGTTGTTTGTAATAATTGTCATGACAAACTTGTTAAAGCAGATAATATTTCCTTTAGTGATGTACCATTGCCTGTTGCAGTTCCCTCAACATCTAAGGTGCAGAATGTTCCTGATAACATAAGAGATTTTGTTTCTGAATCCATAAAGAAGGCTTTGTCTGTTATTTCTCCTTCTAGTAAACGTAAAAAGTCTTTTAAATCTTCTCTCTCTACAGATGAATTTTTAAATGAACACCATCATTCTGATTCTTTGGACTCTTCTGGTTCAGAGGATTCTGTCTCAGAGATTGATGCTGATAAATCTTCATATTTATTTAAGATGGAATTTATTCGCTCTTTACTTAAAGAAGTACTAATTGCTTTAGAAATAGAGGATTCTAGTCCTCTTGATACTAATTCTATACGTTTGGATAAGGTTTTTAAAGCTCCTGCGGTTATTCCAGAAGTCTTTCCTGTTCCTAATGCTATTTCTGCAGTAATTGCTAAGGAATGGGATAAATTGGGTAATTCTTTTACTCCTTCTAAACGTTTTAAGCAATTATATCCTGTTCCGCCTGACAGGTTAGAATTTTGGGACAAAATCCCTAAAGTTGATGGGGCTATTTCTACCCTTGCTAAACGTACTACCATTCCTACGTCAGATGGTACCTCGTTTAAAGATCCTTTAGATAGAAAAATTGAATCTTTTCTAAGAAAAGCTTATCTATGTTCAGGTAATCTTCTTAGACCTGCTATATCATTGGCTGATGTTGCTGCAGCTTCAACTTTTTGGTTGGAAACTCTAGCGCAACAAGTAACAAATCGTGATTCTCATGATATTATTCTTCTCCAGCATGCTAATAATTTCATCTGTGATGCCATTTTTGATATTATTAGAGTTGATGTTAGATTTATGTCTCTGGCTATCTTAGCCAGAAGAGCTTTATGGCTTAAGACTTGGAATGCTGATATGGCTTCTAAATCAACTCTACTTTCCATTTCTTTCCAGGGAAACAAATTATTTGGTTCTCAGTTGGATTCTATTATTTCAACTGTTACTGGTGGGAAAGGAACTTTTTTACCACAGGATAAAAAGTCTAAAGGTAAAAACAGGGCTAACAATCGTTTTCGTTCCTTTCGTTTCAACAAAGAACAAAAGCCTGATCCTTCGTCCTCAGGAGCAGTTTCAGTTTGGAAACCATCTCCAGTCTGGAATAAATCCAAGCCTGCTAGAAAGGCAAAGCCTGCTTCTAAGTTCACATGAAGGTACGGCCCTCATTCCAGTTCAGCTGGTAGGGGGCAGGTTACGTTTTTTCAAAGAAATTTGGATCAATTCTGTTCACAATCTTTGGATTCAGAACATTGTTTCAGAAGGGTACAGAATTGGTTTCAAGATGAGACCTCCTGCAAAGAGATTTTTTCTTTCCCATGTCCCAGTAAATCCAGTGAAAGCTCAAGCATTTCTGAATTGTGTTTCAGATCTAGAGTTGGCTGGAGTAATTATGCCAGTTCCAGTTCCGGAACAGGGGATGGGGTTTTATTCAAATCTCTTCATTGTACCAAAGAAGGAGAATTCCTTCAGACCAGTTCTGGATCTAAAATTATTGAATCGTTATGTAAGGATACCAACGTTCAAGATGGTAACTGTAAGGACTATATTGCCTTTTGTTCAGCAAGGGAATTATATGTCCACAATAGATTTACAGGATGCATATCTGCATATTCCAATTCATCCAGATCATTATCAGTTCCTGAGATTCTCTTTTCTAGACAAGCATTACCAATTTGTGGCTCTACCGTTTGGCCTTGCTACAGCTCCAAGAATTTTCACAAAGATTCTCGGTGCCCTTCTGTCTGTAATCAGAGAACAGGGTATTGTGGTATTTCCTTATTTGGACGATATCTTGGTACTTGCTCCGTCTTTACATTTAGCAGAGTCTCATACGAATCGACTTGTGTTGTTTCTTCAAGATCATGGTTGGAGGATCAATTTACCAAAAAGTTCTTTGATTCCTCAAACAAGGGTAACCTTTCTGGGTTTCCAGATAGATTCAGTGTCCATGACTTTGTCTTTAACAGACAAGAGACGTCTAAAATTGATTACAGCCTGTCGAAACCTTCAGTCTCAATCATTCCCTTCGGTAGCCTTATGCATGGAAATTCTAGGTCTTATGACTGCTGCATCGGACGCGATCCCCTTTGCTCGTTTTCACATGCGACCTCTTCAGCTCTGTATGCTGAACCAATGGTGCAGGGATTACACGAAGATATATCAATTAATATCTTTAAAACCGATTGTTCGGCACTCTCTAACGTGGTGGACAGATCACCATCGTTTAATTCAGGGGGCTTCTTTTGTTCTTCCGACCTGGACTGTAATTTCAACAGATGCAAGTCTCACAGGTTGGGGAGCTGTGTGGGGATCTCTGACGGCACAAGGAGTTTGGGAATCTCAGGAGGTGAGATTACCGATCAATATCTTGGAACTCCGTGCAGTTTTCAGAGCTCTTCAGTTTTGGCCTCTTCTGAAGAGAGAATCGTTCATTTGTTTTCAGACAGACAATGTCACAACTGTGGCATACATCAATCATCAAGGAGGGACTCACAGTCCTCTGGCTATGAAAGAAGTATCTCGAATTTTGGTTTGGGCGGAATCCAGCTCCTGTCTAATCTCTGCGGTTCATATCCCAGGTGTAGACAATTGGGAAGCGGATTATCTCAGTCGCCAAACGTTGCATCCGGGCGAATGGTCTCTTCACCCAGAGGTATTTCTTCAGATTGTTCAATTGTGGGGGCTCCCAGAGATAGATCTGATGGCCTCTCATCTAAACAAGAAACTTCCCAGGTATCTGTCCAGATCCCGGGATCCTCAGGCGGAGGCAGTGGATGCATTATCACTTCCTTGGAAGTATCATCCTGCCTATATCTTTCCGCCTCTAGTTCTTCTTCCAAGAGTAATCTCCAAGATTCTGAGGGAATGCTCGTTTGTTCTGCTAATAGCTCCGGCATGGCCTCACAGGTTTTGGTATGCGGATCTTGTCCGGATGGCATCTTGCCAGCCATGGACTCTTCCGTTAAGACCAGACCTTCTGTCACAAGGTCCTTTTTTCCATCCGGATCTGAAATCCTTAAATTTAAAGGTATGGAGATTGAACGCTTGATTCTTGGTCATAGAGGTTTCTCTGACTCCGTGATTAATACTATGTTACAGGCTCGTAAATCTGTATCTCGAGAGATATATTATAGAGTCTGGAAGACTTATATTTCTTGGTGTCTTTCTCATCATTTTTCTTGGCATTCTTTTAGAATACCGAGAATTTTACAGTTTCTTCAGGATGGTTTAGATAAGGGTTTGTCCGCAAGTTCTTTGAAAGGACAAATCTCCGCTCTTTCTGTTCTTTTTCACAGAAAGATTGCTATTCTTCCTGATATTCATTGTTTTGTACAAGCTTTGGTTCGTATAAAACCTGTCATTAAGTCAATTTCTCCTCCTTGGAGTTTGAATTTGGTTCTGGGAGCTCTTCAAGCTCCTCCGTTTGAACCTATGCATTCATTGGACATTAAATTACTTTCTTGGAAAGTTTTGTTCCTTTTGGCCATCTCTTCTGCTAGAAGAGTTTCTGAATTATCTGCTCTTTCGTGTGAGTCTCCTTTTCTGATTTTTCATCAGGATAAGGCGGTGTTGCGAACTTCTTTTGAATTTTTACCTAAAGTTGTGAATTCCAACAACATTAGTAGAGAAATTGTGGTTCCTTCATTATGTCCTAATCCTAAGAATTCTAAGGAGAAATCATTGCATTCTTTGGATGTTGTTAGAGCTTTGAAATATTATGTTGAAGCTACGAAATCTTTCCGTAAGACTTCTAGTCTATTTGTTATCTTTTCCGGTTCTAGGAAAGGCCAGAAAGCTTCTGCCATTTCTTTGGCATCTTGGTTGAAATCTTTAATTCATCTTGCCTATGTTGAGTCGGGTAAAATTCCGCCTCAAAGAATTACAGCTCATTCTACTAGGTCAGTATCTACTTCCTGGGCGTTTAGGAATGAAGCTTCGGTTGACCAGATCTGCAAAGCAGCAACTTGGTCCTCTTTGCATACTTTTACTAAATTCTACCATTTTGATGTATTTTCTTTTTCTGAAGCAGTTTTTGGTAGAAAAGTTCTTCAGGCAGCGGTTTCAGTTTGAATCTTCTGCTTATGTTTTTTGTTAAACTTTATTTTGGGTGTGGATTATTTTCAGCAGGAATTGGCTGTCTTTATTTTATCCCTCCCTCTCTAGTGACTCTTGTGTGGAAAGATCCACATCTTGGGTAGTCATTATCCCATACGTCACTAGCTCATGGACTCTTGTTAATTACATGAAAGAAAACATAATTTATGTAAGAACTTACCTGATAAATTCATTTCTTTCATATTAACAAGAGTCCATGAGGCCCACCCTTTTTTGTGGTGGTTATGATTTTTTTGTATAAAGCACAATTATTCCAATTCCTTATTTTATATGCTTCGCACTTTTTTTCTTATCACCCCACTTCTTGGCTATTCGTTAAACTGATTTGTGGGTGTGGTGAGGGGTGTATTTATAGGCATTTTAAGGTTTGGGAAACTTTGCCCCTCCTGGTAGGAATGTATATCCCATACGTCACTAGCTCATGGACTCTTGTTAATATGAAAGAAATGAATTTATCAGGTAAGTTCTTACATAAATTATGTTTTTAATGTTTCCTGTCCCTTTCTTGGTATTTCTCATTAAAAATTCTTATTTTGCCAAATCATTTTTTTTTCCTCATAATCTAGGCCCTATAATGATGTTTTTCTTTAGGTAGAAACATCAAGGAGGCCCGCATGCACATTTACCGTTTTTTCTGAGTAACGCATGCGCATCTTGGTCCCTCGCAGTCTTCTCACCAAAAGCAGGGCGGACATCTGGATTGTGACGTATCTGATGATTCACGGAGCTAGCCCAACTCCGGACTTCATATAGAAAAAAATACTTTCTTTTAACAAAAAGCCAGACACAGCCGCAGCGTTCTCTTCCGACAGCTATTACAAACCTTTATGTGACTACATTTTGTGATTAACACTTGTTCAGATGCTTATATTTAGTTGTTGGAACATAGCGCCGCAGCTGTGTCTGGCTATTTTGTTATAAAAAAGTCTTTTTTTCTATATGAAGTCCAGAATCACTTTTGTGTGTTTGATGACTGGGGGGAGCTGGGCTAGCATGGAATCTAAGGTTATGGGGAGCTAGGCTAGCTGTTGGAATGTAATAATAAGGAAAGACTACAACCATTTGACAGCACAGAAATCATTTGTTGTGTTCCAATCATTAGACTCATTCTTATTTTGATACTTTAATCAGCTTCAGCCAGCCTGGCTATGAATATTATAAAATTAAGTGGGTGAAATAGCTTCTCTATTGGATAGGCACAGGAATTAATTTTACATAAACACTGCCTATTTTTATAGGCGGTCGTTTAAAGCAGATTTTATATCAATTTAAAAGTTGAATCAAAGATATTTAGAAGCTTTGTTTCAGCAAAACAGTTGGTTGATCTTTTAACATATATTTATATAATTATACTAATGGGCAAGATTACATATGCAGCGCAGGCTTCATCATAACTGCTGAAACCCGCACCGCCCGTAACTTCACCTTGCACATCGGGGTACCACGTATACGGCTCCGGCAGTTCATAAAGTGCCGTAAATCGGATATACTAGCGATGTCGAGAAATGTGCGTAAATACAAATTTCTGGAGTCGCCAGTGATTTACGGCACTTCAGAAACTGCCGACGCCTAAGAAAATAATAAAAAAAAATATAAAATCTCCCGTAAAAGTCTAACCTGCCTCCCAAGTTTATGGTTCCTCCATGCGGGGTGGCATGTTTCCCCCGGAGGTTGCAGCACGTTTTCGCTTGTTGGCGATTGTTCGTCTGCAGAGTCCAGACGTTTATTTGAGAATGTGCTCGTGCCCTATTGTTCCGGGCCTTACCCATTGGGGAGGGCCTCTACAGTTCCCCGCGGGGGTATCTGTCTCTGAGTGTTATTGAATGACCCTATTGTTACCAGATACAGGGATTTTCAGTCTGATAATTTGAATGGTGCACCTCATTAGACATGTGGGGTAAAGTAATCTCCTGATTGTCGTTTGTTTGAGATCTTTCCCAGTTTTGTGAGCTAGGGCTCCTGCGGGTAGGCCTGTGTCTTTTTGGGCGCTAACCTCCGGGTTGCCTTGTATTTTATTTATATCTGATTGGATGTCTTATTTGTTTTTGTTTCCTTTGGGAACATTCTGGGATTGATACTCTATTACTTCTTCGGAAGTTGTTGGACATGTTAGTCCTCTGTTACAAATGTCTGTTTTCTGTTTTTTCCCCTACGAGTGAGAATTTACGCAGCCTGCCGGTTTAGACCCTAGGTGCAGGCTAGTCCTGTCGGGTTCATTCGGTATTGCGGCTGTTCAAACACGTGGCGCTGTTCTGCTCGGCTGGTTCGGTAGAATCGCTGAGTGCTCAAGTTATCATTGTTTGTTTTTCATGTTAAGCTAAGCATTCGAGAGGACCTGAGTGTCCGTGTTGTGGGAAGGATTGTTTCAGTCCTTATAGCCTTCAGTCATAAATGACCGGGCAGGGGAGTTTTTCCGCTGCGTCACTATCTGACATCTGATTTCATCAGAACTTAGAGTTTCCTCCCCCATGTGGTGGAGGGTGGGAGGGCTTAATGCCCCTTACTGCTATTGAGCGGTTTGGCCTTCATTCTAGGCCTCTGGATTTGTCCTTTTGGGCTTGATCCAACAGCTTGTACAGGATAGCTGTCTAGCATGTGGAAGGTTTACAGTTTGAAACCTGTTGCAGCTCTTAACACCTTGCAGGTGTACACGTAAGCTGTTTCTAGTGTTTCTAGATGCAGCTCTTACTCTTGACTGAGTTATAAGAGGCCTTTTGGGTCTTCTTCCATTGCCTCCGGTTGAGTGGATCTCATTTTAGGGATCTGTATTTCCGGGTGATGGTTGTTCCCTGCAGGGATTTTTGTTTAGCTCGGGGTTCTCTGGAGCTGGGTAGGCTTTGTGGCTTTTTTTTTCTTGTGTCCTCTGCTTGTGCGGAGGTGTTTGGGAGAATAGTACTGTTAGTAGGATTTTTTGACCTCGAGGTATCCCTGGGTCGTCCGGAGGCTCTGAGAAGTATCTTCAGACGACTTCTAGCCTTGCTCCTTGGAGCATTGGACTTTAGCTAGGGGTGGTTCCTTCCTTTGGTCGGGGCTTTCGAGTTCTCTAGCTCTCTGGATTTTCTGGATATGCATCCATACCCTTGTATCTGGATTTTTGGCCAGTTGGGGTGTTTAGTTCTAGGGTAAGGTTTGCCTGAACTATTGGGTACCCGGACCTGTTTTTCTCCCTGAGACTTACGGTTGCTGAAGCTTCGCTTGGCCTTTTTACCGACCCAGTCTGGGTGTGTTTGGAATCTTGGATCTCAGGGCTGGTCGGGGGGGTTCCACGGTAGTGGGAACTGGGGCTACGTCCTTGCTCCATCTACCTAACCTGGTCATGGTTGGACAGGATTTCAGAGTATTTTTTACTCTTTGCCACAGAGTGACCCTCGTCCTCTGGTGGTTAGCCGTGTGGCTTGAGCCTTAAGGGTGGTTGGTTCATACCCAGCTGCTGGCATTGGATGTCCAATTTCTGGTGCGCCTTAGGGTTGCATTGCCCTTGGTTAGCTTGCCAGTGTTCCCGTTGATTCCCTGCTATGCAGGCGAATAGGTTGGCTATGCCTCTGCTTGGCAAGCTACTTGTAGGGGGGTCCTTTTCTAGGAAATCTGTGTTGGGAATTTCTCTTCCCATTAGCCAGTGTCTTCGGGCCTTGAGGACAGTTGTTGCTCTTCCGGTATCATCCCTTTAGGGGATATTCTCCTCCCTATGGAGATAGATCCCTTGCTTGGGGCTTCTCCTGGATCGGAGGCAGAAGATAGGATTGGTTCCCCCGGGGGTCTTGCTGGCTCCAAGCAGACTGTTGGTCCTTTATTTTGATAAATCCTTAGGTCTATGGCCTTGTTGTCTGTTTTCAGAGTCGGGTTATACTTGTAGTCTGTGGGGATGGCTGTGCTATCCTTAGACTTGTTCCTGTACCTGTTTCAGGGATTTTTTTTGTTCCCCTGTTTTGGATCCCTGAGGCTGGTTGGTCCATCTGGCTGTGGGTCTGCGGATCAGGATGGCCGAGCGGTCTAGGGAGCTGTGTTTGGTCACAGTCTCCTCTGGATGTGTGAGCTTTGTTGAGTCTATCCTGTTAGCTTAGTCTGCTAGTGTATAGATTTTCCTTTCAACTGGTTCCATTGATTTCAGAAGGGAGTTTACTCTTCCTTTGGGTTCGGAGGGTATACTCTCCTTGGGGGGCCTCAATTGAGGTTTGTGTTCCCCTTTTTAGGGACCTGTGTGCAAGTCCGGTGACTTAGGTTGCCTGGAGCCCTCTGTCTGGAGGTTGCTTTTGCGGTCTGTTTCTTGCTTGACTGCTTCTTCTTCCTCGCAAATATCCTCTGTGTCGTCCTGTTATGGACTCTGTGTTTTCAATCTTGGGGTTCTCTCCTGGGTGCATTACACATTTTTTTTTCATGGTCGAATGCCTTGCTATTCTTAACACTGGGAGGACTTTGTCTTTTCAGTTGCAATCCGTACTTGCAGGATGTTGGAGAGACGTTTGTTCTGTCTCTGTGCTCAGTCTTATCCCGGGTTTTGCTTGGTATATGCTTGGCCTCCTTTCCCTGTTTGGGACCCTTTGGGCCTCTGTGAGCTGGACTCACTCGTGGAGGTGTTCTTTTTTGTATTAGGGGACCTTTCGGTTTCCTTGGTTCTCCCTTGCCTTGTTCCCTTGGGGGTTTCAGTTGATGTCTCCATTTGTGGAGATGAGTGGTGGAGGACTGTTTGTTGGGTGACGGTGTCTCCTGGAGGACTGTTGGCTCAGTCGAGTCAGTTTGCGGTCTCTAGTTCGGCTTCTGGACTAACTGCAATTCAGTGTCATTGGGGCTGTTTTTTTCTCGGGTAGAGGTTCAGGCTTGGTGCCCTCAGTATGGGCCGCCTATGTACCCTCCCGTCTTGGCATTCAGTGTCCTCTATAGCTTGGGTATTGTTTTCCCAAAAGTAATGAATGCAGCTGTGAACTCTTTCCATTTAAGAAGAAAAACATAAATTATGCTTACCTGATAATTTCCTTTTCTTCTGATGGAAAGAGTCCACAGCTCCCCACCCATAATTTTATGTGGGCGTCCTTATATTCTTCTGGCACCTTTCACCCTGATATTTCTTCTAAAGTTCCTTGTTCCTCGGCAAAATGACTGGGGGGGAAGGGAGTGGGAGGAGTATTTAAGCCTTTGGCTGGGTTGTCTTTGCCTCCTCCTGGTGGCCAGGTTCTTAATTCCCAAAAGTAATGAATGCAGCTGTGGACTCTTTCCATCAGAAGAAATTATCAGGTAAGCATAATTTATGTTTTATTTTAATTGTAACTTAGTATTTTTTAATTTAGATAATTGGGGTTAATTTAGGGGGTGTTAAGTTAGGGGGCTTAGTAATTGAATTAGTTATTTGCATTGTGGGGGTTTGGCGGATTAGGGGTTAATAGTTTTATTAGGTTTATTGTGATGTGGGTTAATGACGGATTAGGGGTTAATATACTTTTAGTTATTGCGTTGGGGGTTGACGGTTGACAGGTAGATATTGCGCATGCGTAAGGTGTTAATTAATATTTTCAGGGAGTTACGGTGCTCACATTTTCAGCATAAGGCTTGCTGCGCCTGCCTCTGTGTGGCGAGGTAAAAACATAAATTATGCTTACCTGATAATTTTATTTCCATCGTGGGGAGGAGAGTCCACAGCTTCATTCATTACTGTTGGGAATTAAGAACCTGGCCACCAGAAGGAGGCAAAGACACCTCAGCCAAAGGTTTAAATACCTCCCCCACTTCCCTCATCCCCCAGTCATTCTGCCGAGGGAACAAAGAACAGTAGGAGAAATATCAGGGTATGAATGGTGCCAGAAGATTAATTAAATTTAGGTCCGCCCATCAGAGATACAGGCGGGAGCCGTGGACTCTCCTCCCCACGATGGAAAACATAAATTATGCTTACCTGATAATTTAATTTCCATCTAAAGGGGAGTAGAGTCCACGGCTTCATCCATTACTGTTGGGAAACATTTACCTAAGCTCTGAATGAAACCGGTAGGGTAAAAGGCGGACCCTAATCTGAGGGCACCACAGCCTGCAAAACCTTTCTCCCAAAAAACGCTTCCGCAGAAGCAACAATGTCAAATTTGTAAAACTTTGTAAAAGTGTGTAAGGAGGACCAGGTAGCTGCCTTACAAATTTTCTCTATAGAGGCCTCATTCTTGAAGGCCCAAGACAAAGCCACAGCTCTAGTTAAATGAGCCGTGATCCTCTGAGGAGGCTTATGTCCCGCTGTCTCATAGGCCAAGCGAATCAAGCTCCTTAACCAAAAGGACAAAGAAGTAGAAGAGGCTTTCTGCCCCTTGCGCTTCCCTGAATACACCATAAAAAGAGATGTAGACTGTCTGAAATCCTTTGTAGCCTGAAGATGAAACTTTAAGGCACGAACCACATCCAGGTTATGAAGTAACCTCTCCTTAAAAGAAGGGTTAGGACACAAAGTAGGAACAACTGTTTCCTGATTAATGTTACGGTGAGACACCACCTTGGGAAGAAACCCAAACCAGTGCGAAGCACAGCCTTATTCGCATGAAAAAACAGAAAAGGATGCTCATATTGCAAGGCAGCCAGTTCAGACACTCTGCGTGCCGAGGCAATGGCCAACAGAAAGAGAATCTTCCAGGACAGAATCTTAATGTCAATGGAATGCATAGGCTCAAATGGAACCTTCTGCAAAACCTTAAGGACTAAGTTTAAGCTCCATGGGGGAGCAGACTGTCTAAAGACAGGCCTGATTCTAGACCGAGCCTGAACAAAAGATTGGATGTCATGGAGCTCAGCAAGTCTCCTATGCAACAAGACAGATAATGCCAAAATCTGTCCCTTTAAGGAACTGGCGGCAAGACCCTTTTCTAAACCCTCTTGGAGAAAGGACAGAATCCTGGATACCTTCACCTTATGCCAAGGATATCCATGCTTCTCGCACCAGGACAAGTAAGTCCTCCACACCTTATGGTAGATGTGACGAGTGACTGGCTTCCTTGTCTGAATTAGAGTATCAATCACACTTTCAGAAAAGCCTCTCTTTACCAAGACTAGGCTTCAATCTCCACGCAGTCAGCCTCAGAGAATCCAAATTTTGATGTTGAAAAGGACCCTGTTCCAGCAGATCCCTGCGACAGGGTAACTTTCACATCGGAGAGTATGACATCCCCACCAGATCCGCAAACCACTTTCTCCGCAAATACGATGGAGCAATCAGAATAGACGAAGCTCACTCCTATTTGATTTGTGCCGCTACACGAGGTAGAAGTGGTAATGGTGGGAAAATGTAAGCTAGGCTGAACCCCCAAGGTACCGCTAAGGCATCTATCAGCTCTGCCTGGGGAATCCCTGAACCTCAACCCGTATAGGGGTAGCTTGCAATTGAGTCGGGACGCCATGAGATCTCTCTCCGGCGTTCCCCACCTGAGACAAATCTCTGCAAATACTTTGGGGTGAAGAGACCATTCCCCCTGGATGGAAGGATTGCCTGCTGAGAGAGTCTGCTTCCCAGTTGTCCACACCTGGATTGTGAATTGCTGAGAGCGAGTAGCTGTGGGACTCCGTCCACTCCAAGATCCGACACACCTCCCTCATGGCTACGGAGCTCCTCGTACACCACCGAGGTAATGTTGTCGGTCTGGAATCTGATGAAGCTGAACGACCCCAGAGGAGGAGCCCATGTCTTAAGAGCATTGTAGATTGCTTGGAGTTCCAGAATATTTATCAGAAGGAGAGACTCCTCCCGGGACCATTTTCCTTGTACCATCCTGGCACCCCAAACAGCTCCCCATCCTGCCAGACTCATGTCCGTGGTCACAATCTCCCAGGACGGTCTCAAGAAGGATGTCCCCATGGACAGTTGCTCTGGACGGATCCACCAAGAGAGGGAGATCCGAGTCCGGGCATCCATGGATATCTGCTGTGATAGATCCGAATGATCACCGTTCCACTGTCTCAACATGCACAATTGAAGAGGTCTGAGATGGAACCTGTCGAATGGAATGACGTTTATGCTGGAAACCATGGGTCCGATCACCTCCATACACTGAGCCACCTAGGGGCTTGAGGAGGACTGAAGGGCAAGACAAGAGGACGCAATCTTCCTGCGTCTATGGTCTGTGAGAAATATTTTCATGGACATAGTCTTTTATCGTGCCCAGGAACTCCACCCTGAGTTGATCTTTCAATCGTGAGATTGGAGCAAAAGAAGAGCCCTCGAATGATCCTCTGCGAGACTGAGCAACGGTGCCTGGACTAGGATGTCGTCCAGATAGGGCGCCACAGCAATGCCTGTGGATCTGGCCACTGCAAGTAGCGCCCCCAGAACCTTTGTGAAGACTCTCTGGCCGTCGTCAGACCAAAGGGAAGGGCCACAAACTGGAAGTGTTGGTCCAGAAACGCAAATCTTAGGAACTTGAAGTGGTCCCTGTGAATTGGCACATGAAGGTAAGCGTCCTTCAAGTCTATAGTTGTCATGAACTGTCCCTCTTGAACTAGGGGCAGAATAGATCTGATCTTTTCCATTTTGAACGATGGAACACTCAAACTTGTTTAAACACTTGAGGTCCAGATTCGGGCGGAACGTACCCTCTTTTGGAACCACAAAAAGATTTGAATAGTACCCTAAACCCCTTTCTGCTTGGGGTACTGGTACGATAACACTGAGAGGAGAGATCTCTCACACACTCTCTCTTTTCTGGTCTTGAAGACAGGTTTGACAGGAGAAATCTGCAGGTGGGATCTGAACCCTATCCTGTAACCCTGGGTGACAACTTCCAGAACCCAAGGGTCCTGCAACCAGGCTTCTGAGAAGAGAGATATTCTGCCCCATACTTGGTCCGGAGTCCCGTCGGGGGCCGCCCCTTCATGGCGTTTTTGTCTTGGCTGGCTTCTTGCTCTGCTTAGACTTGTTTTAAGAATGATCCGGCTTCCAAGTTCCCTTGGACTGGTCTGCTTTCGTGGCGTGCTGCTGGGCCTTATCCACACGAAAGGGACGAAAATTAGATCCTTTAGGCTTAGCCTTCTTATCCTGTGGTAGGAAGGCTCCCTTGCCTCCCGTAATCGTGGATATAATCGAATCCAATCCTGGACCGAACAGAATCTTTCCTTGAAAAGGCAGGGATAACAGCCTTGATTTAGAGGTCATGTCCGCAGACTAAGGCCTAGATTTGGAGTTCGGCGGTAAAAGGGCTGTTAACGCTCCGCGGGCTTTTTTCTGGCCGCACCATAAATTTAACTCTGGTATCGAGAGTTAAAACAAATGCTGCGTTAGGCTCCAAAAAAGGAGCGTAGAGCATTTTTACCGCAAAAGCAACTCTCGATACCAGAGTTGCTTACGGACGCGGCCGGCCTCAAAAACGTGCTCGTGCACGATTCTCCCATAGGAAACAATGGGACTGTTTGAGCTGAAAAAAAACCTAACACCTGCAAAAAAGCAGCGTTCAGCTCCTAACGCAGCCCCATTGTTTCCTATGGGGGAACACTTCCTACGTCTGCACCTAACACCCTAACATGTACCCCGAGTCTAAACACCCCTAATCTTACACTTATTAACCCCTAATCTGCCGCCCCCCGCTATTGCTGACCCCTGCATATTTTTTTTAACCCCTAATCTGCCGCTCCGTAAAACGCCGCCACCTACGTTATCCCTATGTACCCCTAATCTGCTGCCCTAACATCGCCGACCCCTATGTTATATTTATTAACCCCTAATCTGCCCCCCACAACGTCGCCGACACCTACCTACACTTATTAACCCCTAATCTGCCGAGCGGACCTGAGCGCTACTATAATAAAGTTATTAACCCCTAATCCGCCTCACTAACCCTATCATAAATAGTATTAACCCCTAATCTGCCCTCCCTAACATCGCCGACACCTACCTTCAATTATTAACCCCTAAACTTCCGATCGGAGCTCACCGCTATTCTAATAAATGGATTAACCCCTAAAGCTAAGTCTAACCCTAACACTAACACCCCCCTAAGTTAAATATAATTTTTATCTAACGAAATAAATTAACTCTTATTAAATAAATTATTCCTATTTAAAGCTAAATACTTACCTGTAAAATAAATCCTAATATAGCTACAATATAAATTATAATTATATTATAGCTATTTTAGGATTAATATTTATTTTACAGGCAACTTTGTAATTATTTTAACCAGGTACAATAGCTATTAAATAGTTAAGAACTATTTAATAGTTACCTAGTTAAAATAATAACAAATTTACCTGTAAAATAAATCCTAACCTAAGTTATAATTAAACCTAACACTACCCTATCAATAAAATAATTAAATAAACTACCTACAATTACCTACAATTAACCTAACACTACACTATCAATAAATAAATTAAACACAATTGCTACAAATAAATACAATTAAATAAACTAGCTAAAGTACAAAAAATAAAAAAGAACTAAGTTACAGAAAATAAAAAAATATTTACAAACATAAGAAAAATATTACAACAATTTTAAACTAATTACACCTACTCTAAGCCCCCTAATAAAATAACAAAGCCCCCCAAAATAAAAAATTCCCTACCCTATTCTAAATTAAAAAAGTTACAAGCTCTTTTACCTTACCAGCCCTGAACAGGGCCCTTTGCGAGGCATGCCCCAAGAATTTCAGCTCTTTTGCCTGTAAAAGAATAAATACAATACCCCCCCCCCCCCAACATTACAACCCACCACCCACATACCCCTAATCTAACCCAAACCCCCCTTAAATAAACCTAACACTAAGCCCCTGAAGATCTTCCTACCTTGTCTTCACCATCCAGGTATCACCGATCTGTCCTGGCTCCAAGATCTTCATCCAACCCAAGCGGGGGTTGGCGATCCATAATCCGGTCCAGAAGAGGCTCCAAAGTCTTCCTCCTATCCGGCAAGAAGAGGACATCCGGACCGGCAAACATCTTCTCCAAGCGGCATCTTCGATCTTCTTCCATCCGGTGCGGAGCGGGTCCATCTTGAAGCAGGCGACGCGGATCCATCCTCTTCTTCCGATGTCTCCCGACTAATGACGGTTCCTTTAAGGGACGTCATCCAAGATGGCGTCCCTCGAATTCCGATTGGCTGATAGGATTCTATCAGCCAATCGGAATTAAGGTAGGAATTTTCTGATTGGCTGATGGAATCAGCCAATCAGAATCAAGTTCAATCCGAGCTCAATGCGAGCTCAATCTGATTGGCTGATGGGATCGGCCAATCGGATTGAACTTGATTCTGATTGGCTGATTCCATCAGCCAATCAGAAAATTCCTACCTTAATTCCGATTGGCTGATAGAATCCTATCAGCCAATCGGAATTCGAGGGACGCCATCTTGGATGACGTCCCTTAAAGGAACCGTCATTAGTCGGGAGACATCGGAAGAAGAGGATGGATCCGCGTCGCCTGCTTCAAGATGGACCCGCTCCGCACCGGATGGAAGAAGATCGAAGATGCCGCTTGGAGAAGATGTTTGCCGGTCCGGATGTCCTCTTCTTGCCGGATAGGAGGAAGACTTTGGAGCCTCTTCTGGACCGGATTATGGATCGCCAACCCCCGCTTGGGTTGGATGAAGATCTTGGAGCCAGGACGGATCGGTGATACCTGGATGGTGAAGACAAGGTAGGAAGATCTTCAGGGGCTTAGTGTTAGGTTTATTTAAGGGGGGTTTGGGTTAGATTAGGGGTATGTGGGTGGTGGGTTGTAATGTTGGGGGGGGGGGGGTATTGTATTTATTCTTTTACAGGCAAAAGAGCTGAAATTCTTGGGGCATGCCCCGCAAAGGGCCCTGTTCAGGGCTGGTAAGGTAAAAGAGCTTGTAACTTTTTTAATTTAGAATAGGGTAGGGAATTTTTTATTTTGGGGGGCTTTGTTATTTTATTAGGGGGCTTAGAGTAGGTGTAATTAGTTTAAAATTGTTGTAATATTTTTCTTATGTTTGTAAATATTTTTTTATTTTCTGTAACTTAGTTCTTTTTTATTTTTTGTACTTTAGCTAGTTTATTTAATTGTATTTATTTGTAGCAATTGTGTTTAATTTATTTATTGATAGTGTAGTGTTAGGTTAATTGTAGGTAATTGTAGGTAGTTTATTTAATTATTTTATTGATAGGGTAGTGTTAGGTTTAATTATAACTTAGGTTAGGACTTATTTTACAGGTAAATTTGTTATTATTTTAACTAGGTAACTATTAAATAGTTCTTAACTATTTAATAGCTATTGTACCTGGTTAAAATAATTACAAAGTTGCCTGTAAAATAAATATTAATCCTAAAATAGCTATAATATAATTATAATTTATATTGTAGCTATATTAGGATTTATTTTACAGGTAAGTATTTAGCTTTAAATAGGAATAAGTTATTTAATAAGAGTTAATTTATTTCGTTAGATAAAAATTATATTTAACTTAGGGGGGTGTTAGTGTTAGGGTTAGACTTAGCTTTAGGGGTTAATCCATTTATTAGAATAGCGGTGAGCTCCGATCGGAAGTTTAGGGGTTAATAATTGAAGTTAGGTGTCGGCGATGTTAGGGAGGGCAGATTAGGGGTTAATACTATTTATGATAGGGTTAGTGAGGCGGATTAGGGGTTAATAACTTTATTATAGTAGCGTTCAGGTCCGCTCGGCAGATTAGGGGTTAATAAGTGTAGGCAGGTGTCGGCGACGTTGAGGGGGGCAGATTAGGGGTTAATAAATATAATATAGGGGTCGGCGGTGTTAGGGGCAGCAGATTAGGGGTACATAGGGATAACGTAGGTGGCGGCGATTTGCGGTCGGAAGATTAGGGGTTAATTATTGTAAGTAGCTGGCGGCGACGTTGTGGGGGGCAGGTTAGGGGTTAATAAATATAATACAGGGGTCGGCGGGGTTAGGGGCAGCAGATTAGGGGTACATAAGTATAACGTAGGTGGCGGTCGGCAGATTAGGGGTTAAAAATTTAAATCGAGTGGCGGCGATGTGGGGGGGACCTCGGTTTAGGGGTACATAGGTAGTTTATGGGTGTTAGTGTACTTTAGGGTACAGTAGTTAAGAGCTTTATGAACCGGCGTTAGCCAGAAAGCTCTTAACTCCTGCTATTTTCAGGCGGCTGGAATCTTGTCGTTAGAGCTCTAACGCTCACTGCAGAAACGACTCTAAATACCAGCGTTAGAAAGATCCCATTGAAAAGATAGGATACGCAAATGGCGTAGGGGGATCTGCGGTATGGAAAAGTCGCGGCTGAAAAGTGAGCGTTAGACCCTTTAATCACTGACTCCAAATACCAGCGGGCGCCCAAAACCAGCGTTAGGAGCCTCTAACGCTGGTTTTGACGGCTACCGCCGAACTCTAAATCTAGGCCTAAGACTTTAGCCACAGAGCCCTGCGAGCTAAAACGGAAAAACCTGACACCTTAGCGTTCAGGCGAATAATTTGCATATTGGCATCACAGATGAAAGAATTGTCGACCTTCAGCGCCTTAATCTTATCCTTTTATCTTGTCAATGGAAGTCTCCCCCTCGACCATTTCACACAGGGTTTCACACCAATATGTCGCAGCTCTGGCAACCACGGCTATGGCCGCTGCCAGCTGAAAAACAAATCCTGTGTGTTGAAAAATCTTCCTTAACATGTTTTCCAACTTTTTATCCATGGGCTCTTTAAACAACGAACTATCCTTGAGGGGAATAGTTGTCCGCTTTGCGAGCGTGGAGATGCCACCATCCACCTTAGGGACAGTACCCCACAGCTTGATCTGAGAGTCTGGAACGGGGAACAGTTTCTTAAAGGAAGAAGGGGAAAAGGAAGAACCTTAATCGTTCCCATTCATTGTTAATAATATTAGCCATCTTAACAGGAACCGGGAAGGCCTGAGGCACCACCCTGTCCTCATATACCTTATCAAGCTTAGGAATCGCAGGTTCCTCCGGAAGCTTTGGTTCCCGGAACCTCCAGAGTAGCAAGCACTTCAGCAAAAAGCGCAAATTCTCTATCTTAAACCTAAAGTCAGGCTCCTCCGCAGCCGGAGGTTTAGATGACAAGGACTCAGACCCAGAAGGGGCCTCCTCCGAAGACTCGGAGTGGGCCTCGTCATCGTATAACGCCTCTATTATTTACATAGGCGTAGACAACCCCTGGGCCGGGCAGCCATGATACGCCCTACACTTGCGCTTAGCAGAACATGGTAAGGCATGGATCACTTTCGATACCGCCATTTGCAGTTGATCCGCAAAATCTGATGGCCAACGAATCTCTCCCGCAGGAGTAATGGTTGGACCCTGGGGCGCTGCATGTGCAATTGGAGATAAATGCAGGGAACACACCTCACGGGACGGGGAACCCTCAGAGGTGGACGGCTCAGTAGTACTAGACATTGGTTAACTTTTAGATGTCGTAACTTTATCAAGGCATGTGGAACATAGTTGAGCAGGCTATTCTACCAGAACCTCCTCACAATAAACACAGGAATGAGACCTCTTTAAAGAAGGAGAACCCTCTAACGTGTCAGAGTCCTCCATAGCTTGCGCTTTTATTACGAACTAGATTAACTTAATAAATAGACACCTTTATAACTTACAATGGCCGGGGCACTCACCACCTCCTATGACCCGGACTACAGAAACCATTTTGTCTCCTGCGCCGTTGATCAATAGAGGAAGAGAGCCACACCCGGTCACATGGAATGCCTGACAGGACCGCCCCTGCACTAAGGAGAAAAAAGGGCCGCACAATACTCCCGTAAGTAACCTGAAAGTTCCACACATTGCCAGAGCTTCATCTCGAACATAATGCAGCAATGACACAATAAACAATATCATGTATAAACCCCCCTGTACAATAATCCCTTTTCG
The DNA here is from genome assembly GCF_027579735.1 of Bombina bombina. Taxonomy (NCBI): domain Eukaryota; kingdom Metazoa; phylum Chordata; class Amphibia; order Anura; family Bombinatoridae; genus Bombina; species Bombina bombina. The sequence continues at coordinate 474,949,954 of NC_069504.1, read as the reverse complement.
AGGAATATTAACCCTTGATTCTTTAAAGATAAAAGGCGTCACACTGTGACCCTGTCTTCCGTATCATTATGTACTAAAAAAATGAAACTATCTTGCCAGAATCTACACCATGGAATAGGAACCCGGCCCTTCAAGTGTGACAGGTTAGTAGCTTCGCTCCTGACATGGACTTGAGTGCAGAAAGCAGGCAGCGAAACTAGTCAACGCTGATTGCTTGTGGAGCTTTTAATATAAGTCGGGATGGTTTCGCAGAAAGGACTCTCCCTGCATCTCCAGACTCTTATCTTTCGCCCAGGCCCTCACTGAGAGGCTGATAGAACTACTTAAAACTCCAGTCCCAATGTGAAGAGTACTACCCTCCATAAGAGATTACTTTGATCTTCTGCACTTCTCTGCCATCCTCCTGTGACAAAAGGCAAAGAATGACTGGGGGATGAGGGAAGTGGGGGATGTATTTAAGCCTTTGGCTGGGGTGTCTTTGCCTCTTTCTGGTGGCCAGGTTCTTAATTCCCAACAGTAATAAATGAAGCTGTGGACTCTCCTCCCCTTTAGATGGAAAATGGAGTAAAATTTCTCCATTTTCACTGTGTAAGTCCTTGCACTGAATATAGTAAAGTGTTAGTAAGTATCCTACAGCGGTAAGAATGTGACCTCTGGCTCCTTAACAGAGTGGGTCCCTAGCCACCCACATTACAGGTTAATATACAGGGAAAGGCTGAAGGAGCGCCTGATCAAAGGCAAGGTCTAAAAGCAAATCTAAATTTAAAAATTAATGTAAAGTCTAAAAACAGAGAATAATGGGGATGGAATATAAATCTTAAAAATTATGTATATTTAATAACATACATGCATAAAATAAATCACAAGATAGTGCATGGATCCATGACTAAGTTAATACAATCTTAAAATAAGAAATAATAAGACACAAACTGTTGAAATGTGACAGTCAGATGAGACAAGACAAGTAGGAATAACAGTAAAATATACAATCAATCAATCAATTTGGATATGAAAAACATACGAACAGGAAAAATAGTAGTGTTGAGTGAATAGATGTCGAGTAATAGGTAATACATATTAGTATTAAAGTTCATCAAATGATAACTCGGTTCTCCTCCTATGTGATTTCCAAAGTGCAAGTGCAGATAAAGGAAAAAAATCCACAATATGAATGCTGTGCTCAAAAATTCAAAGTATTACAAAAATGGAATCAAAATAAAATGTGAAAAAATGTGGCAAAGTGTACAAAAATGTGGCAAAGTGTACAAAAATGTCAAATAATGTTAAAAATTAAAAAATATGTAAAAAAATGTATACAGCTGTGTGTATCCAAAAAACAAAAATCAATAAGTGATATTAAAATGAGAATCAAAGTTAGAGTAGATATAATCCAATTGAAGATAGCCAAAAAACTTGTGAATATAAAGGTCCTCAAATCCTGTAAAAAATAAATAACATAGAGCAGTACTGTTATATTGAATGACAAGTGATTGAAATATATCTCACCATATATTTGCCAACGCGTTTCGGACCACTGTAGGGCCTTTCTCAAGACTACTTGCACCGAATATGTGATACTGATTTGCGGCCAGGTGCTATGTTAGCTTATGGGAGTAAAAATTGGGTGAAATATACACGCCGCATTTATGATGTAAAAACCGGCGTTGATGGCTTGTGCGGGCGACGCCTCATATGTAATCTTGCCCAATGTGTTTTATTTTCGTAATATTTTGCAAAGATTTCTAACCCTTTAATGCACTGACAATTTTAAAACAACCCAGAATGCACTCTGCCTTTTCATAGCTTCTGCCTGCACAGACAAACCTGTCAACATGACTTGAGTCCCTATTTGGCCTACTGTAACATGTATATTCCCATCAGGATGTTCAGGACTAGTGTTCTTCAATACAATGAATAATGCTTTTTTTTAGATGCTTCTGGTACTTTGTAAGTGAGAGCCTTAGTACTTGCTATCTATAATAAATGTATCTCTCTGGCTGAGACTGTAGATGATTCCTTAAAGTTCAGTCTTATAATGTACTGTTAGGCTCTGACTTACCCCTATTCCTATTTTAGTTTGATAACTGGACATTATTGTAGGAATTAATTTTGTTAACTACATAACAATCAACATTTCAAGAAAAGGGAACTTGAATCATTTTGTTCCTTTTCTATCTACAGCTGCCTAACCTTTCTGTTGTCATTACCTAGAGCTCATTGTTTTGTACTCATGTTCCTACCGCACTTCTGCAAAGCATCCTCTCAGATCTACCATAACCAGCTCCACAAGAGCCTTATTTCCATATTAGATATCCTATTAGATCTCTCCTGTGCCAGACAAAATTATTCAAATCAAAATCTTTAGGGTACAAAGTACATTTTAAAAAATAAATGTCCCCATCTTTTCTTATATCTTCTAAACCATCCTACTTTTTAACAAGCTATTCGATCAAGTCAATGGAAATTTACTTTCGTAGTGGTTGGACATACACAGGGTGGTTTTTAATTAGGCATAGATCCAAGAAATCTAAAGTTCCTGAAGATTTCAACTTGAGTATGGATTTCTTGAGACCCTTGTTGCCTGGCCCAAATTGATATACCTATTGCTTTTTATTCCTCCTTATTTTCTATATCTTTTCTTTATATTTGAGCATCAGCATTTTCAGTTTTTAACCTATAGACAGACCATCAGTCTCTAGGTCAGGAAGACGGATCTTCGCTCTGGGGAGATTATCTAAGATGTCTCATTAGCGCTGCAAGGTCCTTCAAACTATTTTACAAAGACAAATTTTAGCTTGAAAGCTCTTTATCTTGCTACACTGAGTTATGTATGTTAAGGAGAGACACCTACTACAATATAATGCTAAAAAAAAACTGAAATACAAGAATAATGTTGTTATAAAAGCATATGCTTTCATGTATCTTTTGTCAAAAAATTCTTCATAATCTTTTGTATTTTCTGAATATTAATATGTTGAACAATGTAATTTTATTTTTACTTTTATTTCTACAGACAAACAGTGGGAAGGTTTTCAATGTGATTGCATCTTTAAATAATGAAGTAGACGTTATCATCTATAAACATGGAGGAATATTAAACTATGTAGCTCGGAAGTATTTATAGTGACATACACAAAGGACAATAGCTACTAAAAAGGACTTCAGATTGCTCCTGTGTTATCTCATCAGCAGTGGATGGTGTGAGAGGACGCATATGTGGAACTTCTGCACTTTCAGTTAAAGACTGGTGCTATTGGCATGCCTTTCTTAATCCTGCACCCCTGGACAAACGTCTGTTTGCTTAGATAATTATGGAAGAGTCTGTGTCTCATGAAAAGGCACTTGTACAAACACTCTGCTCTATAAAACTGAACTGCTATTTTATGGAGCAGTTTTAAAACGACAAAAAAAGCAGTGGCCTATTATTTAAAAAATTAAATATTCTGCTTTTACAGAAAAAAAAATCTCTCAATCACTTGCTGGATTTAAAGCTGCCACTGAAACAAAGACTAATTTACTTTATATTGTGTTCATAACACAATATTAGTTATGTTTAAAATATAATAAAATAAAGATACTGAAACTTTCATCTTAGATTTTTTTTTCTATCTTTTAATTAATTGATTTGATAAACATTTAAATATAAGTTGTTTTTTTATGATATACTAATTTGTGTTAAAATGACTGACACACATCTCTAGAAAATATTCAAGATAACTTATTACATTTTTGTTCCAGAAGATGGAAGAATAGTTGGTATGGCAAAACACCACTAACATACCAGAGCTTTGCTCCTCCATAATCAGCATTCCCTTTCACTTGCCTTATAGTTTTGCCCCACAAGGAGAAGGTGAACCCTGGGGTGCTTCAGTGGATTACAACATTGATGGGGAGTGGGGGGGTTCTGTGTCCAATCTAAACCCCATTATCTCTCAGATGCCTGTTAAAGCAGAGATTTTCCTTGTCTACAGTGTGCTACTTGCATATCATTGGAATGTCCTGCACTCCCTTGGATGAACTATCTCAGCTCACATCTTATACACTCTTCACTAAATGACCTCTTTTTATATATTTTTTTTTCTCTTCCTCTCCTTATCCATTTGCTTTCATTCATCAGATAAGCAGACTTACACCAAGTTGTTTTTAATAACGAGTTTTAAAATTGACTTGTTGCCATTGTCTATGCTTAGTGAACAGTAATTGTTGCTAATCATTGTATAAACATATATGAAACTATTTACAATATAGAGACAAATAGGAAAAGTATGTGAAATACTGTATTGACCATTTAAAGATTAACTTAATGGAAAAGGACTTTTAAGGGTTAATGGCAGTGTTGTATAGAGATTGTATACACATATTTGAAAGCCCTGACGACGTTCCTGAGGTGTGGCACTGACTTCAGCTTCAGCATTGAGTAATGGAATGTGATTCAGGTAAGTGTTTTTCTCCAACATAGGTGTGTCCGGTCCACGGCGTCATCCTTACTTGTGGGATATTCTCCTCCCCAACAGGAAATGGCAAAGAGCCCAGCAAAGCTGGTCACATGATCCCTCCTAGGCTCCGCCTACCCCAGTCATTCTCTTTGCCGTTGTACAGGCAACATCTCCACGGAGATGGCTTAGAGTTTTTTAGTGTTTAACTGTAGTTTTTATTATTCAATCAAGAGTTTGTTATTTTAAAATAGTGCTGGTATGTACTATTTACTCTGAAACAGAAAAGAGATAAAGATTTCTGTTTGTAAGAGGAAAATGATTTTAGCAACCGTTACTAAAATCGATGGCTGTTCCACACAGGACTGTTGAGAGGAATTAACTTCAGTTGGGGGAACAGTGAGCAGACTTTTGCTGCTTGAGGTATGACACATTCTAACAAGACGAAGTAATGCTGGAAGCTGTCATTTTCCCTATGGGATCCGGTAAGCCATTTTTATTACAGACAGTAAATAAGGGCTTCACAAGGGCTTGTTAAGACTGTAGACATTTTCTGGGCTAAATCGATTCATATATAAACATATTTAGCCTTGAGGAATCATTTTAATCTGGGTATTTTGTAAAATAATATCGGCAGGCACTGTTTTGGACACCTTATTCTCTAGGGGCTTTCCCTAATCATAGGCAGAGCCTCATTTTCGCGCCGGTATTGCGCACTTGTTTTTGAGAAGCATGACATGCAGTCGCATGTGTGAGGAGCTCTGATACATAGAAAAGACTTTCTGAAGGCGTCATTTGGTATCGTATTCCCCTTTGGGCTTGGTTGGGTCTCAGCAAAGCAGATACCAGGGACTGTAAAGGGGTTAAAGATAAAAACGGCTCCGGTTCCGTTATTTTAAGGGTTAAAGCTTCCAAATTTGGTGTGCAATACTTTTAAGGCTTTAAGACACTGTGAAATTTTGGTGAATTTTGAACAATTCCTTCATACTTTTTCGCAATTGCAGTAATAAAGTGTGTTCAGTTTAAAATTTAAAGTGACAGTAACGGTTTTATTTTAAGACGTTTTTTGTACTTTGTTATCAAGTTTTTGCCTGTTTAACATGTCTGAACTACCAGATAGACTGTGTTCTGAATGTGGGGAAGCCAAGGTTCCTTCTCATTTAAATAGATGTGATTTATGTGACACAGAAAATGATGCCCAAGATGATTCCTCAAGTGAGGGGAGTAAGCATGGTACTGCATCATCCCCTCCTTCGTCTACACCAGTCTTGCCCACTCAGGAGGCCCCTAGTACATCTAGCGCGCCAATACTCCTTACTATGCAACAATTAACGGCTGTAATGGATAATTCTATCAAAAACATTTTAGCCAAAATGCCCACTTATCAGCGTAAGCGCGACTGCAAGAGCATGAGGACGCTGATGATAATGGTTCTGATATGCCCCTACACCAGTCTGAGGGGGCCAGGGAGGTTTTGTCTGAGGGAGAAATTTCAGATTCAGGGAAAATTTCTCAACAAGCTGAACCCGATGTGATTACATTTAAGTTTAAGTTGGAACATCTCCGCGCTCTGCTTAAGGAGGTGTTATCCACTCTGGATGATTGTGAGAATTTGATCATCCCAGAGAAACTATGTAAAATGGACAAGTTCCTAGAGGTCCCGGGGCCCCCAGAAGCTTTTCCTATACCCAAGCGGGTGGCGGACATTGTAAATAAAGAATGGGAAAGGCCCGGTATACCTTTCGTCCCTCCCCCCATATTTAAAAAATTGTTTCCTATGGTCGACCCCAGAAAGGACTTATGGCAGACAGTCCCCAAGGTCGAGGGGGCGGTTTCTACTTTAAACAAACGCACCACTATACCCATAGAAGATAGTTGTGCTTTCAAAGATCCTATGGATAAAAAATTAGAAGGTTTGCTTAAAAAGATGTTTGTTCAGCAAGGTTACCTTCTACAACCAATTTCATGCATTGTCCCTGTCACTACAGCCGCGTGTTTCTGGTTCGATGAGCTAGAAAAGGCGATCGATAGTGATTCTCCTCCTTATGAGGAGATTATGGACAGAATCCGTGCTCTCAAATTGGCTAATTCTTTCACCCTAGACGCCACTTTGCAATTGGCTAGGTTAGCGGCGAAAAATTCTGGGTTTGCTATTGTGGCGCGCAGAGCGCTTTGGTTGAAATCTTGGTCAGCGGATGCGTCTTCCAAGAACAAATTGCTTAACATTCCTTTCAAGGGGAAAACGCTGTTTGGCCCTGACTTGAAAGAGATTATCTCTGATATCACTGGGGGTAAGGGCCACGCCCTTCCTCAGGATAGGTCTTTCAAGGCCAAAAATAAACCTAATTTTCGTCCCTTTCGCAGAAACGGACCAGCCCCAAGTGCTACGTCCTCTAAGCAAGAGGGTAATACTTCTCAAGCCAAGCCAGCCTGGAGACCAATGCAAGGCTGGAACAAGGGAAAGCAGGCCAAGAAACCTGCCACTGCTACCAAGACAGCATGAAAGGTTGGCCCCCGATCCGGGACCGGATCTGGTGGGGGGCAGACTCTCTCTCTTCGCTCAGGCTTGGGCAAGAGATGTTCTGGATCCTTGGGCACTAGAAATAGTCTCCCAAGGTTATCTTCTGGAATTCAAGGGGCTTCCCCCAAGGGGGAGGTTCCACAGGTCTCAATTGTCTTCAGACCACATAAAGAGACAGGCATTCTTACATTGTGTAGAAGACCTGTTAAAAATGGGAGTGATTCATCCTGTTCCATTAGGAGAACAAGGGATGGGGTTCTACTCCAATCTGTTCGTAGTTCCCAAAAAAGAGGGAATGTTCAGACCAATCTTAGATCTCAAGATCCTAAACAAGTTTCTCAAGGTTCCATCGTTCAAAATGGAAACCATTCGAACAATTCTTCCTTCCATCCAGGAAGGTCAATTCATGACCACGGTGGATTTAAAGGATGCGTATCTACATATTCCTATCCACAAGGAACATCATCGGTTCCTAAGGTTCGCATTCCTGGACAGGCATTACCAGTTCGTGGCACTTCCTTTCGGATTAGCCACTGCTCCAAGGATTTTCACAAAGGTACTAGGGTCCCTTCTAGCGGTTCTAAGACCAAGGGGCATTGCAGTAGCACCTTATCTGGACGACATTCTAATTCAAGCGTCGTCTCTTTCCAAAGCAAAGGCTCATACAGACATTGTTCTAGCCTTTCTCAGATCTCACGGGTGGAAGGTGAACGTAGAAAAGAGTTCCCTGTCTCCGTCAACAAGAGTTCCCTTCTTGGGAACAATAATAGATTCCTTAGAAATGAAGATCTTCCTGACAGAGTCAGAAAGTCAAAGCTTCTAAACGCTTGTCAAGTTCTTCACTCTATTCTGCAGCCTTCCATAGCTCAGTGCATGGAAGTAGTAGGATTGATGGTTGCAGCAATGGACATAGTTCCTTTTGCTCGAATTCATCTAAGACCATTACAACTGTGCATGCTCAATCAGTGGAATGGGGACTATGCAGACTTGTCTCCAAAGATTCAAGTAGACCAGATGACCAGAGACTCACTCCGTTGGTGGTTGTCCCAGGATCACCTGTCTCAGGGGATGACCTTCCGCAGACCAGAGTGGGTCATTGTCACGACCGACGCCAGTCTGATGGGCTGGGGCGCGGTCTGGGGACCCCTGAAAGCTCAGGGTCTTTGGTCTCGGGAAGAATCTCTTCTACCGATAAATATTCTGGAACTGAGAGCGATATTCAATGCTCTCAAGGCTTGGCCTCAGCTAGCAAAGGCCAAGTTCATACGGTTTCAATCAGACAACATGACGACTGTTGCGTACATCAACCATCAGGGGGGAACAAGGAGTTCCCTGGCGATGGAAGAAGTGACCAAAATCATTCAATGGGCAGAAACTCACTCCTGCCACCTGTCTGCAATCCACATCCCAGGAGTGGAAAATTGGGAAGCGGATTTTCTGAGTCGTCAGACATTACATCCGGGGGAGTGGGAACTCCATCCGGAAATCTTTGCCCAAATTACTCAACTGTGGGGCATTCCAGGCATGGATCTGATGGCCTCTCGTCAGAACTTCAAGGTTCCTTGCTACGGGTCCAGATCCAGGGATCCCAAGGCGACTCTAGTGGATGCATTAGTGGCGCCTTGGTCGTTCAACCTAGCTTATGCGTTTCCACCGTTCCCTCTCCTTCCCAGGCTCGTAGCCAGGATCAAACAGGAGAAGGCCTCAGTGATTCTGATAGCTCCTGCGTGGCCGCGCAGGACTTGGTATGCAGACCTGGTGAATATGTCATCGGCTCCACCATGGAAGCTACCTTTGAGACAGGATCTTCTAGTACAAGGTCCATTCGAACATCCAAATCTAGTCTCTCTGCAGCTGACTGCTTGGAAATTGAACGCTTGATTTTATCCAAGCGTGGGTTTTCAAATTCAGTGATAGATACTCTGGTCCAAGCCAGAAAACCTGTGACTAGAAAGATTTACCATAAAATATGGAAGAAATATATCTGTTGGTGTGAATCCAAGGGATTCTCCTGGAATAAGATTAAAATCCCTAAGATCCTCTCCTTTTCTCCAAGAAGGTTTGGATAAAGGATTATCTGCAAGTTCCTTGAAGGGACAGATTTCTGCCTTGTCTGTGTTACTTCACAAAAAGCTGGCAGCTGTGCCAGATGTTCAAGCCTTTGTTCAGGCTCTGGTTAGAATCAAGCCTGTTTACAAACCTTTGACTCCTCCTTGGAGCCTCAACTTAGTTCTTTCAGTTCTTCAGGGGGTTCCGTTTGAACCCTTACATTCCGTTGATATTAAGTTATTATCTTGGAAAGTTTTGTTTTTGGTTGCAATTTCTTCTGCTAGAAGAGTTTCAGAATTATCTGCTCTGCAGTGTTCTCCTCCTTATCTGGTGTTCCATGCAGATAAGGTGGTTTTACGTACTAAACCTGGTTTTCTTCCGAAAGTTGTTTCCAACAAAAACATTAACCAGGAGATAGTCGTGCCTTCTTTGTGTCCGAATCCAGTTTCAAAGAAGGAACGTTTGTTGCACAATTTGGATGTTGTTCGCGCTCTAAAATTCTATTTAGATGCTACAAAGGATTTTAGACAAACATCTTCCTTGTTTGTTGTTTATTCTGGTAAGAGGAGAGGTCAAAAAGCAACTTCTACCTCTCTCTCTTTTTGGATTAAAAGCATCATCAGATTGGCTTATGAGACTGCCGGACGGCAGCCTCCTGAAAGAATCACAGCTCATTCCACTAGGGCTGTGGCTTCCACATGGGCCTTCAAGAACGAGGCTTCTGTTGATCAGATATGTAGGGCAGCGACTTGGTCTTCACTGCACACTTTTACCAAATTTTACAAGTTTGATACTTTTGCTTCTTCTGAGGCTATTTTTGGGAGAAAGGTTTTGCAAGCCGTGGTGCCTTCCATTTAGGTGACCTGATTTGCTCCCTCCCTTCATCCGTGTCCTAAAGCTTTGGTATTGGTTCCCACAAGTAAGGATGACGCCGTGGACCGGACACACCTATGTTGGAGAAAACAGAATTTATGTTTACCTGATAAATTACTTTCTCCAACGGTGTGTCCGGTCCACGGCCCGCCCTGGTTTTTTAATCAGGTCTGATAATTTATTTTCTTTAACTACAGTCACCACGGTATCATATGGTTTCTCCTATGCAAATATTCCTCCTTTACGTCGGTCGAATGACTGGGGTAGGCGGAGCCTAGGAGGGATCATGTGACCAGCTTTGCTGGGCTCTTTGCCATTTCCTGTTGGGGAGGAGAATATCCCACAAGTAAGGATGACGCCGTGGACCGGACACACCGTTGGAGAAAGTAATTTATCAGGTAAACATAAATTCTGTTTTTCTACCTGACTATCACAGCAGTCACATGGACAGGGGGTATAGCCTTTATTAAAGATGCTATTTACAGCAATTTGACAGTGTAATGTCACTTTAAGAACGTTTTAAAACGAACAGCTATGTTTTTAGCCTGCCATAAGTATATGTTAACTGTCAACTCTTGAAGAGCTTTCGTTTTGAGGATTTGTCATCTCCGTTATATTTAGGGACACTGCAGGTGTTGTCTATGGGGGCTGATAAGTATTTTCTACTTTTCCCAGTGCTTTGCTGGCAGACCATCCTTTAGGCAGTGTTTGCTGCTAACGTGCTTGTGTGCTGATCCTGTCAAATCTGTTCTTTATTTTAATATTTTCAGCTTCTTCTGTGGAGCAGCTTAAAGGGATACTAAACCCAAATTATTTCTTTCATGATTCAGATAGAGCATGACATTTTAAGCAACTTTCTAATTTACTCCTATTATCAATTTTTCTTCATTCTCTTGATATCTTTATTTGGAAAAGAAGGCATCTAAGGTCAGACAATTTTTGGTTCAGTACACTGGACAGCACTTGTTTATTGGTGGAAGACATTTATCCACCAATCAGCAAGAACAACCCAGGTTGTGAACCAAAGACGGGCCGGCTTCTAAACTTACATTCTTGCTTTTCAAATAAAGAAAACAAGAGAATGAAGAAAAAATGATAATAGGAGTAAATTAGAAAGTTTGCTTAAAATTGCATACTCTATCTGAATCATGAAAGAAAAATTTTGGGTTCAGTGTCCCTTTAATTAAAGTCAGTACTGTAGCTAGTGGTGTGAACATCATGCAGGTTTGGAAAGTCAGTTATTGTTGACTGCTTCTAAGCATTTATGCTTTTCTTTCATGTAATTGGCAAGAGTCCATGAGCTAGTGACGTATGGGATATACAATCCTACCAGGAGGGGCAAAGTTTCCCAAACCTCAAAATGCCTATAAATACACCCCTCACCACACCCACAATTCAGTTTTACAAACTTTGCCTCCTATGGAGGTGGTGAAGTAAGTTTGTGCTTGGTTTTCTTCTGTGCAGTACAGTGAATGTCAGAGGGATGTGAAGGGAGTATCACCTATTGAATTCTATGGTTTTCCCCGCGGGAAATCTTTTCATAGGTTCTCTGTTATCGGTCGTAGAGATTCATCTACCTCCCTTTTTCAGATCGACGATATACTCTCATATTCCATTACCTCTACTGATAACTGTTTCAGTACTGGTTTGGCTATCTGCTTTATGTGGATGGGTGTCTTTCGGTAAGTATGTTTCATTACTTAAGACACTCTCAGCTATGGTTTGGCACTTTATGTATTAATATAAAGTTCTAAATATATATATTGTACTTATATTTGCCATGAGTCAGGTTTATGTATATTTCCTTTTGCAGACTATCAGTTTCAAAATTGGGAAAAACTTATTTAGGAATTTATTTTTTCTTACCTAGTGTATACTTTTCTTCAAAATTGACTGTTTTCTTTCATTTTCGCGGGCAAAATTAGGCTTGCGAGGCCGCAAAATGCTTTTATATATTGAGTCATTCTTGGCGCGAGAATTTTTTTGGCGCAATGGTACGTTCGTTGACGCAAGTTCTCCATTTCCGGCGTCTTAGTTGACGCCAGGTTCCTTGCACAAGGTTGCATCTGCCATGATGCAAGTTGCGTCATTTCCGGATGTTGTTAGCGCCAAAAAAATTAATTTTGCATTGCGCTTCATACTTGGCGCCAAATAATTTCATTATTTAAACCCCACTTCCTATATGCCTCTTGCCTTTCTCTATGCTCAGAGGGCTATGCTGTTTGCATTTTTTTCCCATTCCTGAAACTGCTATATAAGGAATTTGATATTTTTTAGTTATATGTTGTTTTTTCTCTTACATTTGCAAAATGTCTCAATCTGATCCTGTCTCAGAAACCACTGTTGGATTCCTGCTGCCTGATAACAGTTCTACCAAAGATAAGTGTATCTGTTGTAAATTAGTAGAGATTACATCCCCAGCGGTAGTATGTAACAGTTGTCATGATAAACTTTTACATGCAGAGAATGTATTCATCAGTACTAGTTCAATGCCTGTTGTTTGTTCAACATCTAATGTACATGATATCCCTGTGAATATAAAAGATTTTATTGCTGATGCGATTCAGTAGGCTTTGTCTGCTATTCCGCCTTCTAATAAACGTAAAAGGTCTTTTAAAACTTCTCATAAAGTTGATGAAATTTCAAATGACCGACAACATACTGATTTATCCTCCTCTGATGTGGTTCTATCTGATTCAGAAGATCCTACCTTAGAGATTGACACTGAAAAATCTACTTATCTCTTTAAGATGGAGTATATTCGTTCCTTGTTAAAAGAGCTGTTGATTACTTTGGATATTGAGGAAACTAGTCCTCTTGATATAAAAACTAGTAAATGTTTAAATTCTGTTTATAAACCTCCTGTGGTTTTTCCAGTTCCTGATGCTATTTCTGATATGGTTTCAAAGGAATGGAATAGGCCTGGTAATTCTTTTATTCCTTCTGCTAGGTTTAAAAAGTTGTATCCTTTGCCAGCAATTAGATTGGAGTTTTGGGAAAAAATCCCCAAAGTTGATGGGTCTATCTCTACTCTTGCTAAACGTACTACTATCCCTATCAGATTGTTCAGATGTGGAGTCTTCCAGAAATAGATCTGATGGCTTCTCAACTAAATAAGAAACTTCCTAGGTACCTATCCAGGTCCAGGGATCCTCAGGCAGAGTCGGTGGATACGTTAGTAGTTCTTTGGTTTTACCAACCTGCTTATATCTTCCCGCCTCTAGTTCTTCTTCCAAGAGTGATTTCCAAAATCATCATGGAACATTCGTTTGTGTTTCTGGTAGCTGCAACATGGCCTCACAGGTTCTGGTATGCAGACCTTGTCCGGATGTCCAGTTGTCAACCTTGGCCACTTCCTTTAAGACCAGACCTGTCTCAAGGACCATTTTTCCATCAGGATCTCAAATTGCTAAATTTGATGGTATGGAAATTGAACGCTTAGTCATAGAGGTTTCTCTGACTCAGTGATTGATACTATGTTACAGGTTTGTAAATCTGTTTCTAGGAAGATTTAGTATCGAGTTTTGAAGACTTATATTTCATGGTGTTCTCATAAATTCTCCTGGCATTCTTTTAGAATTCCTAGAATTTTACAGTTTCTTCGGGATAGTTTGGATAAAGGTTTATCTGTAAGTTCCTTGAGAGGGACACATCTCTGCTCTTTCTGTTTTATTTCACAGAAAGATTGCTAAGCTTCGATATTCACGGTTTTGTTCAGGCTTTGGCTCCATATCAAACCTGTCATTAAATCAATCTCTCCTCCTTGGAGTCTTAATTTGGTTTTGAAAGCTTTACAGGCTCCTCCTTTTTGAGCCTATGCATTCTTTGGATATTAAACTACTTTCTTGAAAGTGTTTTTCCTTTTGGCTATCTCTTCTGCTAGAAGAGTTTCTGAATTATCTGCTCTTGTGAGTCACCTTTTCTGATTTTTTCATCAAGGGTAAGGCAGTTTTGCAGACTTAATTTTTACCTAAAGTTGTGATTTCTAACATCATTAATAGGGATATTGTTGTCCCCTCTTTGTGTCCTAATCCTAAGAATTCTTTGGAAAGATCCTTACATTCTCTGGATGTTGAAAGAGCCTTGAGATTTGTCTTCTTTGCTGGTTCTAGGAAAGGTCAGAAAGCTTCTGCCATTTCCTTGGCATCTTGGTTAAAGCTTTTGATTCATAAGGCTTATTTGAAGTCGGGTCAGGCCCCGCCTCAGAGAATCACAGCTCATTCTACTCAATCAGTCTCCACTTCGTGTGCTTTTAAGAATGAAGCTTCATTTGATCAGATTTGCAAAGCAGCAACTTGGTCTTCTTTGCATACATTTACTAAATTCTACCGTTTTGATGTATTTGCTTCTTCGGAAGCAGTTTTTGGTAGAAAAGTTCTTCAGGCAGCTGTTTCAGTTTGATTCCTCTGCTTATGTTTTAAGTTTTTTTTCTTTCATTTATGAGAAAAAAATTATTTTTTTGGTTGGTTAATTTTTTCAGCGGAGAATAGCTGTTTTTAGTTTATCCCTTCCTCTCTAGTGACTCTTGTGTGGAGTTCCACATCTTGGGTATTTCTATCCCATACGTCACTAGCTCATGGACTCTTGCCAATTACATGAAAGAAAACATAATTTATGTAAGAACTTACCTGATTAATTAATTTCTTTCATATTGGCAAGAGTCCATGAGACCCACCCTTTTTATGGTGGTTATGTTTTTTTTATATAAAGCACAATTATATTTCCAATTCCTTTTTGATGCTTTACTCCTTTTTTCTATCACCCCCACTACTTGGCTATTCGTTGAAACTGAATTGTGGGTGTGATGAGGGGTGTATTTATAGGCATTTTGAGGTTTGGAAAACTTTGCCCCTCCTGGTAGAATTGTATATCCCATACGTCACTAGCTCATGGACTCATGCCAATATGAAAGAAATTAATTTATCAGGTAAGTTCTTACATAAATTATGTTTTTCCGCAGTGTTTTACCAGTGACAACCTTGTTCCAGTTATAGACACTAAAACTTAAACACTTCTTTTGTCAATATCTGGCTATGATGGCCCAAACATTTACCAAGGTTTTGGCATCCTTTTTGATGGAGACAAGGTCTTAACGCATTTCAGTAGCCCCTTACCTGGATGATAATCTTGTTCAGATTGGCTCTCTTTTTGAGTCAATCAGCCACAGGGATACAATGCCTGGCCTTGCTCAGGCACCACATATAGTGCATATAAGTGCTTATTCTCAGGGTTCTTTCCAGGGTTTCTATTAGACTCAGTGTCTTTAAGACACTGACAGCAGTGTGTTAGTAGAAACGTCACACAGTCTCTTTGAAGCTGCAGGATGGTGTAATGTTTTTTGTTTTTTTTTAACTACAAGTGATGGCCAGAATTTGTTAGGAGAGGTCACTGGTGATTCTTATTGCATGGGCATGACTATGTAGGTCGTGGTTTGCAAATCTGATTGAGATGTTAACTTGCCCTCAGTGCCTAGAGATCTCAACTTGGCCTTGGTGGCATGTTTCTCTCAATGGTACCAGTAGTCTAATGGTCTGTTTTGTCATCCAGAACAATCTCTATCGTTGATGGCTTGGCACTTTAAACATCTGATTTTTGCAGATAAAGGATTATTTGACAAGGTGATACCTTAAGTTAGGCTAGGAAGCCTTTCATTAGGCAAATATATCACAAGGTATGTTAAGCTTACTTGGTTTGGTGCCTTTCCAAAAGGAACTGTTAGAAGTCCAAGAGTGCTGAAGATCTTCAGGATGGCATGGGCAAGGATTTGTCAGAGTTAAGCATATTATTCAGCCTGTGACTCCGCCCTGAAGTCTTAATTTGGTTTTGAGGGTTCTACAGTTCCCTCCTTTTTATTTTATGCAAACTCTTTAGACTTGTAATTGCTGTCTTTGAAGGTGCTCTTTTTACTAGTAATTTCCTCTGCTAGACAATTTAGCTCCGTCTTGTATGCCGCCCTTGTTTATCTTTCATCAAGATAAAGCATTTTTGAAAACCAAGTATTCCTTTTTGCCAAATGTAGTATCTACAGATACAATCAGGAAATTGTCTTCACAATTTGTATGTGGGGGTTCTCTGGTGGCTTGGCTCAAGAACTTAATTGTGAAAGCTTATCTGATGGCAGGTAAGTTGTTTCCTTAGTGGATTACAGCCTATTTTATTAGGTCTGTTGCTACTTTTTGGGCCTTTTGTAAGGAGGCTTCAGTGGAGCAGATTTGTAAAGCGTCCACTTGGTCCCCTGTTTAGATTTTTACAAAGTTCTACCATTTTAAATCTTTTGCTGAGGCTGCTTTTGGAAAGTTGTGAGGCCTTTTATCAGTCCTGCCTATTGTATTGTGGAATAAACTGTTTTGGCATTCAGTAGTGGATTGTGTACACTCACCATCTAATGAAAGAAAACACAATTTATCCTTACCGTAAAACTTATGATGGGGAGTCCAAGACCTACCCATTTATAGTTATGGCTATAGATTCCTAAGTTTCACTTCAACTGCCTTTGCTTTGTTGTTCTAATCTTTGTATTGCTTTGCCATATTGGTAACTAAGGTTAGTGGGAGGGAATACTGGGCAGGGAGGAGCAAAACATGTTATGGGTGTTTGTTTCTCATTACATGGGCATTCAAAGTTTTTCAAAATAAGGTAAGAGAAACTCATGGGTCAAAGGCATAAAATATAACTTCTATTTCAAATGTTTTAAAAGTTAATTTTAGTTGAGAGCCTCATTGAATCTGACATGTTTCACTCTGCCTTTGCACTTAGACATAGATCTTAGTAAGCTGATAAGACTATGGGGGGTAGTTATCAACGTGTCTACTTTACCTGCCTTCGCCGGCCCAATACGCCCGCCTAAGCTCGCCTACCATCGCCGCCGCGGACCTGCAAAATTTCGCCTAAGTTATCAAAAAAGCTGTCAAAAAGCCACGCGCCAAGTACGGGGCGATGAGCAGCGGTGAGAGTTATCACTCATCCGATCTCGCTGCTCTTCGGCTTTTTGACAGCTTTATTGCTAGCCTGTCACTAAGCTTCCACACTAACTACACTGTTCTACCCCCTATACCAGAGCCCCCCGCAACTCAATAAAGTTATTAACCCCTAAACCGCCGCTCCTAGACCCCGCCGCAAATCTTATAAATGTATTAACCCCTAAACCGCCGCTCCCGGACACCGCCGCCACCAACATTATACCTAGTAACCCCTATCCTGCCCCCCTATACTACCGCCCTCTATAAATAGTTATTAACCCCTATCCTGCTGATCCCGGACCTCGCCGCAACCTATATTAAACTTATTAACCCCTAATCTGCCCCCCTACACCGTCGCCACCTATAATAAATTTATTAACCCCTATCCTGCCCCCCCCCCCACCGCCGCCACTGTAATAAAATGATTAACCCCTAAACCTAAGTCTAACCCTAACACCCCCCTAACTTAAATATTAAATAAATCTAAATAATGTTTCTCTTATTAACTAAGTTAATCCTATTTAAAACTAAATACTTACCTTAAAAATAAACCCGAATATAGCTACAATATAAATAATAATTATATTGTAGCTATCTTAGGATTTATTTTTATTTTACAGGCAACTTTCAATTTATTTTAACTAGGTACAATAGCTATTAAATAGTTATTAACTATTTAATAGCTACCTAGTTAAAATAAAGAGAAATTAACCTGTAAAATAAAAACTAACCTAAGTTACAATTACACCTAACACTACACTATACTTTAATAAATTATTTCTATTTAAAACTACTTACCTGTAAAATAAACCCTAAGATAGCTACAATATAATTAATCATTACATTGTAGCTATTTTAGGATTTATATTTATTTTACAGGTAACTTTGTATTTATTTTAGCTAGTTAGAATAGTATTAAATAGTTATTAACTATTTAATAACTACCTAGCTAAAAGAAATACAAAATTACCTGTAAAATAAATCCTAACCTAAGTTACAATTAAACCTAACACTACACTATCATTAAATTAAATAAATTTACAAATAACTACAATTAATACAATTACATAAACTAACTAAAGTACAAAAAAATAAAAAAAGCTAAGTTACAAAAATAAAAAAAATAAGTTACAAACATTTAAAAAATATTACAACAATTTTAAGCTACTTACACCTAATCTAAGCCCCCTAATAAAATAATAAAGCCCCCCAAAATAAAAAAAAATGCCCTACCCTATTCTAAATTATAAAAGTTCAAAGCTCTTTTACCTTACCAGCCCTTAAAAGGGCCTTTTGCGGGGCATGCCCCAAAGAATTCTGCTCTTTTGCCTGTAAAAGAAAAATACAACCCCCCCAAAATTAAAACCCACCACCCACATACCCCTAATCTAACCCAAACCCCCCTTAAATAAACCTAACACTACCCCCCTGAAGATCATCCTACCTTGAGTCGTCTTCAGCCAGCCGACCACCGATGGAACTGAAGAGGAGATCCGGAGCGGCAGAAGTCATCATCCAAGGCGCGCTGAAGAAGTCTTCCATCCGATGAAGTCATCATCCAGGCGGCGCTGAAGAAGTCTTCCATCCGGCGATGTCATCTTCCAAGCGGCGTCTTCAATCTTCTTTCTTCCGGATCCATCTTCATCCCGCCGACGCGGAACATCCTTCTTCCCTGACGGACTGACGAATGAAGGCTCCTTTAAGGGACGTCATCCAAGATGGCGTCCCTTCAATTCAGATTGGCTGATAGGATTCTATCAGCCAATCGGAATTAAGGTAGGAAAAATCTGATTGGCTGATTGAATCAGCCAATCAGATTGAGCTCGCATTTCTATTGGCTGATCGGAACAGCCAATAGAATGCGAGCTCAATCTGATTGGCTGATTGGATCAGCCAATCGGATTGAACTTCAATATGATTGGCTGATTCAGCCAATCAGATGTTTCCTACCTTAATTCCGATTGGCTGATAGAATCCTATCAGTCAATCGGAATTGAAGGGACGCCATCTTGGATGACGTCCCTTAAAGGAACCTTCATTCAGTCGTCGGCCGTTGGGGAAGAAGGATGTTCCGCGTCGGCGGATGAAGATGGATCTGGAAGAAAGAAGATTGAAGACGCCGCTTGGAAGATGACATCGCCCGGATGGAAGACTTCTTCAGCGCCGCCTGGATGATGACTTCATCGGATGGAAGACTTCTTCAGCGCGCCTTGGATGATGACTTCTTCCGCTCCGGATCTCCTCTTCGGTTCCATCGGTGGTCGGCTGGCTGAAGACGACTCAAGGTAGGATGATCTTCAGGGGGGGTAGTGTTAGGTTTATTTAAGGGGGGTTTGGGTTAGATTAGGGTTATGTGGGTGGTGGGTTTTAATGTTGGGGGGGTTGTATTTTTCTTTTACAGGCAAAAGAGCAGAATTCTTTGGGGCATGCCCCGCAAAGGCCCTTTTAAGGGCTGGTAAGGTAAAAGAGCTTTGAACTTTTTTTATTTTAGAATAGGGTAGGGCATTTTTTTATTTTGGGGGGCTTTGTTATTTTATTAGGGGGCTTAGATTAGGTGTAAGTAGCTTAAAATTGTTGTAATATTTTTTAAATGTTTGTAACTTATTTTTTTTATTTTTTGTAACTTAGCTTTTTTTATTTTTTGTACTTTAGTTAGTTTATGTAATTGTATTTAATTGTAGTTATTTGTAGTTAATTTATTTAATTAATTTAATGATAGTGTAGTTAGGTTTTAATTGTAATTTAGGTTAGGATTTATTTTACAGGTAATTTTGTATTTCTTTTAGCTAGGTAGTTATTAAATAGTTAATAACTATTTAATAACTATTCTAACTAGCTAAAATAAATACAAAGTTACCTGTAAAATAAATATAAATCCTAAAATAGCTACAATGTAATGATTAATTATATTGTAGCTATCTTACGGCTAGATTTGGAGTTTTGTCGGTAACGACCCGAAAAACTAACGCCGGCTTTTTTCTGGCCTCACCGTAAAAATAACTCTGGTATTGAGAGTCCACATAAAGGCTGCGTTAGGCTCCAAAAAAGGAGCGTAGAGCATTTTTAACGCAGCTTCAACTTTCGATACCAGAGTTGCTTACGCAAGCGGCCAGCCTCAAAAACACGCTCGTGCACGATTCTCCCATAGGAAACAATGGGGCTGTTTGAGCTGAAAAAAAAACCTAACACCTGCAAAAAAGCTGCGTTCAGCTCCTAACGCAGCCCCATTGTTTGCTATGCGGAAACACTTCCTACGTCTGCACCTAACACTCTAACGTACCCCGAGTCTAAACACCCCTAGCCTTACACTTATTAACCCCTAATCTGTTCCGATCAGCCAATAGAATGCGAGCTCAATCTGATTGGGCTGATTGGATCAGCCAATCAGATATTCCTACCTTAATTCCGATTGGCTGATAGAATCCTATCAGCCAATCTGAATTCGAGGGACGCCATCTTGGATGACATCCCTTAAAGGAACCGTCATTCGGCTAGTAGGCGTCGGGAGAAGAGGATGTTCTGCGTCGGAGGTCTGCAAGATGGATCCGGAAGAAAGAAGATTGAAGATGCCGTTGATAGAAGACTTCATCCGGATCATGGACCTCTTCAGCTCCCGCTTGGATGAAGACTTCATCCGGATCATGGACCTCTTCAGCTCCCGCTTGGATGAAGACTTCATCCGGATCATGGACCTCTTCAGCTCCCGCTTGGATGAAGACTTCATCCGGATCATGGACCTCTTCAGCTCCCGCTTGGATGAAGACTTCATCCGGATCATGGACCTCTTCAGCCTCCCCGCTTGGGCTTGGATCAGGACATCGGAGGAGCTCTTCAGGACGGATCGGTGAACCTGGTATGGTGAAGATAAGGTAGGAAGATCTTCAGGGGCTTAGTGTTAGGTTTATTTAAGGGGGGTTTAGGTTAGATTAGGGGTATGTGGGTGGTGGGTTGTAATGTTGGGGGGGGGTATTGTATGGTTTTTTTTTACAGGCAAAAGAGCTGAACTTCTTGGGGCATGCCCCGCAAAGGGCCCTGTTCAGGGCTGGTAAGGTAAAAGAGCTTTGAACTTTAGTAATTTAGAATAGGGTAGGGCATTTTTTATTTTGGGGGTCTTTGTTGTTTTATTATGGGGCTTAGAGTAGGTGTAATTAGTTTAAAATTGTTGTAATATTTTTCTTATGTTTGTAAATATTTTAGTTCTTTTTTATTTTTTGCCCTTTAGTTAGTTTATTTCATTGTAGTTATTTGTAGGAATTGTATTTAATTTATTTATTGATAGTGTAGTGTTAGGTTTAATTGTAGGTAATTGTAGGTATTTAATTAATTTAATGATAGTATAGTGTTAGGTTTAATTGTAATTTAGGTTAGGCTTTATTTTACAGGTAATTTTGTAATTATTTTAACTAGGTAACTATTAAATAGTTCTTAACTATTTAATAGCTATTGTACCAGGTTAAAATAAATACAAAGTTACCTGTAAAATAAATATTAATCCTAAAATAGCTATAATATAATTATAATTTATATTGTAGCTATATTAGGATTTATTTTACAGGTAAGTATTTAGCTTTAAATAGGAATAATTTATTTAATAAGAGATAATTAATTTCGTTAGATGTAAATTATATTTAACTTAGGGGGTGTTAGTGTTAGGGTTAGACTAAGCTTTAGGGGTTAATACATTTATTAGAATAGCGGTGAGCTCCAGTCGGCAGATTAGGGGTTAATAAGTGTAGGCAGGTGGAGGCGACGTTGAGGGGGGCAGATTAGGGGTTAATAAATATAATATAGGGGTCGGCGGTGTTAGGGGCAGCAGATTAGGGGTACATAAGGATAACGTAGGTGGCGGCGCTTTGCGGTCGGCAGATTAGGGGTTAATAAGTGTAGGTAGGTGGAGGCGACGTTGTGGGGGGCAGGTTAGGGGTTAATAAATATAATACAGGGGTCGGCGATGTTAGGGGCAGCAGATTAGGGGTACATAAGGATAACGTAGGTGGCGGTCAGCAGATTAGGGGTTAAAAAAAATTATTCGAGTGTCGGCCATGTGGGTGGACCTCGGTTTAGGGGTACATAGGTAGTTTATGGGTGTTAGTGTACTTTAGAGTACAGTAGTTAAGAGCTTTATAAACCGGCGTTAGCCCAGAAAGCTCTTAACTACTGACTTTTTTCCTGCTGCTGGAGTTTTGTCGTTAGATGTCTAACGCTCACTTCAGCCACGACTCTAAATACCGGAGTTAGAAAGATCCCATTGAAAAAATAAGAAAACGCAATTTACGTAAGGGGATCTGCGGTATGGAAAAGTCGCGGCTGAAAAGTGAGCGTTAGACCCTATTTTGAGTGACTCCAAATACCGCCGGTAGCCTAAAACCAGCGTTAGGAGCCTCTAACGCTGGTTTTCACGGATAACGCCAAACTCCAAATCTAGGCCTTAGGGTTTATTTTACAGGTAAGTATTTAGTTTTAAATAGAAATAATTTATTAAAGTATAGTCTAGTGTTAAGTGTAATTGTAACTTAGGTTAGTTTTTATTTTACAGGTTAATTTCTCTTTATTTTAACTAGGTAGTTATTAAATAGTTAATAACTATTTAATAGCTATTGTACCTAGTTAAAATAAATTGAAAGATGCCTGTAAAATAAAAATAAATCCTAAGATAGCTACAATATAATTATTATTTATATTATAGCTATATTAGGGTTTATTTTAAAGGTAAGTATTTAGTTTTAAATAGGATTAACTTAGTTAATAAGAGAAATATTATTTAGATTTATTTAATTAATATTTAAGTTAGGGGGGGTGTTAGGGTTAGTGTTAGACTTTTGCGGTTTAGGGGTTAATAACAACATAGTTGCGGCGGGGACCGGGAGCAGCGGTTTAGGGGTTAACATATTTAGTATAGCTTGCGGCGGGGTCCGGGAGCGGTGGTTTAGGGGTTAATAACTTTATTTAGTTGCGGCGGTGTAGGGGGGCAGATTAGGGGTGTTTAGACTCGGGGTACATGTTAGGGTGTTAGGTGCAGACATTTCCCATAGGAATCAATAGGATGTCTGGCAGCAGCGAACATGAACTTTCGCTATGGTCAGACTCCCATTGATTCCTATGGGATCCGCCGCCTCCTGGGCCGGAAAAGTGCCGAGCGTACCTGCTAGTTTTTTGATAACTAGCAAAAGTAGTCAGATTGTGCCACACATCTGGAGTGACGTTAGAATCGATCTGTGTCGGACTGAGTCCGGCGTATCGAAGCTTACATCACTAAATTCTACTTTTGCCGGTATCTAGGGCTTGATAACTAAGGCGAATCAGCCTCGCCACAAATACGCTGCGGAATTCCAGCGTATTTGAGGTAGACACGTTGATAACTAGAGGTCTATTTATTTTTATTTTTTTTAAAAATAGCCAATCACAATAAAGTTTTCATTACAAACACACACACACATGACCTTAATACACACACAATAGCCTAGTAACAGTATCAAACAGATATCTATGAATTGCTGGCTCAGACAATTAAAACCTTAAAGAATGTATTTAAAAATGCAGAAGAAAGAGGCATTTGAAAACATGGATCACATGAAGAAAGGAGAGGGGAAAACCTACAAACATTTTTAATTTATAATAGCTTTTTTTTTTTTTTTTTTTAATGGCAGTGAGAGTCCACAAATTCATTTAGTTGCCTATGGGAAATACTTTACCTGGCCACCCAGAGTAGGCAAAGACACCCCAAACAAGCAATAAATATCCCTCCCACTTCCTCTACTATACCAGTAGTTCTTTGCCATGTCATGGAGTTTGACAAAAAGAGGTGCTCTGCTGAAGTTCTGATTTATTTCCTCAAGAATGGATTGTTTCCTGCAAGAGAGGACAGAAGAGCTGTAAGCAGCCATAATTCTCTTAGAGTTTTGGTGAAGATTAACTCTGGATGTCGCAGAGAAGTTCTCATGCCGCCTCCTAGTATATAGAAGCTATGCTCCCATTCAGGCAAGCAGTGTTAGTCCATGGGGACACTGATTTCACAGGGTTTGGGGACTATGGAGCCCAATAGTCGCCAGTGGGGGTGGGCACTATGTGCAGTAGCCTCACACAATTTGGGCAGTATGTGCAGTAGCCTCACACAATTTGGGCAGTATGTGCAGTAGCCCCACACAATTTGGGCAGTATGTGCAGTAGCCCCACACAATTTTGGCAGTATGTGTAGTAGCCTAACCCAATGTATTGTTCTTCTGATGGAAGATGTGTATATGAATGCTTGGGTGCACAGTACTTAGCTGCGACGGTCTCCTATGCCCATAACATCTGAGCCATTGCGCTACATAAGGAGCTATGATTTTTATTGTAGTGGGTTACAAGGAGACCCGCTGTCCCACTTGCAGACCAGAACGGTCATAACTTTAGGCACGCGCTATGAGAAAGTACCATTAAAGGGACAGTCAACACCAGAATTTTTTTTGTTTAAAAAGAAAGATAATCCCTTTATTACCCATTCCCCAGTTTTGCATATCCAACACAGTTATAATAATACACGTTTTACCTCTGTAATTATCTTGTATCTAAGCCTCTGCTGACTGCCCCCTTATTTCAGTTCTTTTGACAGACATGCAGTTTAGCCAATCAGTGCTCACTCCTAGGTCACTTTACGTGCATGAGCTCAATGTTATCTATATGAAACATGTGAACTAATGCTCTCTAGTGGTCAAAATGTATTCAGATTAGAGGCAGTCTTCAAGGTCTAATAAATTAGCATATGAACCTCCTAGGTTTAGCTTTCATCTAAGAATACCAAGAGAACAAAGCAAAATTGGTGATAAAAGTAAATTGGGAAGTTGTTTAAAATTGCATTCCCTATTCATGAAAGTTTTTTTTGGACTTGACTGTCCCTTTAAAGCGCGCTTCTGGGGGTGTTGCAGTCGCAGAGTGGGAGTTTGTGACACTGCTCAGATTTTAGCATTGAGGTCAGCATATGGAACACATCAGAAGCAGTGTACTCTCCAGCTACTCAGGGAGATAGTGAGACACTATGGGCAAGCATTGGGGGTGATTGCTGTTAGCCCATAAACTGCCAGCTATAGTTATTTCCTAAGACTATGGAGGATTCACAATCTAGTCTCTCTAGAGGAGATCATCCCTCTGGCATTAATGGATCCTAATAAATGTATGCTCTGTAAATTGTCTACGGTTTGCCCCCTGCACAATTGTGTAAGGCATGCCTCTCCTCTGTACTGCAGTCTCAGTGGGCCTAGTAGCAAGTCTCCTGCACTTTCTCCTGTAACCCAGGTTAATATGGTAACCCCTGTGACTGCAGGGATCTGTTAACCCTGATATACCTGCAACTCTGCCCCATTCTCCCACCCTAGGTCCCTCAGTTCTCTGTGACTCCATTCCCCACACATCACTCGGAGTTGTTACCCAATCCTATTGATTTGGCTGTGCAGATACAATCGGCTGTAACCGCTGTCCTGAGCAATTTTCCTGTTACAGCTCTATGGAGGTTTCAGCGGTCAGTCATGTTCAACTTTCTGATGAGGATGAATCCTCAGAGTTCTGAGGGTGAACTATCATTGTCCTTTTTAGGAACCTCATAGACTCAGTTAGTATGAAGATTTTCTTTCATGTAATTAGCAAGAGTCCATGAGCTAGTGACGTATGGGATATACATTCCTACCAGGAGGGGCAAAGTTTCCCAAACCTTAAAATGCCTATAAATACACCCCTCACCACACCCACAATTCAGTTTTACAAACTTTGCCTCCCGTGGAGGTGATGAAGTAAGTTTGTGCTAGATTCTACGTTGATATGCGCTTCGCAGCAGGCTGGAGCCCGGTTTTCCTCTCAGTGTGCAGTGAATGTCAGAGGGATGTGAAGAGAGTATTGCCTATTTGAATTCAATGGTCTCCTTCTACGGGATCTATTTCATAGGTTCTCTGTTATCGGTCGTAGAGATTCATCTCTTACCTCCCTTTTCAGATCGACGATATACTCTTATATATACCATTACCTCTACTGATTCTCGTTTCAGTACTGGTTTGGCTTTCTACTACATGTAGATGAGTGTCCTGGGGTAAGTAAGTCTTATTTTTTGTGACACTCTAAGCTATGGTTGGGCACTTTTATATAAAGTTCTAAATAGATGTGTTTAAACATTTATTTGCCTTGATTCAGGATGATCAATATTCCTTATTTCAGACAGTCAGTTTCATTATTTGGGATAATGCATATGAATAATTAATTTTTTTCTTACCTTAAAAATTGACTTTTTTTCCTGTGGGCTGTTAGGCTCGCAGGGGCTGAAAATGCTTCATTTTATTGCGTCATTCTTGGCGCGGATTTTTTTGGCGCAAAAAAATTTCTTTGTCATTTCCGGCGTCGTACTTGTCGCCGGAAGTTGTTTGTGATTGCGTAATTTTTTTGACGTTTTGCGCCAGAAATGTCGGCGTCGCTGGATGTGGCGTCATTCTTGGCGCCAAAAGCATTTAGGCGCCTAATAATGTGGGCGTCTTTTTTGGCGCTAAAAAATATGGGCGTCATTATTGTCTCCACATTATTTAAGTCTCATTGTTTATTTGCTTCTGGTTGCTAGAAGCTTGTTCATTGGCATTTTTTCCCATTCCTGAAACTGTCATTTAAGGAATTTGATAGATTTTGCTTTATATGTTGTTTTTTCTATTACATATTGCACGATGTCTCAGATTGACACTGGATCAGAAGCTACTTCTGGAAAAACGCTTGACTGAGTTCAGTCCTACCAAAGCTAAGTTCATTTATTTTAAATGTTATGAATGTTTATCTTTAGCTATGGTTTGTAATAGGTTATCATGATAAACTTTTACATGCAGAATCCATTAGTATTTATGCTTTATATATTGCCATTCTTTTTACATCTTATGTACAAGAAATATTTAGAAGATTTTTAAGAAATATTTTTCTGATTCTATTTTAAAGGCTTTGTCTGACTTTGTGCCTTCTAATAAAATTTTTAGGTCTTTTTCAAACTTCTTTTTTAATTATTGAAGTTTCAAATGACCAACAACATACTGATTTATCCTTCTCTGATGATGTTTTTCTCATTCAGAATTTTCTTCATCAGATATTGACACTAACAAATCTACTTTTTTATTAAAGTACATTTGTTCTTTGTTGAAAAGATGTTGATTATTTTACATTACGGTAACTAGTTCTTTTTCAAGACTAGCTAACACTATTTCTGCTTATTTATTCTTCTGTGTTTTCAGAGGTTTTTTTCCAATTCCTTATACTAGGGAATGGAATAGTCTGAGAATTTTCTTTTATTCCTTCTTCAAAGGTTTTAAACTATACTCTTTGCCGGCAGTTTAATTCAATTTGGAGGGTTCTCCAATTTATTGGGGCTATCTCTACTCCTACTAATTATGCTATTGTTTCTATAGCAAAATAGTATTTATTTTCCTTTAGATGGTTGTATCTTATTTATGGAAAATTATTTAGTTTCAGGTACTTTTCTTGGACCTATGATTTATTTGGATGTTGCAATTGCTTCATTTTTTCTGTTTACTTTAAGTTCAAGTATCAGATTATGATTTATTTTAGCATTGTTAAAGGGACAAAATTTACTAGACTAGGTGCTGTTGCATTTGTCTTGTTGTTTTGCATTTATTGATTATGCAAGTCCACTGTATTGTCTGGTCCTTTAACTGGACTATCATGCTAATAATTTCATTTGTGTCTTCATTTTATTGAATATTTTCGCAAATGAGGTTTAATCTATGTCTTTAGCTGTTTGAGCTAGAAGAATTTTGTGATTTCTAAAAATCCATATTTCTTTTGTTCTAAGATAATCAATTATTTGTTTTATAATTGGATTCAATTCTTAACTGTTACTCTGGGCTTCAAGATTGAGTTCTAAGACTAAAACTTTAAGCTTATATTAGTTTGGTTGTTCTTATTATGGAATGAATTCCTGAATTCTTTCCCAAGTAACATGTTTTTAATTGGAAATTTTTTCCGTTCGAAATCAGCTCCCTTAAATTGCGATGTATGTGCCGTATTCCAGCTTGGCTGGCAAGGGGCAAGTTAAGACTTTTTTGAAATGTATTTGGTTCTATTTGGTCCAAATTTCTTTGATTTTATTCCAGTAAGGCTAACACTTTCTTTAAGTGTGTTTCGGTCCTATTTATTTTGGGTACTGTTGAAGCATGGCTGGTCACCTGTGGGGTTCAAGCGCTGCTCAGACCTGGAATCTTCTGGGGTATTTCTTCCAGTTCCATTTTTAGGAACTGGGTTTTGGAGTTTTTATTCAAACTATTCTGCCTTTTTTTGGTCAGTGATAGCATTATTTGTTTTCATTGGATACAATAAATGCATATTTTTTCTGTATTCATTCAGATTATTTTCTGAGGATGCGGAATCTCATATGATTCACTTTGTTTTTCAGGACACAAGGGTCACCTTTTTTTGGGTTTCCAGATAGTTTGTGTCACTGTCTTTGTCTCTATCAGACAAGGGACAATTTTATTGGGTTCCGTCTGTCGGTACCTTTAGTCTCTATTATTTCCTTCAGTTGCTATATATGCATAGAAGTTTTAGGTCTTATGGCCACAGCATTGGATTCAATTCCCTTTGCTAATTTTCAATAGAAAGAACCTTTCCAGTCTTTTATGCTGAATTATGGTGCAGGGATTCAAGGATTTCACATTTTAAATCTTCAAATCCTAATATTTATCTCTCTTGATTTGGTGGTTAAGATCACCATCATTTAGTTCTACAGGTCTCTTCGTTTCTTTCAACCTGGACCATGATCTCTACAGATGTGAGTATTTTTGGTTGGGAGGCTGTCTGAGGATCTCTGTCAGCACAAGGGGTTTGGAAATCTCAGGAGGCGAGATTACCATTTGATATTTTAGAACTCTGTGTTTTCTCAGAGTTTTTCAGTTAGTTTCTTTTCGAGGAAGAGACGTTTATTGTTTTTCAGACAATATCACAACTATGGTGTATGTCAATCATCAGGGTAGGACTATCAGTCCTTAGGCTGTGACAGAAGTGTCTCGGATATTAGCTTAGGCTAAATCCAGCTCTTATCTAAATTCTGTGGTTTTTTTCCCAGGTATAGATATTTGGGAAGCGGATTATCTCTGTTAATCAAGCTTTACATCCGGGAGAATGGTCTCTCATACCCAGATATGTTTTTCAATTTTTCAGATGTGAGCATTTCTAGAAATAGATCTGTTGGCATCTCATCTGAATAAAGAACTTCCCAGGGGCCTATTCAGGTCCGGGGATCCTCAGGCGGAAGTAGTGTATGCATTGACATTTCATTGGAAATTATCTTTTTGCCTATTTCTTTCCACCTCTAGTTCTTCTTCCAAAGTGATTTCCAAAATTCTTATGGAGTATTTGTTTATGCTGGTGGCTCCAGCATGGCCTCTCAGGTTTTGGTATGCGGATTTCATTCGGATGGCCAGTTGCCAACCTTGGACACTTCCGTTTAAACCAGACCTTCTTTCTCAAGGCCCATTTTTTCCATCAGGATCTCAAATCATTAAATTTGAAGGGATGGAGATTGAACGCTTGGTTTCAGGCTCGTAAATCTGTCTCTAGAAAGATTTATTATTGAGTCTGGAAGACCTACTTTTCTTGGCATTCTTTTAAAATTCATAGAATTTTATTATTTTTTTCAGGTTGGTTTGGATATGGCTTTGTCTGCAGTTCTTGTTAGGACAAATCTCTACTCTTTCTGTTCTTTTTTCACAGAAAGATTGCTAATCATCCTGATATTCATTGTTTTGTTCAGGCTTTGGTCCGTATCAAGCCTGTCATTAATTCAATCTCTCCTCTTTGGAGTCTCAATTTGGTGCTGAGGGCTTTACAGGCTCCTCCGTTTTGAAACTATGCATTTTCTGAACATTAAATTACTTTCTTGGAAAAGTATTATTCCTTTTGGTTATTTCTTCTGCTAGAAGAATTTTTGAGTTATCTGCTCTTTTTTGTGAATATCTTTTTCTGATTTTTCATCAGGATAAGGCAGTGTTACTTCCTGATATTCATCATTTTTTTCAGGTTTTGATTCGTATCAAACCTGTCATTAAGCCAATTTCTCCTCCTTGGAGTCTTAATTGGGTTCTGAAGGTTTTTCAGGCTCTTCTATTTGAGCATATGCTTGCTCTGGACATTAATTACTTTCATGGAAAGTATTGTTCTTTTTGGACATCTCTTCAGCTAGAACAGCTTTTGAATTATCTGTTCTTTCTTGTGAATCTCTTTTTTCTGATTTTTTTCATCAGGAAAAGGTGGTTTTTGCTGTCCTCATTTAAATTCTAACAAACATTAGGGAGGAATTATTCTTTTCCTAAGACTTCTTTGGTGAGATTCTTACTTTCTATGTTGAAGCTATTCAGATTTCAGATAGACTTCTAGTCTATTTTTTATCTTTTCTGGTTTTAGGAAGGTCAAAAAGCTTCTGCCATTTATTTGGCATCTTGCTTAAACTTTTGATTCATCATGCTTATTTGGAGTCGGGTGGATTCCCGCCTCGGAGGATTACGGCTCATTTTACTAGGTAAGTTTCTACTTCCTGGGCTTTTTAAAGAATGAAGCTTCTGTTGATCAGATTTGCAAAGCAATGACTTGGTCTTCTTTGCATACTTTTACTATGTTCTACCATTTTGATGTTTTCTCTTCTTTAGAAGCAGTTTTGGTAGAATGGTACTTCAGGCAGCTGTCTCAGTTTGATTCTTCTGCTTATAATTTCAGTTTTTTTCATTATAAAAATTGAAACTTTTTTGATTTGGGTAGTGGATTCATTTTTCAGCGGAATTGGCTGTCTTTATTTTTATCCCTCCCTCTCTAGTGACTCTTGCGTGGAAGTTCCACATCTTGGGTATTTATTATCCCATACGTCACTAGCTCATGGACTCTTGCTAATTACATAAAAGAAAACATAATTTATGTAAGAACTTACCTGATGAATTCATTTCTTTCATATTAGCAAGAGTCCATGAGGTCCACCCTTTTTTGTGGTGGTTTATTTTTTTTTATACTTTCGCTCCTTTCTTATCACCCCACTTCTTGGCTATTCGTTAAACTGAATTGTGGGTGTGGTGAGGGGTGTATTTATAGGCATTTTAAGGTTTGGGAAACTTTGCCCCTCCTGGTAGGAATGTATATCCCATACGTCACTAGCTCATGGACTCTTGCTAATTACATGAAAGAAAATCTTCATACTAACTGAGTCTATGAGGTTCCTAAAAAGGACAATGATAGTTCACCCTCAGAACTCTGAGGATTCATCCTCATCAGAAAGTTGAACATGACTGACCGCTGAAACCTCCATAGAGCTGTAACAGGAAAATTGCTCAGGACAGCGGTTACAGCCGATTGTATCTGCACAGCCAAATCAATAGGATTGGGTAACAACTGTGTGTGCTAATATGAAAGAAATGAATTTATCAGGTAAGTTCTTACATAAATTATGTTTTTCTTACAGATCAGCGGAGGGAGAAACTTCAGGCTGCCTGTCGCCTTCTTCAATCCACTCCCCGCCCCTGGGTAGCTTAGGCTGCCTTTCGCCTTCTTCAATCCACTCCCCGCCCCTGGGTAGCTTAGGCTGCCTTTCGCCTTCTTAAATCCACTCCCCGCCCCTGGGTAGCTTAGGCTGCCTTTTGCCTTCTTCTATCCACTCCCCGCCCCTCGGTAGCTCAGTGTATGGAGGTAGTAGGTCTTATGGTGGCGGTTTTGGATACTATTCAATTTGCTCACATTCATCTAAGATCTCTTCAGTTGTTTATATTAGGTCAGTGGAATGGAGACCACTCGGACCTGTCCCAGGTGATCTGCCTAGATCCTGTGATAAGGGAGTCTCTCTCTTGGTGGCTGTCTCTGGAGCCTATTTTTCAAGGAATGCACTTCCTACATCTGTCCTGGGAGATTTTTACAACAGATGTGATTCTGACAGGCTGGGGTGCTGTCTGGGGTTTGCTCAGAATTCAGGGGACTTGGTGTCCAGAGGAAGTGATGCTTCCAATCAACATTCTGGAACTGAGGGCCATTTTCAACTCTCTTCAGTCGTGGCCCAGTTGTGTTCCGTCTGTTTTATTTGATTCCAGTTAGACAATATCTCCACAGTGGATTACATAACTTATCAGGGCGGAATGCACAGTTCTCTGAAGATGAAGGTAGTCTCTTGCATATTTCAGTGGGCAGAGACTTATCATTGTCGGATATTATCTATCCATATTTACGGCATGAAGAATTGGGAAGCAGATTTTCTAAGCAGACAAACTCTTCACTCAGGGGAAGGGTTTCTGAACCAGGAGGTGTTTTTCAAGATCACCCACAGGTGGGGGTGTCCAGATATAGACCTGATGGCCTCCCGTCTCAACGCCAAGCTTCCAAAGTACGGCTCGAGGTCAAGGGTTCCTCGGGCAGAATTAGTGGATGCCTTAGCAGTACTGTGGTTCTTCAATCTATCTATTCCCACCAGTTGTTCTCCTTCCCCGAGTTATAGCTTGAATCAAACAAGAGGGGATTTCTGTGATCCTCATTGCTCCAGCGTGGCCACACAGGACTTGGTATGTGGATCTAGTGAGAATGTCCTTGGTTCCTCCTTGGAGTTTGCCTCAGAGGTCAGACCTTCTTCAGCAAGGTCCTTTCTTCTAACACAATCTAGACTCTCTAAATCTGACTGCGTGGAGATTTAATGTTTAGCTCTATATTAAAGATGTCTGGAGAACTTATCTATCTTGGTGTGCAGAAACTGGATTACCCTAGCATAGGGTACAGATTCTTCAATTTCTCCAGGACGGTTTGGAGAAGGGCCTGTCGACCAGTTCTCTTAAAGCTCAGATTTCTGCTCTTTCTGTTTTGTTACATAAGAAATTGACACAGTTGCCAGATGTTCAGGCTATTTCCAGAATTAGACCTGTTTTCATATCTGTTGCTCCTCCTTGGAGTCTTAATCTTGTTCTTAGAGTTATTCAGAATACAATTTAGAATGATCAGTACCAGAAAAGGTACTTAATCAAACTAACATCTGTGGCGCTGTAAAACAGCTAAACTATAAACTATATGGCCAAGTGAAATTGAAGAAATAATTTAATATGGTTAGAATATATGCTATTAAATAAGCAGATAGTTTGAATTCAAGATCAATGTAGGAGGGATTGGATAAAAAGTATATTATTTAATCAGTGACAACCTTAAAAAAATATATATCAACCTTTATGCAATGTCAGTGCATAATCAATCATACAAAACAATTCATAAACAAATTAAAAACACTATAAAATACTTCATAAACAACTTCATAAAAAAATAAAAAATTCCATATAACACATACAATAATGGCCTAAAAATGAATTAATAGACAAAAGAAGGACTGGTCTATAATAACACCCTACACACACATAGTATAGTAAACTAAAAACTCAGTCTCTTATTGTATTATTAATTCGATGTTTTGGAAGAGACACGCAGTTTAAGTCTCTTTTGATATTAGGATTGCTCCGGCATTGCAGGTGATTCACCGGAAGGTGTCAGATGACTCCCACAGCGTAGTCCAAGTTTTGTTCTTGGCTCCTTGCAGCAGGACACTTGTTCTTTTGGCACAAACACTTGTGCAATTTCGGAAAAGAACGCTGACAGTTTCGGCAATACCGCCGTTTGGCGTTCAGATAATATCAGCGTGTGAATAATAGCAAGTAACAAATGGATCAAAAAGAGAGCAACGCGTTTTGGTTAATACGCCTTTCTCAAGCTCTCCTTGCACTCATAACCTGGTGCCTTTTATAGGGGTTGTCATTAGTTATTTAAGATGCCAGGTGTAATTCTTTCCAGCAGCAATTTATGACTTATATATTAAACAGACTATTCTTGTTCATCGTAAATTTTTAAATTAATCTATATATGAGTACTGGATCAATTCATTAATAATGATATAGTTATTTAAAAATCAAATTATTTGAATTAAAAAAAATCCTCATAAAAGGCACTAGTTGCGATATGCTTACAATCTAATAGGGATATCCGTTAAGGAGTCCTATTATGTACCAATAATATGAAGCTGTAAACATTTGATTATACCCATCTTTTTAAATTAAGAAATTGAAAAAATTAAATGTTATGATCATTAATGATTTTGATGTGATGGCATTAATGATAATTTCTGAGACTTATTTATTTTTTTTAATTCAAAAAGTTTTATTGAGTTTTTATCTGTATACATAGTTTTTTGAATCATGAAACGACATTACAAACATATAAACATGTTAACTTACAACTTTACAAGAGTCAGCTCTTCATGCTGGGTTTCACTGAAAGTCCTCTCATTACCCATAGCAGAAATCAAAGGTGTACAATTTCACAGTACGGTGTCTTATCCTATAACATATAGTGACCATTAACCCGAGTGTCCTATGCCAGGGCCGTTGTGAGCCTTGCACCCCCTATTTGTGTAAACCAGGACTTCGTCAAGTCCCAATATAGTTTGATATCTAAAAATACCTCCTTTCTCTGAGTTTTAAAATAACCATATTCCTCCAGTTGGAGGGTGTCTTCTACATGTTTCAACCACGCACTCACTAATTGTTGGCGGATTCTTCCATTTCCTAGCTATTAAGGATTTAGCTGAATTCAGGGCGAACTGTAACACCCTCTGCCTGAGCTGACAAATGTTATGGGGGAGAACGTTCAATAGCGCCATTTCGGGAACTAGAGTAAAAGTGGTGCCTAGCAGGTGTCGTAGAAAGAATTCTATTTCTTGCCATAGGGGTCTTATTATAGGACAGCCCCACCACATATGTAACATGGAACCTTTTTGTTTACACCCTCTCCAACACATATCAGACGAAAGTGGATATATACTTCTCAAACATGAAGGAGTCAGATACCACCTAGACAGTACCTTGTAATTAAGCTCTAATATCCTCGTAGACGAGGAAGACTTTTTGATTAAAGAGTATATACGATTCCACTCCTTGTCGCTAAATTCTGTGTTAAGGTCCTGCTGCCATTTATACGTGTATGTCAGCCGTGTTGGGCTGCTGTCTGCCATTAGGATTGATTTTGCTATTGAAAGCGTATGTCGGAGTGGACCTTGAGAGTTGCAGATATTCTCAAATCGTGTCAGGGGTCTCGACCAGTCAGATTTGTATTTAGATGTGTCTACTAAGTGTTGTAATTGTTTGTATTTTAACCAGTGTGTGAAAGCCCCATTCACTATTTCGCCTAGCTCATGTCTTCCTTTCACCCTCTGTCCTTTTAAAATAGAATGAATAGGCACAGTATACCCGATTTCAAGAGGTACCCTAGCTACCTCCCCATATTCCATACCCCCCATGAACTCTGCATTCGGGGACACTGGAGTAAGTGGCGACCTCAACGTCAAAACATGAGGTTGTGACCTTAATATCCCGTCCCAAACTGTAAACACTGAAGCATACATCTTAAATGAGCTTGCCGCTTCCAGCCGGTGTGATTTTGGGATCCAGCATAAGGCTCCAACTTGTGGTGTTTTTAGGATGTGTGAATCTATCATCGTCCAGGCTTTCGTGGAAGTATTCCTGTGCCAGTCTAATATCCTTTGGATACTGATGGCTTTATAGTATACCTCCAAACATGGGAGACCCACCCCTCCCCCAGCGAGAGACCTATATAACGTGTTCTGGTTAACCCGAGGCTTAACCAATCCCCAGACGTATTTATTTAATAATGTTTGTAGGTTTCTTAAAAAGCTAGCTGGGATGAGAATTGGGATTGCCTGCATTATATATAATATTCTCAGGAGGGTTGTCATTTTTAGGGTTTGTATCCTGCCCCACCATGAGAGAGGTTTCAATGACCATACATTCAAGTCGGCTTGAATAGCGTTATATAATGCCATGAAATTAAGGTTAAAGAATCATTTATTGTTGGGGGTTAGTTTAATACCTAGGTATTTTATTGCTTTGGTTTGAAGTTGGTATGGGCAATTTTCCATTAGAGATGCTAACTCTTCTCTAGGCAAGTTTACGTTTATGATTTCAGACTTGAGGTGGTTTATTGAAAAATAGGAAAGCCTACCGAATTCCCTAAACTCCTCAGTCACAGCTGGCAGGGATGGGGATGAGAGAGAAAGTAGTACATCATCGTCGTACAGTGAAACTTTGTACTCATTTTGCCCTAGAGGTATACCCTGTATTCGTTCATTCTGTCTTATGCGAGCAGCCAACGTCTCTATTCCTAACACAAATAAAAGAGGGGAGTGGGGGCATCCCTGCCTTGTACCATTTCCTATCTGGAAGGCGTCTGACAGTACGCCATTTAGTTTTATCTTAGCAGTCGGATTAATATACAGTGTTTGAATTCTTTTGATAGCTAAATCACCGAAACCAAATTTCCGCAGTGTGGCAAACAGGAAAGACCAATTAAGGCGGTCAAAGGCCTTTTCCGCGTCTGATGTTAACAAGATAGAACCAATTTTATTTGTTTTAGCATATTCGATAAACTGCAGAGCCCTGATGGTATTGTCCCTGGACTCTCTGCCAGGGACAAATCCCACTTGTTCCGTGTGCACTAACAATGGAAGAAGGGGGCTAATCCTGGTTGCTAGAATTTTCGCATATATTTTAAGATCCGTAATTAAAAGCGAAATTGGCCTAAATTTGGAGGGAGAATCTGACAATTTTTCTAATTTAGTAATGACCGCAATATGTGCTTCCTTAGTTAGTGTTGGAAATTGCGCATTACCATCTAGTGCTTGGAATAGTGACAATAAATGTGGTGTCAGTAGTTCGCTAAAGGTTTTATAGTATTTATTTGTGAGGCCATCTGGGCCTGGGCTTTTACCTACAGGTAATGAGTGTATGGCTTTTATAATTTCCTGAGCTGTTATTGGTTCATCCAGAACTGATTTTTGTTGATCATCCAATTGGGGGAGATCTAGGGTTTCTAGTTAACTTTCAATATCTGTCTCGCTGGGAGAATGGGTGGACCTGGACAAATTGTAAATTTGGTCATAGAAAACTCTGAAAACTTCAGCTATCTCCAGACTGTCCTGTTTTAGTTTGCCTGAGCTATCTTTTATATTAAAAATATGATTCTTGGCCGACTTTTTCCGTAATGCCCTTGCTAACAAAGCTCCTGCTCTATTACCTCCCTGGAAATACATCTTCCTCATGAACAGAGCCTTCCTATGTGCTGCTTTTACAAGATAAGCATTCAATGCCAACCTAGCTTCTGTGAGTTTGTTAAGGGACCACTTATTAGTAGGGGTCTGTTTATGGGCCAGCTCCGCTTGGAAAAGATCCGCTGAGAGCTTTTTATGTCAGGTGTGACGAATCACGCCTTCTCAGCATCACAATAGAGGGGTGTGGGCATGAAGGGGTTAATGGCACACAGCTTTTGTTCCCTTATCCTTGCAACTCTGCAAAAGGACCTTTAAAAGAGACGCCACATTAACCAAATCTGACCCACACTGCCCTAATAATTTCCCTGCTGCCACCACCAAAACTTTTAAATTAAAGGGGAGTTCTGGGGAACCCCTAAAAACTCACACTATTTAATACTTAGGTAACGTGCCTCTAACCTTGTCTCAACAGGAGTGTGATTTCAGATATCGGAGCCCAAAGACAGAATTAGATTTTCTATGTGTTTAATAACAAAAATATCAACACAGGTTACACAGTGCAAAATTACACAGATATTCAAAATAAACATACAAATGCAAAGTTACAGTTCTTTAAAAACAAAATTGGACCTGAAAATAAGTACACAATACCTTACTTATTATCAAATTCCTTTAGGTATGTGGAGAGCTGCCATCTGATGTTAGTCTCTTGGTCCCAAGGCAGTTCTGCCTAAAAAAGTCCTGCTGTTGCAAACCTAAACTTAGCTTTCCTTTGTCTTGTCAAAGACAACGCCCTGGCCATGATTTACAACGACTTCAGCCAATGCAAAACAAGTCTTAGCCCCTGCTATCAGTCTCCAAGGGGAGGAGCGTACTGCATTCCTACACACAGTTATACTACATCACTATTCTAAGGAGGGGGAAGGGGCTCAGCCCACAGATTCTCTGAATACAAATTCCACACACACAGATCAGCAGTTCACTTCCAGGCTGAGACAATACCCCCTCTGCTGAGTAGCCAATCCAGGTATCAACTACTCCACATGATTGTATCATGACACCTCCCCTTTTAAAATGGTGGAATGAGGAATCAGCCACAGGCTGATCACTCTTCCATCTATACCACTGGCTCTCCATGTCGAGAGAGACCATCAGCATTCCCATGTAAACTGCCTTTCTTGTGCTGCACAGTGAAATTATACTGTTGCAATATTAAACTCCATCTGAGCAGCTTGCTGTTGTTTCCTGCAACCCTATCTAGCCAATGTAGAGGGTTATGATCGGTTATAACAGTAAAGTCCTGGCCATATAAATACGGCTGTAATTTTTGCAATGCCCATACCATGGCTAAGCATTCCTTTTCTACCACTGCATATGCAGCTTTTCTGGGTAACAGCTTCCTGCTTAGGTACAGTATGGGATGTTCTTCCCCTTTTGCATTAACCTGGCTGAGCACAGCCCCCAACCCATAGCTAGAGGCATCGGTTTGTACTACAAACCTCCTACTAAAATCAGGAGCTTGAAGCACAGGAGAATTGGCTAAGGCCTCCTTCAGTTTGATAAAAGCCTCCTCGCATGGCTGGGTCCAGTCTATGGATTTGGGAAGCCTTTTCTTAGTTAAATCTGTGAGGGGTTTGGCAATTGCACTATACTCTGGTACAAATTTACGGTAGTACCCTGCAGTCCCCAAAAATGACATAACTTGATTTTTAGTCGTAGGTGTGGGCCAGGCAGTGATGGCCTCTACCTTGTCTGGCTCAGGGCGTAGGGTTCCCCCTCCTACCCTATGCCCCAAATACTGAACTTCTGTCATGCCTATCTGACATTTCTCTGGTTTAATGGTGAGCCCTGCTCTGGCTATGCGGTCCAGAACCTGATCTAGATGTACCAAATGTTCCTCCCAGGTCTTGCTGAACACTGCAATGTCATCTAAGTAGGCCACAGCAAACTCCCCTTGGCCTTCCAACAGTTGGTTAACTAGCCTTTGGAAAGTGGCAGGGGCATTTTTCATGCCAAATGGCATCACACAAAACTCATATAACCCAAATGGGGTAATAAAGGCGGACTTCTCCTGGGCCTCTGCAGTCATAGGGATCTGCCAATACCCTCGGCTCAAATCCATAATGGTTAGGTACTGGGCACTCGATAGCTGATCTAGTAACTCATCTATCCTTGGCATGGGGTAGGCATCGAATGTGGTTACTGCATTTAGTCTCCTATAATCCACACAGAAACGGGTGGATTTATCTTTTTTGGGTACTAACACCACAGGGGAAGCCCAAGGGCTCTTGGACTTAGTAATCACGCTCAGCTTTAGCATGTCTTCTATCTCCCTCTGAATATGCGCCCGGACCTCAGGGGACACCCGGTATGCAACCTGTCTTAGTGGGACCTGGTTCCCTGTGTCCACATGGTGTATAGCTAAGGTTGTTCGCCCTGGCCTACCTGTGAAAATATGTTCATAAGGAGTAAGAGCCTGCTCTAATTGTTCCCTCTGTTTAGCAGAGAGTTGGGGATCGACTGCTACAGTTTGCAAAGAACCCTGCCCTTTTGCTTCACTGACCAAATCTACTAGGGGGTCGCTCACAAGCCCTTCCTCTGGTAAGCTACACACACTCAGTACCTGGGTCTCTGGGTCATAGTAGGTTTTTAACATATTAATGTGATACCGTCTCTGTCATTTCCCTGTCTCGTCTAGGGCCACCACATAAGTAGTAGGGTCCAGTCTTTGTAGAATAGGGAATGGACCCTCCCAGGCAGCCTGTAATTTATTTTGCCTAGTGGGGGTCAGAACCATCACCTTCTGACCTACCTCGTAAATACGGTCCCTAGCATTATGGTCATACCAGTATTTCTGCTTAGTTTGGGCAGCCTTTAGATTATCCTGCACCAGCCCAGTCAGGGTCTGCATTCTGTCCCTGAACTTTAAGACATACTCTACAACTGAAGTCTCTGGTATGCATAGTTTTCCTTCCCATTCCTCTCTGACTAAATCTAATGGCCCCCTCACTCTGCGTCCGTACAATAATTCAAATGGCGAGAAGCCTGTGGACTCCTGGGGTACCTCTCTATAAGCAAATAGCAGATGGGGTAGGTACTTTTCCCAATCCCTGCCCTGGGATTCTACAAAGGTCTTAAGCATTTGCTTAAGGGTCCTATTAAATCTCTCACACAGCCCATTGGTTTGGGGATGGTAGGGGCTGGCAACCAGATGTTGCACATTAACCTTTTTACAGAGGCTTTGCATCAAATTGGACATAAACTGGGTACCTTGATCGGTAAGCATCTCCTTGGGAAAACCTACCCTGCAGAATATACTTAGCAGGGCATCAGCAACTTTGTCTGCCCGGATGGAGGATAACGCAACTGCCTCTGGGTATCTAGTGGCATAATCCACAAGGGTAAGTATAAATTGTTTACCTGTAGCACTTGGCACCGCCAAGGGTCCTACTATATCCACTGCCACTCGATCAAATGGTTCTGATATAATGGGTAGGGGCCTTAGGGGTACACGTGTAACATCCCCTGATTTACCAACCCTTTGACAGACTAGACAGGACCGACAATGGTTTGCAACAGCTGTACCCATACCAGGCCAGTAGAAATTGTAAGCTAACCTAGCTTTTGTTTTACCCACCCCCAGGTGTCCTGCCAGGGGGGTCTCATGGGCCAGTCGAAGCAGCTCCATTCTGAATTGTTGATGAACTACTAGCTGTCTTTCTGTCTCCCAGGGCCTCTGGGGGTCTCTAGCACAGGCTTCCCTATACAAAATCCCTCTATCCCAGTATACCCTTTGCCCATCCGTGTCAGCAGCTGGTTGCTCTTCAAGCTGTCTCATCCCTTCCAGGGAGGGGTCAGAGTGCAGAGCAGTCAGGTACATTTTGCTTCCCCCCTCCTGCCCTGTCTCATGGGAAATCAAGGATTCCTGGGACAGAGGTGTGGGGGGAACAGGGGTTGAAGGGGAGCCATGCAGATTAGTGAACTCATGCTCTGCTGGGTAAGGGGCTAACTTATTTTCCCTTTCGGACACTCTAGCCGCCTGCAGACGTGTAACCATGGCTATAGTGGCTCTTTCTTCCCTCTCCCACCCAGGGTACAGGAGACACCAGCAGCAATCAAAGGGCCCCCCTCCCCTTCCACCCCACTCCTGGGTTCAGAAGCAGCACAGAAGTAGGGTGCAGGAGACCTAGGGTCCTTCCCCCCAGTTGCGGCCCGGGCAAGGGGCACCCCATGCTCCTTTTCCAGCCGGCTTGTACTTAACATTGGTATTACACAAGCATCACAATCATGTTTAGCATTATGCATAGTGACATTTTGGGAATACAGTTCTGGTTTGTTCGCCATGAGGAACTTGTCCACTCCTGGCATTCTTACCCAGTCCTCATGCCCCCCATGGTCCCCACAAACTTTAAACAGTACCTCAGGGTGGGGTGAGCTCTCGATCCCTCCTGGTTCACCGGTGTTCTCCTCTGGGGCATAATGACACAGCATCCGACCCAAATCATTCCCCAGCAAAACATTAACAGGGATTTCCTCGGAGACCCCCACCTCCCGCAAACCTTTGCCCACACCCCAATCCAGGTAAACACGTGCCATTGGCACTGCAGGGCATACCCCACCAATTCCTTTGATTGCCATGGCTTTCCCAGGGATAATATCCTCTGCCTGCACAAGCTCAGGGCGCACCAAGGTACAGGCAGCCCCAGTATCCCGAAGTCCCATGGTCACCCGTTCACCCACAGTGACACTTTGCAGGTTATCTTTACTCTCCTCTGGCCCACCCACAAACAAAACTGATGCTGGTCCCCCAGCCATATGCCCACCCTCAGGCTTCTTCTCTGGGCAGGTGAAACTCAGATGCCCCATCTGGTTGCAAGTGAAACACTGGCGGGTATCCCCCTGTCCCGGTGTGGCCCCTGCCCCTCTGGCTGTAGGGTGTAGATGAGATGGTCTCTCTGCTACCTTGTTTGCTCTTTTCCACTTAGGGGACATGGCTTGCATAGCTTCCGGCCTGCTTGCAGGTGCTCTGTTGTTGGCGTAATCATTAGCCAGATCTGCAGCCTCTGCCACGGTTTTAGGTTTTCTGTCCAGAATCCATTCTCTGGCATCAGGACTTCGCGTTTGCATGAACTGCTCCAAGATCATCAAATCCTCCAAAGCCTCATGAGTGAGGACTTTTAGGCCCCCAGTCCATTGCTTAAAAGCAGACCTTAGCTGTGCAACATATTCTGTGCAGCTGTCATCTGCACTTTGGTGAAGACTCCGAAATTTTTTCCTGTAGAATTCCGGAGTGAGGTTAAAACTTTTTAATAAGGCTGTTTTTATGGCCTCATAGTCCTGGTCATCCTCCCCTGGAAGGGAAGGAAATACATCCAGTGCTTTACCCTTCAAGCGAGGAGCTAAATAGCTCTGGGGGCAGCTGATACTGCTTGCATACCTTCTCAAAGCCCCTCAGAAAAACATCCAAGTCTGTCTCTTTCCAACATTGGAAAATACTCCAGACGGGGCCTCTCTGTTGCGGTTTCCCCGCGTTCACTGGTTTGGGGAGACAGGCTGGTTCTATTCCTCTGCATATCCAGCTCATGTCTCCGTTGAGCATCCTTTTCCTCCCTCTCTCTTTCTCTCTCTCTTTCTCTCTCAGCTGCTTCTTGAAACTTGAGGATCAATTCCATTCTCAGTTTAGGATCAGCATCCCCCAAGTACCTGAGTGCTGTTTGTAGCTCAGACTCCTTTTCACTCACAGGGGTAACAGCAGTAGGTATCATCTCCTGGGTTACCAGTTCCACAGTAACCCTTTCTGTGCCTGTTTCCTGCTCTGCTGGAAGGCCATCTGAATGCTGGACCAACTGATCCTTTGTTTTGCCAAAAGTTGCAATGGCTCTCCCCTGACAAATTAGCTCCAGGGATTCTTTCGGCATCTTTCTATATTCTTGCATAATGAGAGTAGCAACAAACAAACAAGAGGAAGGGAAAAAGAAACTGCTTCTTTGCACTGCAATGTGTATATATATATATATATATATATATATATATATATATAATTAGGCACTGAGTTCTGTCTTTGGGAAATTGCACAAAAACATGCAATTTCTTTTAGTGCTATCCAAATAGCACCAAAAAACTCTAAATCTCCCCACCGCTGCCAGCCAGTTTGTGACGAATCACGCCTTCTCAGCGTCACAATAGAGGGGTGTGGGCATGAAGGGGTTAATGGCACACAGCTCTTGTTCCCTTATCCTTGCAACTCTGCAAAAGGACCTTTAAAAGAGACGCCACATTAACCAAATCTGACCCACACTGCTCTAATAATTTCCCTGCTGCCACCACCAAAACTTTTAAATTAAAGGGGAGTTCTGGGGAACCCCTAAAAACTCACACTATTTAATACTTAGGTAACGTGCCTCTAACCTTGTCTCAACAGGAGTGTGATTTCAGATATCAGAGCCCAAAGACAGAATTAGATTTTCTATGTGTTTAATAACAAAAATATCAACACAGGTTACACAGTGCAAAATTACACAGATATTCAAAATAAACATACAAATGCAAAGTTACAGTTCTTTAAAAACAAAATTGGACCTGAAAATAAGTACACAATACCTTACTTATTATCAAATTCCTTTAGGTATGTGGAGAGCTGCCATCTGATGTTAGTCCCTTGGTCCCAAGGCAGTTCTGCCTAAAAAAGTCCTGCTGTTGCAAACCTAAACTTAGCTTTCCTTTGTCTTGTCAAAGACAACGCCCTGGCCATGATTTACAACAACTTCAGCCAATGCAAAACAAGTCTTAGCCCCTACTATCAGTCTCCAAGGGGAGGAGCGTACTGCATTCCTACACACAGTTATACTACATCACTATTCTAAGGAGGGGGAAGGGGCTCAGCCAACAGCTTCTCTGAATACAAATTCCACACACACAAAGCATCAGTTCACTTCCAGGCTGAGACAATACCACCTCTGCTGAGTAGCCAATCCAGGTATCAACTACTCCACATGATTGTATCATGACATCAGGTTTAGAGCTTTTCGGATTCTTATACTATGATGTATAAAGTTACCCCTTATTACCGCCTTGTGGGCCTCCCATAATATTCCTTTATTATCTACCGAATTATTGTTATGTCTAAAGTATTCCTCTAATTTTTGCTTAATGTCTTGTACTATGTCAGGGTCATGTAGTAACGAGTCATCTAGTCTCCAAAACGAGTGTCTTTGGGGTTTACTTGGCCAGTCCATTTCGAGAGTAACTGTTGTGTGGTCCGTCCCAGCCGTTGGTAGTATCTCTGTATGTGTTGCTAGCGGGATGTAGTTATGTTCCAACAATAAATAATCAATTCGTGAGAATGATTTCTGTGCATGGGAATAAAAGGTATAATTTCTAGAACGGGCATGTTGCAACCTCCAGATG
This sequence comes from Bombina bombina, assembly GCF_027579735.1. Classification (NCBI taxonomy): domain Eukaryota; kingdom Metazoa; phylum Chordata; class Amphibia; order Anura; family Bombinatoridae; genus Bombina; species Bombina bombina. The sequence goes on along the minus strand of NC_069504.1, from coordinate 474,905,644 downwards.
TCCACTATTGTGGCCATCCTAAGGCTCTCTGCGACACGGTTGCTGGTATTAGTAGCTCTATATAGTTTAGTGGTGGAGCTGCCCAATCCCGGATCAAGCGTCACATTAAGATCACCTCCCACTATCAGCACCCCCTTTTGATCTCAAGAATTTTGTCACTAATCTTTTTAATGAACCGGGCCTGTTTCGTGTTGGGAGCATATACACACGCCAGTGTAACTGGCGTGCTAAATACTGTGCCTCGTAATATAAGAAGTCTTCCCTCCAAATCCTCATATTTATCAGATAGTTGAAAAGGCACATTTTTATGGAACAATATCCCTACCCCTGAAACCTTCCTGACTGGATTAGAATGAAAGAAACCCACAGGGTAATCTTGAGATGTCAATTTAGGTAAGTTGTTTCTTTCATGTAATTAGCAAGAGTCCATGAGCTAGTGACGTATGGGATATACATTCCTACCAGGAGGGGCAAAGTTTCCCAAACCTCAAAATGCCTATAAATACACCCCTCACCACACCCACAATTCAGTTTTACAAACTTTGCCTCCGATGGAGGTGGTGAAGTAAGTTTGTGCTAGATTCTACGTTGATATGCGCTCCGCAGCAAGTTGGAGCCCGGTTTTCCTCTCAGCGTGCAGTGAATGTCAGAGGGATGTGAGGAGAGTATTGCCTATTTTGAATGCAGTGATCTCTTTCTACGGGGTCTATTTCATAGGTTCTCTGTTATCGGTCGTAGAGATTCATCTCTTACCTCCCTTTTCAGATCGACGATATACTCTTATATATACCATTACCTCTGCTGATTCTCGTTTCAGTACTGGTTTGGCTTTCTACAAACATGTAGATGAGTGTCCTGGGGTAAGTAAATCTTATTTTCTGTGACACTCTAAGATATGGTTGGGCACTTTGTTATAAAGTTCTAAATATATGTATTCAAACATTTATTTGCCTTGACTCAGAATGTTCAACTTTCCTTATTTTCAGACAGTCAGTTTCATATTTGGGATAATGCATTTGATTTAATCATTTTTTCTTACCTTCAAAAATTTGACTCTTCCCTGTGGGCTGTTAGGCTCGCGGGGGCTGAAAATGCTTCATTTTATTGCGTCATTCTTGGCGCGGACTTTTTGGAGCAAAAAATTCGTTTCCGTTTCCGGCATCATACGTGTCGCCGGAAGTTGCGTCATTTTTTGACGTTATTTTGCGCCAAAAGTGTCGGCGTTCCGGATGTGGCGTCATGAAAAAATATGGGCGTCGCTTTTGTCTCCACATTATTTTAGTCTCATTTTTCATTGCTTCTGGTTGCTAGAAGCTTGTTCTTTGGCATTTTTTCCCATTCCTGAAACTGTCATTTAAGGAATTTGATCAATTTTGCTTTATATATATGTTGTTTTTTCTCTTACATATTGCAAGATGTCTCACGTTGCATCTGAGTCAGAAGATACTACAGGAAAATCGCTGTCTAGTGCTGGATCTACCAAAGCTAAGTGTATCTGCTGTAAACTTTTGGTAGCTATTCCTCCAGCTGTTGTTTGTATTGATTGTCATGACAAACTTGTTAAAGCAGATAATATTTCCTTTAGTAAAGTACCATTGCCTGTTGTAGTTCCTTCAACATCTAAGGTGCAGAATGTTCCTGATAATATAAGAGATTTTGTTTCTGAATCCATAAAGAAGGCTATGTCTGTTATTTCTCCTTCTAGTAAACGTAAAAAATATTTTAAAACTTCTCTCCCTACAGATGAATTTTTAAATGAACATCATCATTCTGATTCTGATGACTCTTCTGGTTCAGAGGATTCTGTCTCAGAGGTTGATGCTGATAAATCTTCATATTTATTTAAAATGGAATTTATTCGTTCTTTACTTAAAGAAGTACTAATTGCTTTAGAAATAGAGGATTCTGGTCCTCTTGATACTAATTCTAAACGTTTGGATAAGGTATTTAAAGCTCCTGTGGTTATTCCAGAAGTTTTTCCTGTTCCTAATGCTATTTCTGCAGTAATTTCCAAAGAATGGGATAAATTGGGTAATTCATTTACTCCTTCTAAACGTTTTAAGCAATTATATCCTGTGCCATCTGACAGATTAGAATTTTGGGACAAAATCCCTAAAGTTGATGGGGCTATTTCTACCCTTGCTAAACGTACTACTATTCCTACGTCAGATGGTACTTCGTTTAAGGATCCTTTAGATAGGAAAATTGAATCCTTTCTAAGAAAAGCTTATCTGTGTTCAGGTAATCTTCTTAGACCTGCTATATCTTTGGCTGATGTTGCTGCAGCTTCAACTTTTTGGTTGGAAACTTTAGCGCAACAAGTAACACATCATGATTCTCATGATATTATTATTCTTCTACAGCATGCTAATAATTTTATCTGTGATGCCATTTTTGATATTATCAGAGTTGATGTCAGGTTTATGTCTCTAGCTATTTTAGCTAGAAGAGCTTTATGGCTTAAAACTTGGAATGCTGATATGGCTTCTAAATCAACTTTACTTTCCATTTCTTTCCAGGGTAACAAATTATTTGGTTCTCAGTTGGATTCCATTATTTCAACTGTTACTGGTGGGAAAGGAACTTTTTTACCACAGGATAAAAAATCTAAGGTAAAAGCAGGGCTAATAATCGTTTTCGTTCCTTTCGTTTCAACAAAGAACAAAAGCCTGATCCTTCATCCTCAGGAGCAGTTTCAGTTTGGAAACCATCTCCAGTCTGGAATAAATCCAAGCCAGCTAGAAAGGCAAAGCCTGCTTCTAAGTCCACATGAAGGTGCGGCCCTCATTCCAGCTCAGCTGGTAGGGGGCAGGTTACGTTTTTTCAAGGAAATTTGGATCAATTCTGTTCACAATCTTTGGATTCAGAGCATTGTTTCAGAAGGGTACAGAATTGGTTTCAAGATGAGACCTCCTGCAAAGAGATTTTTTCTTTCCCGTGTCCCAGTAAATCCAGTAAAAGCTCAAGCATTTCTGAAATGTGTTTCAGATCTAGAGTTGACTGGAGTAATTATGCCAGTTCCAGTTCCGGAACAGGGGATGGGGTTTTATTCAAATCTCTTCATTGTACCAAAGAAGGAGAATTCCTTCAGACCAGTTCTGGATCTAAAAATATTGAATCGTTATGTAAGAATACCAACGTTCAAGATGGTAACTGTAAGGACTATCTTGCCTTTTGTTCAGCAAGGGAATTATATGTCCACAATAGATTTACAGGATGCATATCTGCATATTCCGATTCATCCAGATCATTATCAGTTCCTGAGATTCTCTTTTCTGGACAAGCATTACCAGTTTGTGGCTCTGCCGTTTGGCCTAGCTACAGCTCCAAGAATTTTTACAAAGGTTCTCGGTGCCCTTCTGTCTGTAATCAGAGAACAGGGTATTGTGGTATTTCCTTATTTGGACGATATCTTGGTACTTGCTCAGTCTTTACATTTAGCAGAATCTCATACGAATCGACTTGTGTTGTTTCTTCAAGATCATGGTTGGAGGATCAATTTACCAAAAAGTTCTTTGATTCCTCAGACAAGGGTAACCTTTCTGGGTTTCCAGATGGATTCAGTGTCCATGACTCTGTCTTTAACAGACAAGAGACGTCTAAAATTGATTGCAGCTTGTCGAAACCTTCAGTCACAATCATTCCCTTCGGTAGCCTTATGCATGGAAATTCTAGGTCTTATGACTGCTGCATCGGACGCGATCCCCTTTGCTCGTTTTCACATGCGACCTCTTCAGCTCTGTATGCTGAAGCAATGGTGCAAGGATTACACAAAGATATCTCAATTAATTTCTTTAAAACCGATTGTTCGACACTCTCTAACATGGTGGACAGATCACCATCGTTTAATTCAGGGGGCTTCTTTTGTGCTTCCGACCTGGACTGTAATTTCAACAGATGCAAGTCTCACAGGTTGGGGAGCTGTGTGGGGATCTCTGACGGCACAGGGAGTTTGGGAATCTCAGGAGGTGAGATTACCGATCAATATTTTGGAACTCCGTGCAATTTTCAGAGCTCTTCAGTTTTGGCCTCTTCTGAAGAGAGAATCGTTCATTTGTTTTCAGACAGACAATGTCACAACTGTGGCATACATCAATCATCAAGGAGGGACTCACAGTCCTCTGGCTATGAAAGAAGTATCTCGAATTTTGGTTTGGGCGGAATCCAGCTCCTGTCTAATTTCTGCGGTTCATATCCCAGGTATAGACAATTGGGAAGCGGATTATCTCAGTCGCCAAACGTTGCATCCGGGCGAATGGTCTCTTCACCCAGAGGTATTTCTTCAGATTGTTCAAATGTGGGAACTTCCAGAAATAGATCTGATGGCGTCCCATCTAAACAAGAAACTTCCCAGGTATCTGTCCAGATCCCGGGATCCTCAGGCGGAGGCAGTGGATGCATTATCACTTCCTTGGAAGTATCATCCTGCCTATATCTTTCCGCCTCTAGTTCTTCTTCCAAGAGTAATCTCCAAGATTCTGTAGGAATGCTCGTTTGTTCTGCTGGTAGCTCCGGCATGGCCTCACAGGTTTTGGTATGCGGATCTTGTCCGGATGGCCTCTTGCCAACCGTGGACTCTTCCGTTAAGACCAGACCTTCTGTCACAAGGTCCTTTTTTCCATCAGGATCTGAAATCCTTAAATTTAAAGGTATGGAGATTGAACGCTTGATTCTTGGTCAAAGAGGTTTCTCTAACTCTGTGATTAATACTATGTTACAGGCTCGTAAATCTGTATCTCGAGAGATATATTATAGAGTCTGGAAGACTTATATTTCTTGGTGTCTTTCTCATCATTTTTCTTGGCATTCTTTTAGAATACCGAGAATTTTACAGTTTCTTCAGGATGGTTTAGATCAGTGATTTTTAACCTTTTTTTTGCCGTGGCACACTTTTTTACGTTAAAAAATCCTGTGGCACACCACCATCCCAAAATTTAAAAAAAATCACACATTGTAGCCTAATACAGCATATATATATACACATACACACAAACACACACATACTGTATGTATTGTGCTGTTATGCCATGCCTCCTATAAACTACCCCTGCACTGGGAGTAAAAAACAAGCAAAGTTTAAAAAATATGTCACACTGTTGTCAGTCTGCCGTGGCACACCTGAGGATCTCTCATGGCACACTAGTGTGCCACGGCACACTGGTTGAAAAACACTGGTTTAGATAAGGGTTTGTCCGCAAGTTCTTTGAAAGGACAAATCTCTGCTCTTTCTGTTCTTTTTCACAGAAAGATTGCTATTCTTCCTGATATTCATTGTTTTGTACAAGCTTTGGTTCGTATAAAACCTGTTATTAAGTCAATTTCTCCTCCTTGGAGTTTGAATTTGGTTCTGGGAGCTCTTCAAGCTCCTCCATTTGAACCTATGCATTCATTGGACATTAAATTACTTTCTTGGAAAGTTTTGTTCCTTTTGGCCATCTCTTCTGCCAGAAGAGTTTCTGAATTATCTGCTCTTTCTTGTGAGTCTCCTTTTCTGATTTTTCATCAGGATAAGGCGGTGTTGCGAACTTCTTTTGAATTTTTACCTAAAGTTGTGAATTCCAACAACATTAGTAGAGAAATTGTGGTTCCTTCATTATGTCCTAATCCTAAGAATTCTAAGGAGAAATCGTTGCATTCTTTGGATGTTGTTAGAGCTTTGAAATATTATGTTGAAGCTACGAAATCTTTCCGTAAGACTTCTAGTCTATTTGTTATCTTTTCCGGTTCTAGAAAAGGCCAGAAAGCTTCTGCCATTTCTTTGGCATCTTGGTTGAAATCTTTAATTCATCTTGCCTATGTTGAGTCGGGTAAAACTCCGCCTCAGAGAATTACAGCTCATTCTACTAGGTCAGTTTCTACTTCCTGGGCGTTTAGGAATGAAGCTTCGGTTGATCAGATTTGCAAAGCAGCAACTTGGTCCTCTTTGCATACTTTTACTAAATTCTACCATTTTGATGTATTTTCTTCTTCTGAAGCAGTTTTTGGTAGAAAAGTACTTCAGGCAGCGGTTTCAGTTTGAATCTTCTGCTTATGTTTTTCGTTAAACTTTATTTTTGGGTGTGGATTATTTTCAGCAGGAATTGGCTGTCTTTATTTTATCCCTCCCTCTCTAGTGACTCTTGTGTGGAAAGATCCACATCTTGGGTAGTCATTATCCCATACGTCACTAGCTCATGGACTCTTGCTAATTACATGAAAGAAAACATAATTTATGTAAGAACTTACCTGATAAATTCATTTCTTTCATATTAGCAAGAGTCCATGAGGCCCGCCCTTTTTTTTGTGGTGGTTATGATTTTGTATAAAGCACAATTATTCCAATTCCTTATTTTATATGCTTTCGCACTTTTTTATCACCCCACTTCTTGGCTATTTGTTAAACTGAATTGTGGGTGTGGTGAGGGGTGTATTTATAGGCATTTTGAGGTTTGGGAAACTTTGCCCCTCCTGGTAGGAATGTATATCCCATACGTCACTAGCTCATGGACTCTTGCTAATATGAAAGAAATTAATTTATCAGGTAAGTTCTTACATAAATTATGTTTTTTAATAAAGTGAGTCTCTTGAACAAAGACTATATCTCCCTTAAACTTACGGAAATGGTTTAACGCTATGGACCTTTTTGTGGGTGAGTTGAGGCCTCTACAGTTCTGGGACAAGAATATTAGTGGGTTCCTAGCCATAAGATGGGTGACAAAGGTATTTACGCTGTATATTTAGTGTGATACCAGTTGGCTCATAGGGAGGACACACAGCCCCACCAGCCCCGGCAAACATAGGACACTTACCTTTATACATGCTATCTCTTAAGTTTCTCTTAATGGAGTACCTCAGGTCTACAGAGACATCTGCAGTGTTTAAACAAGAAGAATATATCTGACATATCTGGAGCTGACTTCTTGAAAACAAAACAACAAAAATACATATTAACATCAATATTTTAACAAAACAACAACACAAAACAAGAAACATCTTGTTGTAGTCAGACGCAATTGTGTCCGAGCTAAACGAGGGGTGAATAGTAACTAAGTTACTAACAAAGTTCACTTGGGGAAAGTATATCTTTCTAAAATGTTAACTATGCATGTCAAAAAAAAAAAAAAATTCTGATAGCCCAGTGGGTCTTACATATTTTATACTAGGTTAGGTAAAAGATATAAGAACAGGGGAAGCAAACACAATAAGAACAAAACACATATTTATCAAGTGTTAGAATTCTACATCAATACAATAGATCATGTCCATGAATAGTGGACTCTCTGTTAACGTCCTTTGAAATATTCTTCCAGCCATTTTAGAGTTCCTCTATGAGTCATGTAACCTCAGCCTCCTTGGCTCTGGAAGCAGCTGTAGATGCTTGATTTCTTTGCCTTTTTCAATTAATTTTTTGCCAATGAGTGCACTGAGGCAGTTGCGATTCCGTTTGTTTGTTTCTGTCCGCAGGATCACTGCTGTGCAGAGATGGCGGGGTAGGTAATGGTATATGGAGTAACTTGCAGAACTCCTCTAAGTCATCCGCCAACTTTTAGGTGACAATTTTGTTTCCTTTGTTGACTTTTAAACAAAAGGGGAATCCCCATCTGTATTTTATGTCCTGCTCACGAAGGTGTTCAGTGAGATATCTGGCCTCTTTTCTGTTATTCAAGGTCATCGGACTTAGGTCCGCGTAGATCTGAAGGGAATGCCCTTCAAAGGTAAGAGGTGATGCTTTTCTCGCCGCTTGTGCCACCAACTCCTTGTCCTGTATTGGTGGAACTTTATGATGATGTCTCGTGGGGGTTCAGACTCCTTTGGTTTAGGCCTGAGTGCCCTATGTGCCCTGTCTAACTGGTACGGAGGCGAGGTAATGTCTTTTGTCAGATGTTGAAAAAGCCTTTGCAAATATTGAGGGGTGAGGTCTGATGTGATAGTCTCTGGAATACCTCTAATTCTTAAGTTCTGCCTTCTCCCCCTATTATCCAGATCTTCCAAATGGCTCTTAAGCTGCTGAATTTGAATGTCTTGAACTGAGAGACACCGAGAATGTCCATCTATTGTGTTGTTAGTGTCATTCACCTGCTCCTCCATGTAGTCAATCCTCTCACCCATGTCCGCCAAATCTTTTTTAACCTCTGCCAGACCATCTTTTACTATTTTTGCCACTTGATGCAATAATGTATTAAAATCCTCCTTAGTTGGCAAGGTTTCTAAATCTGCCTTGGTTAATGGGGCATTCATCTCTGCCGTCGCAACTGTAGGGGATAGAGTAGCTAGCATTTCTTCAGCCTCTATATCTGCTTCAGGTTCACAGTGCTGCAATGTGCTTAAAGCTTTAAAGTATGTGTTTAACTTAGTGGCTGTGTTTGTGTTAGGCTTCATGCTTTTGTCCACTCTAGGCTGTCTTTTTGTAGCCATTCTGTTTTATGAGTAATATAAAGTGGCAAAGCAAATTCTCTGTAGTTTTAATGTCTTTTGTGGTTGGGGTTCTACCTGCGTTAATAGCAGACTACTTTAACATGGAGATCCAGGTATCCACATTTATTATAGAGCTCTTTCCTCTGCCTTGTCCACTGTCCACCTCAGCCTGTAGGTCTATTCATTCAGCTTGTGTTTGTTGTAATCTAGACCCTGCTGATCTCTCTGCCCAGGACCTGTGCCCCTTCTGTGTCAGCACTTGCGCTTTTCGCGCCGTTTAAATATGCGCTGCTGCGGCCTAACAGTAAGTGAATATGGCGTGGAGGGCTTCCGGTATCCCCGTTGTGAGCTAGAGTATCGTACTGCTTTTAAGTGCGTTATCGCTACTTACTGTTTCTCCCTTGTCACTCAGTGTTTGAAACAGGGTTCCCGGATCCGCTTGTAGTACTTGTCAGCGAGAGCGCTCAGCCCTCGTGCGCTGTAATAGGCCTCAATGTCGGAATAGCTCCAGTGTATGTCCTCCTTTCCAAACATGCTATGCGCTGCAGCGCTGATGTTTATGAAGGGGCAGCAGTCATCCAGGGTCAAAATGGTTTAAATTACATGCTGTTATCTTTCCCAAAACAAACTACAGCACGTAGCTTCTCTTATGTGCGACCGTCCATATTGGCAGTTGGCTCCGCCCCCTCGGGACTTCTTATTTTATTTTATGAAATTTATAGAATAGTGTTATATATTCCAATACCACATATAATAGTATACACTTGTCCACTAGTTCAATAAAAACATTCAACAATACATATATTACAGCAGATATTAAAAGACATAAATATAAACTTATAGTAGTTGCAATTATAAAATTATTAATACAAGTAATTAGAAACACTAAAGATGAATTCATTAATATAGGGGATTTTATTATAGGGGATTTTTTATAATCATTTATTAGTATATGTATATATAAGTAATTATAGATATCTAGTCTACAAGAAAACATCCCAACTCAAATTCCTGATTTAGTCCTTTAGGGGTCAGAGTCTTCATTTCGAAGATCCATTTACTCTCTAATTTTAATAGATTATTGTGTATATCAGTGCCTCTCCAATTCTTTTTTACTTTCGCTATTCCTGTATATTTTAAACATTTGGTATTTGCTTTATTACAACTATAAAAATGTTTTGGTATGGTGAGTTCTTTATTCCTTTCCTGATCATGATTGATTGATAGAATATGTTCTCTAATGTGGTCTCTAAGGGGTCTTTCTGATTCTCCTATATATTGTAAACCACAAATGCACTCAAGGAGGTAAACCACATTTCTATCTGAACATCTTATTTGTTGTTTAATTTTATAACTCTTTCCGGTAACATTGGACTTTATTTCGTTTCTTTTTACTGCATGCTTGCAGGCCTTACACGTCAGGCATGGAAAATGTTTTTTCTTTTTATTTCTGTGGGGGCCAGAATCGATTTTAGGTTTTGGGATCTTTTATAGACTATTTTTGGAAATCTAGGTAGATGATCTCCTATTAGTTCATCGCTTTTTAAGATTGGCCAATGTTTCCTTATAATATTTTCTATTAAATGATTATTCTGACTATATTTTGTGATGAAAGGGACGAAGAGTTCTTTACTACTATTCATCATATTCCTATCCTTTTTTGTTGTAAGTAACTCTTTCCTATCCCTTGTTTTGAGTTCATCTTTGATTGCTATAATGTCTTTTTCTTTATATCCTCTATCCACAAATTTATCTTTTAGAATCTCTGCTTGTATATCATCGGTATCATTGCTGCAATTTTTACGGATGGAATAACTGTCCTTTGGGAATATTTTTCTTCCACGTCTGGTGGTGACAGCTTGTCTGATGTATAAGATTATTAGCATCCACCGACTTGAAATGTGTTCTTGTGTTAATAGTTTTATTTAGAATATATATTTTGAAGTCTAGGAAACTTATTTTTTCATTACTAATTTCACTAGTAAACTAAGTTTTTATTATTAGTATTCATTTCTAAAATGAATTGTTCAAAGTCCTGATAGCTTACCTTCCAAATTAAAACTATATCATCGATATAGCATCTATATAGGACCAGATTTGCCGCAAGTATGCTTGAATCCAAGAATTCTTTCTCCCATAGCCCCATGAAGAGATTCGCATAACTTGGGGCCGTTCCACATTTCTGTATATAAAAGTCATTGTTAAAGTTTAAATAATTGTTGGTTAATATAAAATTAATAATAAAAAAATATAGGTATAAGCAGCGCTATAAACAGTGCCCCTTTTACAGCCAAACTATAAAATCTGCCCCTCAAATGCAGAAAATGTATAACCTTGGTAAATGATAATGTGTAGTTGGCTCTCCTAAGAGACAGAATGTCTCTTCAGTGCTGGGACAAAAAACAAATAAAGTCGTATATGTATATATGTCAATGGAAAAAGAACTATTGTGTGAGAGAGAGAAGAAATTCTTGGTGTTAAAACCAATATTTTGTCAATGTATAAAAGATATATCTATGTACCTCCGTGAATTATAAAAAGAAGGCTGGTTGTTTTTAAAAAACAGTAAATGTTTATTTTTATAAACCTATAGTTAAAACGATATATTCACTAGTGGAAATGATATATAAAACAGTTAAAATAGGGGCGGAGCCGGCCAGCGTCTGTAATGGCTGCATAATTTTTAGCTCTGATTTGAAGAGCTCCTTCCACGGCCAATCTAAAGGACATCTGAGCCGTAGTAGAGCGGTAAATGCAGGGGCATCGTTTAAGACCAAACAGGTCATGAGTGAAGAGGGTAAAAGTCGGGCTCGCAGATCAGTGGGCCGCAAGCCTTAGTGAGCATCACCTGAATACCGGACCCACCAGCACTAACAACAGCTTCTACATAGGTAGGAATACAGTAGCCCCTGCATAAATAGAGACCGGGTACTGATTGGCACTATACCACATACATTTAAGCCCTAGAGACATAATTATACGATTCCAAAGCTTCAGAGACAAAGAGAGAGTTATGACAGCCTCACGAAAAGCATGTCAAATCCTGTTTGAAGGAGATACAATACAGGTCTTCGCTGACCTGAGCACTATCATGCTGACCAAACGTAGGGAGGCGAGATTCCTTACTACTCATCTGCAGGACTTGAAAATACCATACAGATGGGGCTTCCCATTCTGCATCAAAGTGCTGCATGACTCTCAAATTATTACCTACAATTCCTCGGATAATCTTGAGCAATTTTGCAAATGTTTGAATATTCCAGTCTCGTCTATACTTTTGTCTAAGACAGCTTCAACACCCAGAGATACTCCGACAACACAGGCGCCAAGACAACAAAGATCTGCCTGGACAAGAGTCACAAGGAAACCAGGCAAAGAAACCCAAAAAGAAGTCTCTCCAAGAGAAGAACTAACTTGATCTTACCATCTTAAATTAACTACGTAAGTATCCACTACCTGGTGAAGTACATCACCTTAGATTTAAAAAATGTCTGAAAATATATGAAGAATGTTATATATGTATGATACTACACTTTTACCTAAGAGCAGATTAATACATATGTATATACCTCTGCCCATCTCTCCCTTAGTCCTTGATGTATGGTATTAACTATTCTTCAGATGGAAGCCGCTCCATCATAGTAATCACCTTTATTTACTATGATTCCCCCTTCCCGTTTGAAATACTGTTTTAAGTATTGTCATTTGCTTGGTTTATATTTTACTGGTTATGTTACTGTATTTCAGTCGTTTTATGTTGTTTACCTACTTTTTCTATTTGACACCGTAGATCATTGCTCCAGAGAAATATGCTACACCCTCTATCCCTCCTCTTCTCCCCCCTTCTCCTTTGATGACAAAGACAAAGCTGGAAGATCCCAAAGACAGGTCCTAACCGTCAGGTACAATAACAAACGAACCAACCTCTCTTGTAGACGCGCTCTCCTACTAAATTATACATTCATAGAGATAGTTGAAACTTCTCTATCTCTCTATATAGAGATTTACACGCACTACAGTCAGCCTAACTTTAGCGCTCTCTTTAACAACACATATGGCAGTTCCTGAACTCCTAATTATTTCCCAAAATGTTAAAGGCCTCAGTTCCCCAACCAAAAAATCTATTGCCCTTAACTGGTTTCATAAACATAAGGGAGAAGTCATTTTTTTACAGGAGACCCACTTTTGTAAGCAGGCGGAACCAAAGTATTCCTCTAAACATTTCCCATTAGGTTACTTCAATTCTGCTCCCACAAAAAGAAATGGTGTAGGCATATTGTTCAGAAACAGCATTCCTTTTAAACTGACACACAAATACATGGATGGTGAAGGTAGATACCTGATACTGCTAGGCACACTTTACAACTGTCCAGTCACATTAGCAAATATCTATGCTCTGAACACTGGGCAGGCTCTTTTTTTAAAAAAAGTAATCAGGGTCCTATTGGAAGTAGCACAGGGCACGGTGATACTCGCAGGCGATAGTAATGTAGCTATTGAACCAATGCTAGATTGTTCTAATAAAAAAATCTCAGTACCTAAAAAAAATTATGAGAGTCCTACGTAGTGCAACACTATTAGATATCTGGAGAATTCAGCACCCGGTGCAAAAAACATACACATTCTACTCCAACCCCCAAAGATCTTACTCAAGAATAGATCACTTATTTATTGACCAGAGAAGTATTCCCCTAGTGAGGTCCTCGGAAATCTTGCCAACCCCTTGGTCAGATCATTCGATGGTAACAATGTCCTTGGCTTTTCCGGACAAACCACTTACTGAGCCCCATTGGCGCCTAGATGAAACTCTCCTCTTGCAACCATTAATCAAAGACAAAATTACACGCTCTCTCAAAGACTATTTCATCCACAACACAGCACCCAATACATCACCCTCCCTGGTTTGGGAGGCCCACAAGGCGGTGGTTAGAGGAGAATTTATGAAACAGAAAACTATACTTCTTAAGAACTTCAATGAAAGATATAATCGGTTACTCCAACAGCTCCGCAACATAGAAAAATTACATATGCAAGCACCAAATAATGAGCAACACATTAGCACAATTATCTAAGATTAGACGCAAATTAAATGAATTACTAAATAAGGAGGCACAAAGGAAGGCAATATATCTGAAAAAGCTTTATTTTATAGAAGGCAATAAGGCTGGCCCCCTATTGGCCAGAGCCCTTAAGATTTGCACGAATAACAACTTTATCCGCAAACTAGCACACCCAACCATACCAGGGGATTACACTTATGATAGCAAATCAATAGCGAATATTTTTAGTGACTACTATAAAAAACTTTATAATATTCCTACAACACCCCTCTCCTTAGACCTCGAAGCAATAGACTCATATATACAAGACTCTAACATTCCAACTTTACCCAATCATCTAAGCAGATGGAGCACCCTATTACCCCACAGGAGATTGTTACAGCCATAAATAGTATACCCCTTCATAAAAGCCCTGGCCCAGATGGTTTCTCAACCTTCTTCTATAAACAGTTCCAAACTATACTAGCTCCTCACCTCCCTAACCTTTTTAACTCCCTGGATAAAGACAGACAACTCTCCCATAACCTTTTAGAGGCACACATCTCGGTAATCCCCAAATCAGGTAAATCCTCCACAGACCCAGGCAATTATCGCCCAATATCTCTATTAAATGGAGACATAAAAATTCATGTTAAGATCATTGCAAACCGTATTAGTAGAGTGCTCCCAACACTCATTCATGTAGATCAGGCTGGCTTTGTTCCGCTCAGGGAGGCCAGAGACAACACAATCAGGATTCTCCATCTGATGGAATACGCAAAAATGCAACAGATTCCTGCTGTCCTGGTCTCCACTGACACGGAAAAGGCTTTTGATAGATTAAATTGGCCTTTTCTACGCAGCACACTAAAAACACTTCGGATTTTGTTAATTAATGATAACGTGTATTTTCCACCTTTATAATGGTCCTTCTGCTAAAATCCGCACACATGGGGTTCTTCCGCAAAGTTTTAACATACGCAATGGGACAAGGCAGGGGTGCCCCCTTTCCCCTATCCTGTTTGTCCTCACGATGGAGATCTTGGCATGCCATATCAGGCAAAATTCAAACATACATGATATCACCATTGGTCCAGATACCCACAAACTTGCTATGTTTGCAGATGACGTTCTAATCACCCTAACCTCACCTGCCATGTCCCTACCCAATTTACTTATAGAATTTAACAGATTCAGCGGCTTTTCACACTTCCTTATAAATTACTCTGTAATATATCTATGACTACCAATAATTTTTCGAACTTCATAAGAACATGCCCATTTAAAATTCAAAACTCGCATCTAAAATACTTAGGTATAGTGTTATCATCTAACCCAACGCGATGGTTCTCTCTCAACTACCAACCACTTCTACACTCTATCCAACACTCATTATCCTCTTGGAAGGATAAACCACTATCGTGGTGGGGAAGAATACAATTTATTAAAATGACAATACTCCCCAAAATTCTATATTTATTGCAGGCAATGCCCATCACACTCCCTAAAACCTTTATACAACAAAGCTGTTGGCTCCTTTGTGTGGGGTGAACTCTGTCCAAGGATATCAAAAGGAACTATGTATAGGTCCCTTCAAAATGGAGGGTTAGGCCTTCCAGACATAAGCCTATATTATCACGCAGTAGTACTGCAAATAATTCTAGATTGGCATTGCAGGAAAGATTCTAAGGCATGGGTGGCAGTTGACTCCCAGCTACTTAGATCCCCTAACCCAGGCCCTCTATGTTGGCTTCTTAAGACCAGATGCACTCCCCCTTGCGCATCATCCCTGCTCTATAGACACATTTTCAACACATGGGACCATCTAATTAAAGTAACACCGGCTTTGTCCACCCCCGTTTCCCCACTCTCTCCAATTTTTCCCAACATAGAATTGATGGGGGGCTATGAATCTAGGAAAAAAAGATACAATAGTCAATGAGCTTTTAGACTCCATCCCTATAGCACTGTTACTTACACAAGGTAAACATAAAACTAGAGAGGAACTCCAACAAATTCTACATGGCTCTTTTGCCCCATGGCTAAAATATGCGCAGCTACAGCACGTTATTCAGACTGCCCACAATAAACAAGATCTCCTTAGAACACCGACTTCATTTCAACAAATTTGTTTAACTGGAAAGATCGCCAGAGGCTCGCTATCACTAGCTAAGATTATACTTCATAATGCACAGACCCCCTTACTACCCCCATATGCAGCTCGGTGGCATAGGGAATTAGGTACAACACTAGAATCTAAACAATGGACACAAATATACAAGAATACACGCACCTCCTCTACTTCCCCTAAAGTCATAGAGCTCAATTACAAAGTCCTCCTACGTTGGTACCTGACGCCAACTAGACTAAACAATATTTATCCTGCCTCTTCATCATTTTGTTGGAGAGGATGCAATAGACAGGGCACTATGTTACACATGTGGTGGTCATTCCAAAAACTGGACCCCTTTTGGAGTGGTGTAGAGCTTACACTGAAAAAGTTAGCTGAAGCAGATTTCTCGCTAAACCCAAAGTTAATCCTCTTAAATGAGACCCCTCCACTTCAGTGTATAATTAGAAGGACACTGATACGCATAGGATTAAATTGCACAAAAGCCCTTATTGCCCTGCACTGGAAATCCCCCTCAACACCCTCGCTAGAGAATTGGATACAAAAAACTGAGGAGATGCTCTCCAGTGAAGAGTATGGTTACTTTAAAAGAAACAAATCTGCATTTTATGCAGATCTCAGATACTATTGGGATTCTATTACCCAAGCTCTATAAATTTCCCCATATTGTATGAGCTAATAGGTATGGTAGGATGTTAACGCCCTGCTAGACTGGAGTCATCCTAGCACATGAATAAATATAGATGATAACAATGCCCAACTATAAACTTTAAATCCAGAATTGTCTCTCAATTATCCTCCCCTCCTCCTCTACCATTTTGTTTTCTTTTTTTTTTCTTCCTTTCCATTCTTGTCCTTTGTTGTATGTTTCGACTCAGTTATATTAGTAGGATTTACTAAGAGAAGGTAAAGCACATAGAGACTGTATACCACCTGCCACATGGGGTGGGTAAGCACAGCCTCAATATCCTTTTGGGGTAAGTCAGGAAAACTCATGACTCTACTATCATCTGCAGCTGGCCCCGGGAAGGTGAGAGCACTTAAAATGTCATGCATCAAGTATCAACTATAGATGGTTGGTCATTAACACAGATATAAATGACATAGTTCATGAAATGTAAGACTTGTTGATATTTACTTAGCTCTCTGTGAAAAAGTTCTAATGATTTGCACAGTCATGCTTATATTCTCTTTTGATGTATTGTATATCACAGTTAAACCAAAAAAAAAAAAAGACAGTTAAAATAACATGTTATTTGAAAATAAAAATAAAAACAATTGAGACTTTTTGCAATATAAGTATCTCTTAGTGGGACGTCTCCCCTGTTATGTTGCCTTGGATATAGGTTTGCAGATGTTATAAATGACACTTTTATATATTGTTCCGGAGCACCTTAATTCTGTGTATCGTATTAATATAAATCTGTGCTCTGCAGAGTTAATGATTTGTGCGTTGATACAATGTGTACACACAATAGTCACGTGATCTGAATACGTCAGATGTAGTTTTTTACTCACGTGACCTGGATTCAAGCAGCCGTTACGATGTTACCAGTGCACTGGTTAAAGTGTGTTCTATGTTGCCATAGTGACCGCTATATTCGGCCGTGGTGAAAATTCTTTGGTTATCCTCTATGGTTTGTACAGAACGTACGCCACTCCTCTTTATCCTTAGACAGTCTTTGGAGTGTTTGTAGCAGGCAGATGTAACTCCTCTTTATCCTCAGATAGTATTTAGAGTTATGGGGATAACATATTGTCCTCTTATTATGTAAACTCTAATTAGGCTGAGCTTCTAAAGAGGGCACTCCTTCGTGGTGATATATTTTTCTTTGGTTTGAACTTTCCAAGATGTGTCGAATATGTAGAAGAATATTTGGATTTAAAACAGTTCCTTTGGTTCTACGTGTTTCACCCTCACAAGGGCTTTATCAGCATCTTGATAAAGCCATTGTGAGGGTGAAACGCATAGAACCAAATGAACTGACTCTTTTAAATCCAAATCTTCTTCTACATATTGGACACATCTTGGAAAGTTCAAACCAAAGAAAAATATATTGCCAGGAAGGAGTGCCCTCTTTATTGTACCATGTATCGTGGCTATATAGCAAACGTAAATAATCCATCAACTTCTACATCATACTAATAACAGAAATACTAAGTGTGTGTTCCACACAAATCTCATCACAGACAGTAAAGTATAATCGAAGCACAGTACATACACAGGTTTTTTAGTTTTCTACAGATCCTTTCTTCAGGCTTAAGAGGTCCCTTCGTGAATCCTAACTCCATAGGGACGGGAGAATCTTTGGTAGAAGATCTTGCAATGTGAGGAGAGTAAAACTTGTAGGCTGATTCAAGGTGGTTGGCGCTCAGCTCGCCTTTCTCTGAGTCGTCTGTCAATTTGAATGGAAAGATTTATTAAACCCTCCAGAGTTCTGGAGAGTTCGATACGAACCAGTTCGTCCTTGAGGATGTCAGATAACCCAAGCCTATATTGATTCCGCAGGGCTATGTCACTCCACTCTGAGTCCTTTACGTAAAGTTTGAACTCAGTTAAATATTCTTTGACTGGTGGTCGTCTGCCTTGTTTCAATGATCTCATTTTGGCCTCTGCAGAGAGTTGCTTTTGAGTATCTTCATACAATGTGCTCATTTGAGCAAAAAAATCTGTGAGTGAACCCAGTATAGGGTCATCAGTCTCAAAAAATAAGTCTGCCCATACCCTGGGCTCTCCTCTTAGAAATGAAATAACTGTCATAACTTGTATTCTCTCTGTATGATAGGTTTTTGGTTTTATTTGGAATAGTAATTTACAGGCGTTTTTAAATTGTCTGAAAGATGACCTTTCTCCAGAGAATTTATCGGGTAAGCTAACTTGTGGTTCAGTTCATAGCTCTGTATTTGGAGCTCTCTTAAACCTTGTGTTAATTGATCAACACGCTGTGATAGGTTATACACAACGTTAGGTATGTCTGCTGGATCCAAGTTATAGGCCAATTAATATGTCAGGCAGCTAGGATTTGTCTTTAATAAAGGATGGACTTTGGATCACAACTGCAGGCTTTAAAATGGAACACAGAGAGAAAAGAGACAAGAGTTGCAAAATGACTGCTTTGCTCTTGTTATTATGTTACAGGAGTGATTTAGAAGTATCAACCTGTACTATATAAGTTCAGTATGACGTTTCCTGTGGGCGTTGTTTAGACAGCCTAGTAAGTTAAAATGTTCCGTGGCTTTAAACAAGTGTTACCATAGACAGGGATAAGTAGAGAATAAAAGTCTATTCTTTGTTAGGCAGGTAGAGACAGAGTCTGCACGATGTCCGTGCTGAATGCAAGATCTGTTCTGTGTCACATAGGTTAAGGAGGCTGTTTCACTAACAGTGGAATGACGTTGCACAGGTTGCGGATCAAGCCGTATATCGTAGAAGAGGTTAAATATGTACAGGTAGGATCATTAGTACAATTTTAGTTGTTATTCCTTGTATCTGTCTTGATGATCACTGGTTTGGGTTCTTATGTGAATACCGCAAGAAACGGTATGGCAATCGATAGTCCAATAAGGGTTTGCCCAAATCACAGGTATTGCAGGAATCCGTCAGTGAGGGTTGCGTCGCTTGGATAGCGGAGTGGATATTCTTGTATTAGAAGTTATGAGCACAACCTTGGAACGGAAGGGATGAAGCCCTAAATGACTCTAGAGAGTCTGTACTAATACCTCAGTGCAGAAGGAGAAATTTTGTAGGATTTTAGCCTTTTAGGTACAATGTAGTAGAGCTGATCACTGGAGCTTGTGCAGACATGCAGGAAAGCTACACAACTAACCATTAATTGGCAAGTGGTGTAAGGCTGCACAGGAAGATTTGCAAGCTGCGACTTGGTTGTCCCTTTATACTTTTTCCAAATTTTCCAAATTTGATACTTTTGCTTCTTCTGAGGCTATTTTTGGGAGAAAGGTTCTTCAAGCAGTGGTGCCTTCTGTTTAGGTTCCTGTCTTGCCCCTCCCTTTCATCCGTGTCCTTTTGCTTTGGTATTGGTATCCGTATCCCACAAGTAAGGATGAAATCCGTGGACTCGTCATATCTTTGTAAAAGAAAAGTAAATTTATGCTTACCTGATAAATTCATTTCTTTTACGATATGACAAGTCCACGGCCCACCCTGTTCTTTTTAAGACAGATTTATTTATTTACTTTTGGTAAACCTTAGTCACCTCTGCACCTTTTAGCCTTTCCTTTTCTCTTCCTATATCTTCGGCCAAATGACTGAGGGTGGAGGGGAAGGGAGGGGCTATATATACAGCTCTGCTGTGGTGCTCTTTGCCACTTCCTGTTAGCAGGAGGTTAATATCCCACAAGTAAGGATGAAATCCGTGGACTCGTCATATTGTAAAATAAATTAATTTATCAGGTAAGCAGAAATTTACTTTTTTCATTGTATATCTTTGCACATGTTTAATTAGTAATTGTACAAACCGGGACATGGTCCGGATTATCTACATGGACAATGACTTGAGAGGTTATTCTGGAACAACTATGCATGGACAATTTGTAATTTAAAAAAAAAAAAAGTTTATTTTATAAGGCATCAGATGCCAACATTTTGAAACTCCCTTGTAATCTTAAAAATTTGAACAGTTTGTAACATTTACAAACAAAGATCACACAGGGGAGATCCTAATAGGGGGCACTCTAATAAAGTATGAAACAATAACAGAAAAAAATTGCAATGAAGTATCAAACCAGAAATGGATGAATACAAAGTCCCAAATTTCAAATCCAGGGGAGGTGTATGTTGGAAATTCTGTACAGAAGGACACGTCAGCTGCTCTCTCCTTACATCAAACGAAGAATGACATCTAGGAAGAACACAGGAAGACAAAAAAGAGACGCATGTGTGTACCGGTAGAATGAACAAAATAGTAGAAAACCACAACAGGGTACTCACATTTATTCACAGCACTCATACAGTGCTATCAGACACGTACTGGGCAATCACAGCAACCCAGCTTGCTGTAATCCTTCATGGAAACAGGACCACTCTTGGAGAATCTCTTGGAAACTGGAAGAAAATCTTGCCCACAGGGGCAACTCCACACACTGGATGCAGGAGACCAGAGTGAACACAGGAACTAGACAGAGGCTTAACAGCAGGGTAGTCTCAGTCCCAATGGTTATAGGACATAGGTGGTGTATAAAAATCAGGTTAAAAAAGATTAATTAAAACATTAAAAAAAACAAGAACCAGCAGGTAGGGCAACAATTTTTTGTCCTCCTTGTATTAATGCGACGCGTTTCTCAGCACAAACGCGGTTTCATCAGGTATATGATACACACTGAAAAGTAACACTTCTATATACACCACCTATAGCAATTAAGAAAATTACAAATCACAGACACCTGAAAGTATTCCTCCAAAAAGGCTGTCTCACAATAGCTAACCCTTCATTTGCAGTATGTACTTCACATTTGACAGTGTTTAAATATAAACATTTATTAAAAAAGATAAAAGAATTATTATAAGGTATCCAGATGATATATTTGATATAATAACTCAGTGATGTTATTTGTAAACTATAATTACAAAACCCTCCATATATAAGTGATCATTTGTGATACAAACTTAAAAGATATAAAGGGATAATATAAAAAATCAATCAGTAAATACCTGCATCATCTTGCAGCAATTATTAACTCACAATGTAAAAACGCTTACTCCGTAATGATCGGAGCGATACCGGAAGTAACGTAATAGGAACAGTCTCCAATCAGATATCTAAAAGAACGGAGCAAGCAGCCAATCAAATAAACAGCACTGTGTATAACAAGGGGAAGTGTGGCGTGAACATCTAGCATGTATAGCTGTGAATGGGGGTATATGTGAAGTCCTAAAGGATTGATTGTAAACAAGACATAAATGTGCAAATCGTTATAAAAATTAGTGAAAACGAAGTTTCGTACTTATTATGTATTAGAGTGGATAGCGGAAGTGACATAATTACGAAAACCTCCAATCACCTACTAAAGAAATCGGAGATAAGGGCCAATAGAAAAAAGGCCATACGAAAAAAGACTAATAAATGTGATGTGATATTGACGAAGGGGAATCATTAAAGCAATTTAACATGTCAAAAAATAATGACATTTCAAAGGTTTTTATATAAAAATAAGGGATCAAAGACGATGTGAAAAAAAGGATCAATAGTTGTGAACAGTATTGTGAATGGGAATGTAAACACAAATTTGAGCATGTCAATAAATTTTATGACATTTGCTCGCAGGGTGATTGAGAATCACTATGTGTAATTCTAATAGTAGGTACCGTTAACAATAAAATAGGCATGTGCAAAGAATTAATCAATCAAAAGCTCCACTGGAGGAGGCGTGTCTGGACAAGGTCTGAAGATGGCCGCTTATTTGGGAGCTCTGCTAAACAGATTCACATTTTGCCTATAATCTCGATGATGTGCAGCCATCCAGCCTGATATTGTGGTTTGTAAAGCAGCAGTTGATGAGCTGATTCAGTGTATATTACTATTTTGACATTCCTGAGAGTACCCAGACCGGACAGCTGAGACCTTTCAACGGCCTCCCGTGAGGAAGATCTTGGCACCCCCCCCCCCCGGGGAAACCGGGTTAACAACAGTATGGATGGGAACTTATTTCTGCAGGTACAAGCCCTATTTGAAGAATATGAGAAGCGGATGTGTGATCGGTTTGACCGGCTTCTGGTAATTGCTGAAGCTCAGGGCAACGTAAAAGAGACTACTGGGCTCATTATGGCGAGGGAGATTGGGCCTAGCTTCAACTCACACAACAGCCCCGTGCAACTGCAGGGAAGTCGCAACATCACAGGGACTACTTTCTCACGGACCCTAGTGCCTAAGCTATCGGAGCCAAATGCAGAGAAGCAACGAGGAAACGTGCAGAGCCTACAGTGCGCAGCTCACTGCATTGAGGATGAACTCCTCATCACATCTAACTTTCAAGTCAGAGCCCGAACT
Organism: Bombina bombina; assembly: GCF_027579735.1. NCBI lineage: Eukaryota > Metazoa > Chordata > Amphibia > Anura > Bombinatoridae > Bombina > Bombina bombina. The sequence continues at coordinate 474,883,076 of NC_069504.1, read as the reverse complement.
GCTGTGAGGGACCTTACTACTGCCATAATGCATGCCGGTCCATCTTGCACGGAGCCACTGCAAATCTTCACTGATCTGGTCCCTATAGCCCTTCTACAATCAGCAAAGTTGTAACGGGGAGGACAACTGACTTCCTCAAGTGCAGCCTTACCCTAGCTTGGATTTCGGAGAAAATGTATCCGACTTATCTGGAGTACTGTTCCTGTGGCAGCTCAGTCTGCAAAATCAGATGGGCAGGAGTGGGCTAGTTTGTGGTCTTTACTCAAGGTACCAGGGCACATTTTGGCTCAACTTTGACTGTCTTTGCGGTACATATATACTAACTCACGCAAAAGGATCTAATTTTATATTTAATATGATCTGCTTTCTGCCTGACACTCCGTGTTTTCCAACGTTGTACACAGGACAGAATCCACTGCTATTATGACTACTGTGTGTGTTTCTTCTCCTTAAAATTGTGCTTAGTGACTATACATGTATAGTGCTGCTGTGCATGTGTTCCTTAGACAAATAATATGTGTTATAGCCAGTCCATGTTTTCTAGAGGTCTATGCAATTGAACACACAGATCGCATTTACCCTCTGAATATTTATGTATTTGCAATATATGTATTGTTAGTATTATGCTGTTAGACATTGGGAAATCTCATTAATGTACAGGTCTAGGACCACGTGGCATTATATAAATTTGATATGCAACTCTGGTGAGACCATGTAATAGACGTTACCAAAATATCGTAGGAGATCTTTGAATCTCTTAACTGCGCATAGTGCTGGCTATTGTCACTATATTCTTGGAAAGGGAAAAAGATATTAATGTTATATATTTAAAGATATTAATGTTATATAATTTACTTAGTTGAAGAAGCTTGCGGTATATCAGCCCTATTTCATCTACTCAAATTTTTCTTAAAGTTTCAGTCCCAGTCTGGTAATGTCCCAATAATTCACTTCCTACATTTCCCCTCCATTCCTTTTTTTTTTGTCTTTTTGGCAGATTTACGCAGTCTCTGCCCTGTCCAAAGAGTCTTAGCTGCTCTCTGGGCCCTAACAACAATAATATAGTTGTGTTTCCATGATCAGTCTCCTTTACATCTAACCTGTTTGATGTTGTACTCCTAGATTGGTTCATCTTTAGCCTGAAGATAGTTAAAAAAATAAGTTTGTTTATTGTTTTTTCTTATGTGACCAGTTACTTGTGTTCCTTTATATTAATTATATTGCATATATGTCACTATCTTACATTGTATAATGGTCAACATTTTTGATTTACGTCTGTTGATGTCTACACAGGTTTAGTATGAGTCTGCAGTTTGTTTTTTGTTTTTCTTTAACTCTATATATGAACCTACTGTATTAATTATGTGTCCTCAACTATCCTAGTTTTCAGATCCCTTAGATGGATCTTGGAAGCATTGACACTATGCAGATAAAGTAATAAAATGAGGCACAATGATGAAGGGTATTGTTCGAATTCAACTAGACAAGACGGTATTTTCTATTAACTAGGGTATAGAATTACGTAACTAATGTCCCTTGCATTTATGTACTTGTGATATTGCCCTTCAATATGTGAATGTTTGTAACTGTCTTGATTGCCTCAATAAAAACACTTTAAAAAAAAAAAAAAAAAAGCTCCTCTGGAGTTTAAGGGAGAAATTAATATCTATGTAAAAAAATAATGTTTACTGAGAGATAATGCATGAAACATGAACAATGTAAAAATTCATCAAAGGATTCCACAAAAATGAAAAAAAAAGGGGTTAGAGATTCACATATAAAATATATGTACATATATAATATTAATATTAAAAAATGTGAAGCACATAAACACATTCTCCAGTGTACATCATAAATTAATTAATTAAAAGCGGCTGAATCCACCACTTCATTCAAACCTTTGGGGACTAGGGATTGAAACTTGTAAATCCAAAATGTTTCCCTTTGTCTTAATTTGATGTACCTATTATATAAATGTGATAATGGAATATGCTCTAAGGGAGTAATAGAAAAACTGCAAGGTGGGGGGGCGGAGCCAACTACCAGCATTGCCGGTCGCATCTAGCCGGAGCTCTTGACTGAAGCTAGTTAGGGGGCAAAGTTTTAGCTAGCATACCCGTTTCAAAACAGCTATATTTTTTGCCACTGTGCCTAAGTTGCTGGGGACCCAGTAAAGTAGTGTGACAGTCCCTCACAGCACTGAAGGGTGACATCTTAGACGAAGGTGTCGCAGCTAACGGAGGACTCACTCCAGTCACGGCCTCCTGCCTAGTGACATACTCCTCACCTTCCCACAGCGTAGCAGCTAAGTACAGCCACATACTCCGGTAGCAAAATATTCAGCACAGCAGCGGGGGCAGTGTTAGGAGCCCTACCGCAACTACTCTCAGGAGAGCTGATTTAACAACAGGACCAACCACGCTACGCCAAGCTTCACGACTACAGACTTACCCTGTGACACCTGCTCCGGAGGGTTGGGGTTCCGCTCCGGAGCCCGTTCCCTTCATCGCATCAGGGACCCGCATCAAGCACAGCGCACTTCATACAAGTACGGGCAGACTCCTCAGGGACTACCACCGAACTTCCATGTGTGAGTACTAGCAGCTTGGTCTGCAGACGGCATCACTGCCTACATTTCCCTCTGATTATACACCTTTGCCCTAGGGAACAGAATTAAGAGACACTGGGACACATCATATAAAAGAAAAACCGCTGGCTTGAGGCTAAATCTAAAGACAGGACCCACTGTAAAACGGCGTGAAAATGCCATCTTTAATACATCTTTTATAACAGCACACTCAGTAAGTCACTAGCTACCTTCCCACAAAACCACTGCGAGCCCTTAGAAAATTTACAGGCAAGATTGACTCAAGGACTCCAACTAAATGTTAGCTTCTTCTTGCTGGAATAAGAGCGATCAGTGAGAGGCCTGCAGATATACTGCTGATACTCTGCTAATCACCGGCCGCCCATGCGGAGCTCCCATTTCACACTGGACTTTGCAAATACCATTTAATAGCAATTGCTCCTTATCCCTCTACGCTTTACTATATTTTCAGTGGAGGCAGCGACACTAGAGGAGAACAAACAAGCAGTTCCCAGCCAGTTAAGAGTTTTTTGGGCTACCCTGACACCACTCTACAGGGCCTTTTTCAAATATACTGCGCAGTGTCAGTAGCGGTACCTGACTGCCTATCCTGTTACATTATCTAGCATTATTACATTTCATAAGGGCAGCCAAAGTCAACTGAGCAACAGGTTCAGGAAACACAGCAGGTGAGCACTCTCCCGTCCCCTTTCCTGCTGTATATAATTACAGTAGGTCATAACGCATCATCCTTTCTCCGGCCTGGCCCAGAGGAGGCAATTTCCCCTGGGAGAGTGCCTACAGCCTGTCACCAACACAGCGAGACTTATTAATTTAAATAGAGCTGCACCTATAAGACCTTAAGCTACTGGGTAGGTGCCTCAGACGCCAGAGATAATTCCAGTTTCTCTAAGAACTGCATTCACCTAATATGGAGTAAACTCCTCTAGGCCATTTGGGCCTGTCTACCACGCAGTGATTTCTCACACTACCTCAGCGAGACTGCTCTAGCATACCTAGACATATTCTTATCAAGGTCCCCCTCTACAGTGGTCACAATTTTCCTCTCACCCAATATGTCACAGTCAGCTAGGGGGAAAAAGAACAAACAGCCTTTCTTACCGAAAAAAACAGTGATGCACCACTTTGGGCCCTCGGGAGGGATATCACAAGGTGATATGGAAGCTCCAGACTTCCCCAGGTCTGATACTTCGGATCTCTAAGGTCCCTGCTAGACAAGCATCATGCCTCATTCACAGCACTAATGGCAGCCTCCGCGGCTGAACTTAAAAAAGAGATCTCATCAACAAATGAAAGAATAGACACTCTAGAGAGAAGACAGGAGGATGCTGCAGTGGAACACTCTAACTTGCCATCTTATGCTCAGCGCTTGGCAGATTATTTTGAAGTTGTAGATGACAAAATAGCAGACTTGGAAGATAGATCTCGGTGGAATAACCTGAGGATCCGAGGTATCCCCGAGACTGTCTCTGCAGCTACAACTGTATCTAAAATAACTGTTTCATGTGCTAGCCCCTCCTGCCACAGAAGTAGAAGCTTTGATGGACCGTGCGCACCACTCACTCAAGCCCAAGGGTCTATCAGATGACCAACCTAGAGATACAATAGTCCGGCTCCACTATTTCACTTACAAAGAGAGAATCCAAAGAACCCACTTTCAGAAACCCTCCCTCCCAGATAAATTCAAAAATCTGTAAATCTTTCCTGATCTATCTGTCAGGACATTGCAAAAGAGAAAAACTTATGCTGAAATCACCTCCATACTCGGAAAAATGACATCAGGTATAGGTGGGGATATCCTATAAAGCTGCTAATATTCTGAGAAAATCAGATGTTCACCATACAGTCTTCAACCAGAGGCTACGAGCTACTAAAATTGTGGAATCTGTACCCCTCCCAAGAAAAGCAGCAACCTAGACAATCCCAGCTAAGAGCTTCAGCAGCAGAATGGACAGCTTCCACTACTCCTGCAGACCGACAGGGCCTCAAGACTTAAGGACTGGTCAACACCTTCTGTCTGAGGACTTGGACCGCAGAAGCGTCATGAAGAACAAGACTGGTCTACTTTCCCTCAAAGGCACAGATCTGGATCGCCTACTTCTTAAGGAACTATAACTAATGCCGCAATTGGCAGTCGGCTTTCCATGGACTTTGTTTATGGGACATTATCTTTGTGCTTATTGAAGAACCGTGTTTCAACATCTCTTGGACTCTTTGAGTTTGTATGCTGAGCCTGGTGGATACGATAAGTATTTCTTTCTGATTTTCTTTTCTTGCAATTTATTCATAATGCCCATATTATTGTTTATGTATTTTAGCAAAGACCCCCTATTTATTATATATCATAGCTATGTATGAGTGGCAACCATGCCTTAACTGCGCTGTAAATTCTGACCTAGACCCCATAAATTGATAGTATAAAGTTCACCCCAGTCAGTCATAAGCTACGCTAACCTGCAGGTGACGGGTGCTCGGTGAGGGACCAACTGGAGCACACTCCCCTGTATACTTAACTATGACTATGGCAGGTAATATGAATAATACTCCGAGACACTCTACAGTAAGCTTCTACCCCCACATGTTCCCTAACTTCTAGTTGCGAAAAGGCTATTCTGCTACAGGTGCATGGTACTAAGTCGCAGTCTTAGGATATTGGTTGCCCACTATATATCCAAGGTCTCAATGTCTCCCTGATACTCATTCAGCTAGAACGGCCAGGTAAATTATAAATCATGCCCTGAGCCCTGCAGATACAGCCCCCAAGAATAGTCTAAGTTGTCCACAAAGAGATGGAAAGTTAGCTACCAGATATTACTTTGCGGTTATACAACTATCAATGATGTTAATACAGTTTGAAATTGTTGATTTCTTGCACTTTTTTTGTTTGCTATGTGTTATCACTGTTACAAAAATTGAAACAAAAAAGTCAATGTGTGTCGGCACCTAAGGCAACTGATGATATAGGCAAATAGAAATGCAGACAATGGCTGATATAGGATGTCTGAGGGGCTAAACAAAGTAATACAAATAGCCCTAATGCCGTAATATCAAATGTATCTCTCACCCTTCTTGGTCACGTAAAGTCCAGTGTCACCTGGCCTAGCCCGCAGGAAAGCAGATAACAAAAACGACCCTCTGTGTGCAAACCAGGTGCACACGGAGCCGGTCCGGCACTTGACGCCCTCTCTGACCGCTCCGGTCTCCTCTGCCCGATTCCTCCTCGATGGCGTGTGACGTCACTGGACCTTCTTCCGGTTCACGGAACCTCTTTCACCTGGGTGATGCTGTGAAATCCTCTGTAACCTCCGAGACCAAGGACGGTATGCTGAGATATGCAGATAAGACACACTGGTAACTGGTGCAACCTCGGTTCCACAAAATAGAAATAACAAAGTTCAGTTGAGGTGCACAAACAGCCAGTTGTGAAAACGAATTTTCTTTTCTTTATTGCAAGTAAAATTTCAAGTTTCCTCCAGGGATACAGGAATCACAAGTTAGTAGCGAGTGGAGAAAGCTTCACTCTAGTGACTGTCTGCTGACATGTTTCGGCAATGAAGCCGTAATCGTAGCTGCATTCTCAGGTGTGCACCAGTCTAATGAACCGGTTCCTGATACCTGATTGGTTTAAAAGTATAATTAAAACCACACCTAGAGTGAAGCTAACCCCTACTCTCCTGACACATATTATAATAGGATAACAATTTTCTATTACAAAGTATAACATACACATTTATGTGAAACCTAAGCTACATAAACATTCAACTACTGTTGAGGTTATTAATAATTTAAAAACAATGTAACAATTGATGAAATCCATTGTAAATATGATATAGATCATATAAGAAATGCAAGATTTAAATATTTGTGAAAAACATATTACACAGAGGGGGCTAGTTATCAAGCCGTCTACTTTTCTGGCTTCGCCGGCCCAATACGTCCGCCTAAGCTCGCCTACCTTCGCCGCCGCGGACCTGAAAAAATACGCATAAGTTATCAAATAAAGCTGTCAAAAAGCCGCGGGGCGATGAGCAGCGGACTGTGACAGTTATCACTCATCCGATCTCGCTGCCCTTCGGCTTTTTCCCAGCTTTATTGCTAGCCTGTCACTAAGCACTCACACTAAACTGCACTGTTCTACCCCCTATACCGGCGCCCCCGGAACCTCCCGCAACTAAATAAAGTTACTACCCCCTAAACCGCCGCTCCTAGACCCCGCCGCAACTCTTATAAATGTATTAACCCCTAAACCGCCGCTCCCGGACAACGCTGCACCTACATTATACCTAGTAACCCCTATCCTGCCCCCCCTATACCGTCGCCCTCTATTATAAAATTATTAACCCCTATCCTGCTGATCCTGCACCTCTCCGCAACTAAATAAATAGTTTAACCCCTAAACCGCCGCTCCATGAACCCGCCGCAACCTATAATAAATTTATTAACCCCTATCCTGCTCCCCACTACGCCGCCTCCACTGTAATAAAATGATTAACCCCTAAACCTAAGTCTAACCCTAACCATAACGCCCCCCTAACTTAAATATTAATTAAATAAATCTAAATAAATTAACTCTTATTAACTAAATGAATCCTATTTAAAACTAAATACTTACCTTTAAAATAAACCCTAATATAGCTACAATATAAATAATAATTATATTCTAGCTATCTTAGGATTTATTTTTATTTTACAGGTACCTTTCAATTTATTTTAACCATGTACAATAACTATTAAATAGTTATTAACTATTTAATAGCTTACCTAGCTAAAATAAAGAGAAATGTACCTGTGAAATAAATCCTAACCTAAGTTACAATTACACCTAACACTACACTATACTTTAATAAATTATTCCTATTTAAAAATAAATACTTACCTGTAAAATAAACCCGAAGATAGCTACAATGTAATTAATAATTATATTATAGCTATCTTAGGATTTATATTTATCTTACAGGTAACTTTGTATTTATTTTAGCTAGTTAGAATAGTTATTAAATAGTTATTAACTATTTAATAACTACCTAGCTAAAAGAAATACAAAATTACCTGTAAAATAAATCCTAACTTAAGTTACAATTAAACCTAATACTACACTATCATTAAATTAACTAAATAAACTACCTACAAAGAACTACAATGAAATACAATTACATAAACTAACTAAAGTACAAAAAATAAAAAAAGCTAAGTTACAAAAAATAAAAAATTAAGTTACAAACATGTTAAAAATATTACAACAATTTTAAGCTACTTACACCTAATCTAAGCCCCCTAATAAAATAACAAACCCCCCCAAAATAAAAAAAATCCCTACCCTATTCTAAATTACATAAATTTCAAAGCTCTTTTACCTTACCCAGCCCTTAAAAGGGCCATTTGTGGGGGCATGCCCCAAAAAGTTCAGCTCTTTTTCCTGTAAAATAAAAATACAACCCCCCCCAACATTAAAACCCACCACCCACATACCCCTAATCTAAACCAAACCCCCCTTACAAAAACCTAACACTAATCCCCTGAAGATCATCCTACCTTGAGTCGTCTTCACTCAGCCGAGCCACTGATGGAACTGAAGAGGACATCCGGAGCGGAAGAAGTTAATCCTCCAAGCGGCGCTGAAGAAATCTTCCATCCGATGAAGTCATCATCCAGGCGGCGCTGAAGAAGTCTTCGATCCGGCCGATGTCATCTTCAAAGAGGCGCTGAAGAGGTCTTCTATCCAGGCGAAGTCATCTTCCAAGCTGGGTCTTGAATCTTCCTTCCGCCGACGCGGAACCACCTTCTTCACCGACGGACTACGACGAATGACGGCTCCTTTAAGGGACGTCATCCAAGATGGCGTCCCCTCAATTCCGATTGGCTGATAGGATTCTATCAGCCAATCGGAATTAAGGTAGGAAAATCAATCAGATTGAGCTCGCATTCTATTGGCTGATCGGAACAGCCAGGGTATGTGGGTGGTGGGTTTTAATGTTGGGGGGGGGGTGTATTTTTATTTTACAGGCAAAAGAGCTGAACTTTTTGGGGCATGCCCCCACAAATGGCCCTTTTAAGGGCTGGTAAGGTAAAAGAGCTTTGAAATTTATGTAATTTAGAATAGGGTAGGGATTTTTTTTATTTTGGGGGGGTTTGTTATTTTATTAGGGGGCTTAGATTAGGTGTAAGTAGCTTAAAATTGTTGTAATATTTTTAACATGTTTGTAACTTAATTTTTTATTTTTTGTAACTTAGCTTTTTTTATTTTTTGTACTTTAGTTAGTTTATGTAATTGTATTTCATTGTAGTTCTTTGTAGGTAGTTTATTTAGTTAATTTAATGATAGTGTAGTATTAGGTTTAATTGTAACTTAAGTTAGGATTTATTTTACAGGTAATTTTGTATTTCTTTTAGCTAGGTAGTTATTAAATAGTTAATAACTATTTAATAACTATTCTAACTAGCTAAAATAAATACAAAGTTACCTGTAAAATAAATATAAATCCTAAGATAGCTATAATATAATTATTAATTACATTGTAGCTATCTTCGGGTTTATTTTACAGGTAAGTATTTATTTTTAAATAGGAATAATTTATTAAAGTATAGTGTAGTGTTAGGTGTAATTGTAACTTAGGTTAGGATTTATTTCACAGGTACATTTCTCTTTATTTTAGCTAGGTAAGCTATTAAATAGTTAATAACTATTTAATAGTTATTGTACATGGTTAAAATAAATTGAAAGGTACCTGTAAAATAAAAATAAATCCTAAGATAGCTAGAATATAATTATTATTTATATTGTAGCTATATTAGGGTTTATTTTAAAGGTAAGTATTTAGTTTTAAATAGGATTCATTTAGTTAATAAGAGTTAATTTATTTAGATTTATTTAATTAATATTTAAGTTAGGGGGCGTTAGGGTTAGGGTTAGGTTTAGGGGTTAATAATTTTATTACAGTGGCGGCGGCGTAGTGGGGGGCAGGATAGGGGTTAATAAATTTATTATTGGTGGCGACGGTGTAGGGGGGGCAGGATAGGGGTTAATACATTTAATATAGGTTGCGGCGGGTTCAGGGAGCGGCGGTTTAGGGGTTAATACATTTATTATAGTTGCGGTGGGCTCCGGGAGCGGCGGTTTAGGGGTTAATATGTATAGAGTAGCTTGCGGTGGGCTCCGGGAGCGGCGGTTTAGGGGGTAATAACTTTATTTAGTTGCGGCGGTGTAGGGGGGGTCAGATTAGTGGTGTTTAGACTCGGGGTACATGTTAGGGTGTTAGGTGTAGACAGCTCCCATAGAAATCAATGGGATGTCTGTCAGCAGCGAACTTGTACTTTCGCTATGGTCAGACTCCCATTGATTCCTATGGGATCCGCCGCCTCCAGGCTAGCGCTTTGAAAACCAGGTACGCTGGGCCGTAAAAGTGCCGAGCGTACCTGCTAGTTTTTTGATAGCTAGCAAAAGTAGTGAGAATGTGCCGCACTTGTGTGTGGAACATCTGGAGTGACGTAAGAATCGATCTGTGTCGGACTGAGTCCGGCGGATCGAAGCTTACGTCACAAAATTCTACTTTTGCCGGTCTCGAGCCTTTGATAACTAAGGCGTATCAGCCTCGCCACAAATACGCTGCGGAATACGCAGCGTATTTGAGGTTGACGGCTTGATAACTAGGCCCCAGAGAGTGCAATTAACAAACAAGTTTCAGAAATAAATAAGTGTATTTAAATGCATATATGCATGAGTGGCACTATTGCCCACTTTAGCTTATAACGACATATGCACAATACAGAAGTATGCAAGTTGTACAACAATTACTCTTTGTGTGAGTTAGGATGAGATCATGTATACACAGACCCAGAACCAGGATATCATTCCCAGAAATTTATTAGGTCGAATTCAGAATTAAGACCTTCTGGGACTCTGGTTCTGAGTCTGTGTATCCAAAACACCTCTCTTTTTGCCAGCAACCTTTCCTTATCCCCACCTCTCTTATTTAACTTAACCTGTTCTATAATGGTCCATCTTAATGTTTTAGTACTTGTATTATGATGTGTCTTAAAGTGCTGGACCAAGGGAGTAGTTAGTTTGCCAACTTTGATGTTTGAAACATGTTCCCTAATCCTCTCTCTAGTTTCCCTAGTTGTGAGCCCTGTGTACTGTATTCCACACTCTGTGCAAGTTAATAAATAAATTGCGAACTTAGTTCTGCAATTTAAACATGAAGAGTGTTGAAAAGTCTCTCCTGTCACGGTGCTACTAAAACCTTCTCCCTGTTGCAAAAACTCACAAGCTATGCACTGAGCAAAATTACATTTATAAGTTCCTTTGAATGTAATCCATGATGAAACATCATTATTTACATTCTTAAGCTGTGTGGGGGCAAGCAAGTTGCTTAGACTAGTGCCACGTCTAAAGGCATATCTACACCATTTTGTGACAATGTCTACCAATCCATCATCCGCTTTTAGAATGTTAAAGTGTTTTCTAATAATATTGCAAATTTGATGGAACTGGTTACTGTATTGGGTGATGAAGGATACCCCCTCAAATTTGTCTTCCCTGCCTTTGTTTTTGTTTTCAAGATAAATATTTCTTGAGTTGACCCCAATATTTAGTCTATGATGGCTAACAAGCTCCCTTTTGTAGCCTCTCTCACAGAACCTCTCCTCCAGCTCAAGAGATTGTTTCTTATATTCCTCATCCGTTGTACAATTTCTCCGGAGTCTGATAAATTGTCCTTTAAGAACAGAATTAAAGACTCTTTTCGGATGATTGCTCCTGGCATGGAGGAGAGTATTTCCCGTGATGGGCTTCCTATATACTTTAGTATCAACAATCTTATCACATATACCTGTCAGAGTAACATCCAGGTAGTTAATACTGACTTTATTAAATTCATATGTGAATTTTATGCCTATGTTGTTGACGTTAAGTATGGATACAAAGCTCAAAGCTTCCTCTTCTGTACCATACCAAATCATTAGTAGGTCGTCAATGTACCTCCTGTAGTAGATGATTTTATGTTTCCAGAGTTCATCACATCCAAAGATGTGGGACAGCTCCCACCAACCCATAAATAGGTTGGCGTATGAAGGAGCAAATTTTGCCCCCATGGCTGTCCCACATCTTTGGAGGTAATGAACTCCCTCAAAAACAAAGGCATTGTGCGTCAGTAGAAATTCTGTTACTCTGAGGATAAATCTGCGAAAACCCTGACTGAAGTTAGTAAACCTCAATAGACAAAAATTCAGTGCTTCAATGCCCTTATTGTGCGGAATAAAGGAGTACAGTGCCACAACATCAATTGTAAGTCAACTGTACCCCTCCTTCCACACAAAGTTATCCATTTCATTCAGTAGTTGCTTGGTATCTCTGAGATAGCTATTTAGGCCCTTTACCAGTGGCTGCAAGATTTCATCTAGCCACTGAGAAAGGGGCTCAAACAGAGAACCAATACCGCTGATGATTGGCCTTCCTTTTACATCCACAAGGGACTTGTGTACTTTGGGTAAAAAATTAAAGATGGGAGTGACTGGGCAATCTACCACTAAAAAATCAAAAGTGGGTTGATCTATAAAACCCTCTTCCTTCCCATCATCCAATAACTGTGCCAGATCACGTTTAAAACGGTGTACAGTATTGAAATCCAATACCTGATATTGCGAGGGGTCAGTGAGTTGTCGTAGCGCTTCCTGGATAAAAAAATTCCTATCCATTACCACCACTGACCCCCCCTTGTCCGCTGAACGTATCACCAATTGGTGGTTACCTTTCAATTTATTAAGGGTAAAAATTTCTTCCTTATTGAGGTTAGAAAACTTCCTCTTGTTGGTACTATAAGCCAACTTGTTTAAATCTGATTCTATTCTTGTTTGAAATTTTTCCAGAATTGCTCCTCTGGTGTGTATAGGATAGAACTTGGAGGTGCGGCGAAAGGAAGGACCAGTAGTGTTAAGGTTATCAGATAGATCAGAATCTGATAATCCCTCCATTTGTAGCACCTCCAAATTCTCTAAATCCCAGGCTTCCTCAAATGTAAGGGGAGATACTCTATAAGTTGAATTACTTTCTAGGGTCTCCCTGTCTGAGAAATAATCATCAGGTGTGGTAGAAAAATATTTCTTCAAAGAAAGATTTCTTATCAATTTATTTACATCCACCAACGTTTGGAAAAGATTAAAATTATCTGCTGGAACAAAGTTGAGACCATAGCTCAAAACCTTGTACTCCAACTCATTGAGTGGATAAGAAGACAAATTGACAACAGAATTTAATTGTATTTGGTCTGTGACCTGCCCCATCTGGGGGGTAGTGGGGTCTCCTTTAGGATTCCTTTTTCTCCCTTTTCTCCCCCCCCCCCCCACGAACCTTTTTGGTGCCTTTGAAAACACCTGCACAATTTCTGCCTGTTCGGTGTTACCTATGTTTAAGGGGTCCATACTCCCCCCTGGTTCAGATAGATATTTAGAGCCTACACTAGTTGTAAGTGTTGTAAAATTACTAGGTGCATGTGTAATACTGCTGGCTTCTGTCTCTGTCTCCCTTTCTTCACCTGATTATGAATAGTCACCTAAGGATTCTGCCTCACTCTTATTAAATGTAACTTTCTTTAATTTGGGATTCTTGTTACTATTCTTGTTTTTATTTTTATTTTTGTTCTTATTTCCCTTGGGATATTTTCTCAGGTCATTTTCCCTTCTGTAATTGGTTCTCTGTTTTCTATTCCAAATATAAATTTTATTGGACTCGTAATCTCCTAAATCTCTCAGGTATTTATCGTGTTTGATATCCATAATTAGATTTTTGGCCTCTGCCATGGCATTTTGTAAAATCTTGTCAAACTTACTAAATTGTAAATCATTACTACGTGTGTTCAATTCTATCTGTAAACAATTGATTTCATCAGATATAATGTTTAACTGCTTCAATTTAAATTTAAATACACTTATTTATTTCTGAAACTTGTTTGTTAATTGCACTCTATGTGTAATATGTTTTTCACAAATGTTTAAATCTTGCATTTCTTATATGATCTATATCATATTTACAATGGATTTCATCAATTGTTACATTGTTTTTCAATTATTTATAACCTCAACAGTAGTTGAATGTTTATGTAGCTTAGGTTTCACATAAATGTGTATGTTATATTTTGTAATAGAAAATTGTTATCCTATTATAATATGTGTCAGGAGAGTAGGGGTTAGCTTCACTCTAGGTGTGGTTTTAATTATACTTTTAAACCAATCATGTATCAGGAACCGGTTCATTAGACTGGTGCACACCTGAGACTGCAGCTACGATTACGGCTTCATTGCCGAAACATGTCAGCAGACAGTCACTAGAGTGAAGCTTTCTCCACTCGCTACTAACTTGTGATTCCTGTATCCCTGGAGGGAACTTGAAATTTTACTTGCAATAAAGAAAAGAAAATTCGTTTTCACAACTGGCTGTTTGTGCACCTCATTTGAACTTTGTTATTTCTATCTTGTGGAACCGAGGTTGCACCAGTTACCAGTGTGTCTTATCTGCATATCTCAGCATACCGTCCTTGGTCTTGGAGGTTACCGAGGATTTCACAGCATCACCCAGGTGAAAGAGGTTCCGTGAACCGGAAGAAGGTCCAGTGACGTCAGACGCCATCAAGGAGGAATCGGGCAGAGGAGACCGGAGCGGTCAGAGAGGGCGTCAAGTGCCGGACCGGCTCCGTGTGCACCTGGTTTGCACACAGAGGGTTGTTTTTGTTATCTGCTTTCCTGCGGGCTAGGCCAGGTGACACTGGACTTTACGTGACCAAGAAGGGTGAGAGATACATTTGATATTACTGCATTAGGGCTATTTGTATTACTTTGTTTAGCCCCTCAGACATCCTATATCAGCCATTGTCTGCGTTTCTATTTGCCTATATCACCAGTTGCCTTAGGTGCCGACACACATTGACTTTTTTGTTCATCTTCACTATCTGTTCCTAGTGATAGTGTCTGTGCACTTTGTTAACTGGGTCTTACAGCAGAGACTATTTTCTTATTTAGCGCATTTGCAACATGGAACAAGCTAGTAGTGATACACAAACTGTGAAGTTTTATGCATTACAATCGACTGATGAGAGGAAAGGGGATATGTTGGAATTGGAATCTGTGTTTTCCTCTGATTTCTCTACGTATAATCTCAGCAAGCTTTTTGATACAATGGAGTCCTTATTAGAAAAGGAAACAAGGTTGAAATGGGACATTTGGACACTCCAAAAATAAATAAAGTGTGGTATGATCCCAAGAGGACTCAGAATCAATAAATTTCCTACGTTTGCTGTAGAAGATGTTGAATTCATAAGGCTTTGGAACAGTGTCTTGTCAGACTGTTCCTTCAGGTTAATGGGGATGTTGGTAGAATTTAAATTGAAGCAGTTAAACATTATATCTGATGAAATCAATTGTTTACAGATAGAATTGAACACACGTAGTAATGATTTACAATTTAGTAAGTTTGACAAGATTTTACAAAATGCCATGGCAGAGGCCAAAAATCTAATTATGGATATCAAACACGATAAATACCTGAGAGATTTAGGAGATTACGAGTCAAATAAAATTTATATTTGGAATAGAAAACAGAGAACCAGTTACAGAAGGGAAAATGACCAGAGAAAATATCCCAAGGGAAATAAGAACAAAAATAAAAATAAGAACAAGAATAGTAACAAGAATCCCAAATTAAAGAAAGTTACATTTAATGAGAGTGAGGCAGAATCCTCAGGTGACTATTCATCATCAGGTGAAGAAAGGGAGACAGAGACAGAAGCCAGCAGTATTACACATGCACCTAGTAATTTTACAACACTTACAACTAGAGTAGGCTCTAAATATCTATCTGAACCAGGGGGGAGTATGGACCCCTTAAACACAGGTAACACCGAACAGGCAGAAATTGTGCAGGTTTTTTCAAAGGCACCAAAAAGGTTCGTGGGGGGGGGGAGGAGAAAAGGGAGAAAAAGGAATCCTAAAGGAGACCCCACTACCCCCCAGACGGGGCAGGTCACAGACCAAGTACAATTAAATTCTGTTGTCAATTTGTCTTCTTATCCACTCAATGAGTTGGAGTACAAGGTTTTGAGTTATGGTCTCAACTTTGTTCCAGCAGATAATTTTAATCTTTTCCAAATGTTGGTGGATGTAAATAAATTGATAAGAAATCTTACTTTGAAGAAATATTTTTCTACCACACCTGATGATTATTTCTCAGACAGGGAGACCCTAGAAAGTAATTCAACTTATAGAGTATCTCCCCTTACATTTGAGGAAGCCTGGGAATTAGAGAATTTGGAGGTGCTACGAATGGAGGGATTTTCAGATTCTGATCTATCTGATAACCTTAAAACTACTGGTCCTTCCTTTCGCCGCACCTCCAAGTTCTATCCTATACACACCAGAGCAATTCTGGAAAAATTTCAAACAAGAATAGAATCAGATTTAAACAAGTTGGCTTATAGTACCAACAAGAGGAAGTTTTCTAACCTCAATAAGGAAGAAATATTTACCCTTAATAAATTGAAAGGTAACCACCAATTGGTGATACGTTCAGCGGACAAGGGGGGGGTCAGTGGTGGTAATGGATAGGATTTTTTTTATCCAGGAAGCGCTACGACAACTCACTGACCCCTCGCAATATCAGGTATTGGATTTCAATCCTGTACACCGTTTTAAACGTGATCTGGCACAGTTATTGAATGATGGGAAGGAAGAGGGTTTTATAGATCAACCCACTTTTGATTTTTTAGTGGTAGATTGCCCAGTCACTCCCATCTTTAATTTTTTACCCAAAGTACACAAGTCCCTTGTGGATGTAAAAGGAAGGCCAATCATCAGCGGTATTGGTTCTCTGTTTGAGCCCCTTTCCCAGTGGCTAGATGAAATCTTGCAGCCACTGGTAAAGGGCCTAAATAGCTATCTCAGAGATATCAAGCAACTACTGAATGAAATGGATAACTTTGTGTGGAAGGAGGGGTACAGTTGGCTTACACTTAATGTTGTGGCACTGTACTCCTCTATTCTGCACAATAAGGGCCTTGAAGCACTGAATTTTTGTCTATTGAGGTTTACTAACTTCAGTCAGGGTTTTCGCAGATTTATCCTCAGAGTAACAGAATTTCTACTGACGCACAATGCCTTTGTTTTTGAGGGAGTTCATTACCTCCAAAGATGTGGGACAGCCATGGGGGCAAAATTTGCTCCTTCATACGCCAACCTATTTATGGGTTGGTGGGAGCTGTCCCACATCTTTGAATGTGATGAACTCTGGAAACATAAAATCATCTACTACAGGAGGTACATTGACGACCTACTAATGATTTGGTATGGTACAGAAGAGGAAGCTTTGAGCTTTGTATCCATTCTTAACGTCAACAACATAGGCATAAAATTCACATATGAATTTAATAAAGTCAGTATTAACTACCTGGATGTTACTCTGACAGGTATATGTGATAAGATCGTTGATACCAAAGTATATAGGAAGCCCATCACGGGAAATACTCTCCTCCATGCCAGGAGCAATCATCCGAAAAGAGTCTTTAATTCTGTCCTTAAAGGACAATTTATCAGACTCCGGAGAAATTGTACAACGGATGAGGAATATAAGAAACAATCTCTTGAGCTGGAGGAGAGGTTCTGTGAGAGAGGCTACAAAAGGGAGCTTGTTAGCCATCATAGACTAAATATTGGGGTCAACTCAAGAAATATGTATCTTGAAAACAAAAACAAAGGCAGGGAAGACAAATTTGAGGGGGTATACTTCATCACCCAATACAGTAACCAGTTCCATCAAATTTGCAATATTATTAGAAAACACTTTAACATTCTAAAAGCGGATGATGGATTGGTAGACATTGTCACAAAAGGGTGTAGATATGCCTTTAGACGTGGCACTATTCTAAGCAACTTGCTTGCCCCCACACAGCTTAAGAATGTAAATAATGATGTTTCATCATGGATTACATTCAAAGGAACTTATAAATGTAATTTTGCTCAGTGCATAGCTTGTGAGTTTTTGCAACAGGGAGAAGGTTTTAGTAGCACCGTGACAGGAGAGACTTTTCAACACTCTTCATGTTTAAATTGCAGAACTAAGTTCGCAATTTATTTATTAACTTGCACAGAGTGTGGAATACAGTACACAGGGCTCACAACTAGGGAAACTAGAGAGAGGATTAGGGAACATGTTTCAAACATCAAAGTTGGCAAACTAACTACTCCCTTGGTCCAGCACTTTAAGACACATCATAATACAAGTACTAAAACATTAAGATGGACCATTATAGAACAGGTTAAGTTAAATAAGAGAGGTGGGGATAAGGAAAGGTTGCTGGCAAAAAGAGAGGTGTTTTGGATACACAGACTCAGAACCAGAGTCCCAGAAGGTCTTAATTCTGAATTCGCCTAATAAATTTCTGGGAATGATATCCTGGTTCTGGGTCTGTGTATACATGATCTCATCCTAACTCACACAAAGAGTAATTGTTGTACAACTTGCATACTTCTGTATTGTGTATATGTCGTTATAAGCTAAAGTGGGCAATAGTGCCACTCATGCATATATGCATTTAAATACACTTATTTATTTCTGAAACTTGTTTGTTAATTGCACTCTATGTGTAATATGTTTTTCACAAATTTTTAAATCTTGCATTTCTTATATGATCTATATCATATTTCTTTCATGTAATTAGCAAGAGTCCATGAGCTAGTGACGTATGGGATATACATTCCTACCAGGAGGGGCAAAGTTTCCCAAACCTCAAAATGCCTATAAATACACCCCTCACCACACCCACAATTCAGTTTTACAAACTTTGCCTCCGATGGAGGTGGTGAAGTAAGTTTGTGCTAGATTCTACGTTGATATGCGCTCCACAGCAAGTTGGAGCCCGGTTTTCCTCTCAGCGTGCAGTGAATGTCAGAGGGATGTGAGGAGAGTATTGCCTATTTGAATGCAGTGATCTCCTTCTACGGGGTCTATTTCATAGGTTCTCTGTTATCGGTCGTAGAGATTCATCTCTTACCTCCCTTTTCAGATCGACGATATACTCTTATATATACCATTACCTCTGCTGATTCTCGTTTCAGTACTGATTTGGCTTTCTACAAACATGTAGATGAGTGTCCTGGGGTAAGTAAATCTTATTTTCTGTGACACTCTAAGCTATGGTTGGGCACTTTGTTTATAAAGTTCTAAATATATGTATTCAAACATTTATTTGCCTTGACTCAGAATGTTCAACTTTCCTTATTTTCAGACAGTCAGTTTCATATTTGGGATAATGCATTTGATTTAATCATTTTTTCTTACCTTCAAAAATTTGACTCTTCCCTGTGGGCTGTTAGGCTCGCGGGGGCTGAAAATGCTTCATTTTATTGCGTCATTCTTGGCGCTGACTTTTTTGGCGCAAAAAATTCGTTTCCGTTTCCGGCATCATACGTGTCGCCGGAAGTTGCGTCATTTCTTGACGTTATTTTGCGCCAAAAGTGTCGGCGTTCCAGATGTGGCGTCATTTTGGCGCCAAAAAGCATTTAGGCGCCAAATAATGTGGGCGTCTTATTGGCGCGAAAAAATATGGGCGTCGCTTTTGTCTCCACATTATTTTAGTCTCATTTTTCATTGCTTCTGGTTGCTAGAAGCTTGTTCTTTGGCATTTTTTCCCATTCCTGAAACTGTCATTTAAGGAATTTGATCAATTTTGCTTTATATATATGTTGTTTTTTCTCTTACATATTGCAAGATGTCTCACGTTGCATCTAAGTCAGAAGATACTACAGGAAAATCGCTGTCTAGTGCTGGATCTACCAAAGCTAAGTGTATCTGCTGTAAACTTTTGGTAGCTATTCCTCCAGCTGTTGTTTGTATTGATTGTCATGACAAACTTGTTAAAGCAGATAATATTTCCTTTAGTAAAGTACCATTGCCTGTTGTAGTTCCTTCAACATCTAAGGTGCAGAATGTTCCTGATAATATAAGAGATTTTGTTTCTGAATCCATAAAGAAGGCTATGTCTGTTATTTCTCCTTCTAGTAAACGTAAAAAATCTTTTAAAACTTCTCTCCCTACAGATGAATTTTTAAATGAACATCATCATTCTGATTCTGATGACTCTTCTGGTTCAGAGGATTCTGTCTCAGGGGTTGATGCTGATAAATCTTCATATTTATTTAAAATGGAATTTATTCGTTCTTTACTTAAAGAAGTACTAATTGCTTTAGAAATAGAGGATTCTGGTCCTCTTGATACTAATTCTAAACGTTTGGATAAGGTATTTAAAGCTCCTGTGGTTATTCCAGAAGTTTTTCCTGTTCCTAATGCTATTTCTGCAGTAATTTCCAAAGAATGGGATAAATTGGGTAATTCATTTACTCCTTCTAAACGTTTTAAGCAATTATATCCTGTGCCATCTGACAGATCAGAATTTTGGGACAAAATCCCTAAAGTTGATGGGGCTATTTCTACCCTTGCTAAACGTACTACTATTCCTACGTCAGATGGTACTTCGTTTAAGGATCCTTTAGATAGGAAAATTGAATCCTTTCTAAGAAAAGCTTATCTGTGTTCAGGTAATCTTCTTAGACCTGCTATATCTTTGGCTGATGTTGCTGCAGCTTCAACTTTTTGGTTGGAAACTTTAGCGCAACAAGTAACACATCATGATTCTCATGATATTATTATTCTTCTACAGCATGCTAATAATTTTATCTGTGATGCCATTTTTGATATTATCAGAGTTGATGTCAGGTTTATGTCTCTAGCTATTTTAGCTAGAAGAGCTTTATGGCTTAAAACTTGGAATGCTGATATGGCTTCTAAATCAACTTTACTTTCCATTTCTTTCCAGGGTAACAAATTATTTGGTTCTCAGTTGGATTCCATTATTTCAACTGTTACTGGTGGGAAATGAACTTTTTTACCACAGGATAAAAAATCTAAAGGTAAAAGCAGGGCTAATAATCGTTTTCGTTCCTTTCGTTTCAACAAAGAACAAAAGCCTGATCCTTCATCCTCAGGAGCAGTTTCAGTTTGGAAACCATCTCCAGTCTGGAATAAATCCAAGCCAGCTAGAAAGGCAAAGCCTGCTTCTAAGTCCACATGAAGGTGCGGCCCTCATTCCAGCTCAGCTGGTAGGGGGCAGGTTACGTTTTTTTCAAGGAAATTTGGATCAATTCTGTTCACAATCTTTGGATTCAGAGCATTGTTTCAGAAGGGTACAGAATTGGTTTCAAGATGAGACCTCCTGCAAAGATCGACTTGTGTTGTTTCTTCAAGATCATGGTTGGAGGATCAATTTACCAAAAAGTTCTTTGATTCCTCAGACAAGGGTAACCTTTCTGGGTTTCCAGATGGATTCAGTGTCCATGACTCTGTCTTTAACAGACAAGAGACGTCTAAAATTGATTGCAGCTTGTCGAAACCTTCAGTCACAATCATTCCCTTCGGTAGCCTTATGCATGGAAATTCTAGGTCTTATGACTGCTGCATCGGACGCGATCCCCTTTGCTCGCTTTCACATGCGACCTCTTCAGCTCTGTATGCTGAAGCAATGGTGCAAGGATTACACGAAGATTTCTCAAACAATATCTTTAAAACCGATTGTTCGACACTCTCTAACATGGTGGACAGATCACCATCGTTTAATTCAGGGGGCTTCTTTTGTGCTTCCGACCTGGACTGTAATTTCAACAGATGCAAGTCTCACAGGTTGGGGAGCTGTGTGGGGATCTCTGACGGCACAGGGAGTTTGGGAATCTCAGGAGGTGAGATTACCGATCAATATTTTGGAACTCCGTGCAATTTTCAGAGCTCTTCAGTTTTGGCCTCTTCTGAAGAGAGAATCGTTCATTTGTTTTCAGACAGACAATGTCACAACTGTGGCATACATCAATCATCAAGGAGGGACTCACAGTCCTCTGGCTATGAAAGAAGTATCTCGAATTTTGGTTTGGGCGGAATCCAGCTCCTGTCTAATCTCTGCGGTTCATATCCCAGGTATAGACAATTGGGAAGCGGATTATCTCAGTCGCCAAACGTTGCATCCGGGCGAATGGTCTCTTCACCCAGAGGTATTTCTTCAGATTGTTCAAATGTGGGAACTTCCAGAAATAGATCTGATGGCGTCCCATCTAAACAAGAAACTTCCCAGGTATCTGTCCAGATCCCGGGATCCTCAGGCGGAGGCAGTGGATGCATTATCACTTCCTTGGAAGTATCATCCTGCCTATATATTTCCGCCTCTAGTTCTTCTTCCAAGAGTAATCTCCAAGATTCTGAAGGAATGCTCGTTTGTTCTGCTGGTAGCTCCGGCATGGCCTCACAGGTTTTGGTATGCGGATCTTGTCCGGATGGCCTCTTGCCAACCGTGGACTCTTCCGTTAAGACCAGACCTTCTGTCACAAGGTCCTTTTTTCCATCAGGATCTGAAATCCTTAAATTTAAAGGTATGGAGATTGAACGCTTGATTCTTGGTCAAAGAGGTTTCTCTGACTCTGTGATTAATACTATGTTACAGGCTCGTAAATCTGTATCTCGAGAGATATATTATAGAGTCTGGAAGACTTATATTTCTTGGTGTCTTTCTCATCATTTTTCTTGGCATTCTTTTAGAATACCGAGAATTTTACAGTTTCTTCAGGATGGTTTAGATAAGGGTTTGTCCGCAAGTTCTTTGAAAGGACAAATCTCTGCTCTTTCTGTTCTTTTTCACAGAAAGATTGCTATTCTTCCTGATATTCATTGTTTTGTACAAGCTTTGGTTCGTATAAAACCTGTTATTAAGTCAATTTCTCCTCCTTGGAGTTTGAATTTGGTTCTGGGAGCTCTTCAAGCTCCTCCATTTGAACCTATGCATTCATTGGACATTAAATTACTTTCTTGGAAAGTTTTGTTCCTTTTGGCCATCTCTTCTGCCAGAAGAGTTTCTGAATTATTTGCTCTTTCTTGTGAGTCTCCTTTTCTGATTTTTCATCAGGATAAGGCGGTGTTGCGAACTTCTTTTGAATTTTTACCTAAAGTTGTGAATTCCAACAACATTAGTAGAGAAATTGTGGTTCCTCATTATGTCCTAATCCTAAGAATTCTAAGGAGAAATCGTTGCATTCTTTGGATGTTGTTAGAGCTTTGAAATATTATGTTGAAGCTACGAAATCTTTCCGTAAGACTTCTAGTCTATTTGTTATCTTTTCCGGTTCTAGAAAAGGCCAGAAAGCTTCTGCCATTTCTTTGGCATCTTGGTTGAAATCTTTAATTCATCTTGCCTATGTTGAGTCGGGTAAAACTCCGCCTCAGAGAATTACAGCTCATTCTACTAGGTCAGTTTCTACTTCCTGGGCGTTTAGGAATGAAGCTTCGGTTGATCAGATTTGCAAAGCAGCAACTTGGTCCTCTTTGCATACTTTTACTAAATTCTACCATTTTGATGTATTTTCTTCTTCTGAAGCAGTTTTTGGTAGAAAAGTACTTCAGGCAGCGGTTTCAGTTTGAATCTTCTGCTTATGTTTTTCGTTAAACTTTATTTTTGGGTGTGGATTATTTTCATCAGGAATTGGCTGTCTTTATTTTATCCCTCCCTCTCTAGTGACTCTTGTGTGGAAAGATCCACATCTTGGGTAGTCATTATCCCATACGTCACTAGCTCATGGACTCTTGCTAATTACATGAAAGAAAACATAATTTATGTAAGAACTTACCTGATAAATTCATTTCTTTCATATTAGCAAGAGTCCATGAGGCCCGCCCTTTTTTTGTGGTGGTTATGATTTTGTATAAAGCACAATTATTCCAATTCCTTATTTTATATGCTTTCGCACTTTCTTATCACCCCACTTCTTGGCTATTCGTTAAACTGAATTGTGGGTGTGGTGAGGGGTGTATTTATAGGCATTTTGAGGTTTGGGAAACTTTGCCCCTCCTGGTAGGAATGTATATCCCATACGTCACTAGCTCATGGACTCTTGCTAATATGAAAGAAATGAATTTATCAGGTAAGTTCTTACATAAATTATGTTTTACAATGGATTTCATCAATTGTTACATTGTTTTTCAATTATTAATAACCTCAACAGTAGTTGAATGTTTATGTAGCTTAGGTTTCACATAAATGTGTATGTTATACTTTGTAATAGAATATTGTTATCCTATTATAATATGTGTCAGGAGAGTAGGGGTTAGCTTCACTCTAGGTCTGGTTTTAATTATACTTTTAAACCAATCAGGTATCAGGAACCGTTTCATTAGACTGGTGCACACCTGAGACTGCAGCTACGATTACGGCTTCATTGCCGAAACATGTCAGCAGACAGTCACTAGAGTGAAGCTTTCTCCACTCGCTACTAACTTGTGATTCCTGTATCCCTGGAGGGAACTTGAAATTTTACTTGCAATAAAGAAAAGAAAATTCGTTTTCACAACTGGCTGTTTGTGCACCTCATTTGAACTTTGTTATTTCTACAAAAATTGAAACGTCATACAATCTTTTCATGTGACAGGCTATAAGGCCGATAACTCATACTCTGACCCCTCTCCCCTTGATATCTATTACTCTGTTCTAGTGCGGCCGCCCCCCCCCCCCCCCCTGAGTGGCTAGCAGTAACCCCCACAAATAATTTCTACCACCTCCTCCCCCCACAATAGACTTCCAAGCCCCCTTAACCCCCCTGTTCAAATGTGCCTCCCTCTACAGGGAAGACGATTAATGCGTTTTTTCTTGGCCATACCGCAATATTAATTTCATTATAAAAAAGTTAAAAAAGAGAGGTTCAGCGTTAGTTTGGAGCTTTGATTTAAATTGTCTGATTACCTACTCTTGTTGTACCTTACATCTTATGACCATTTGTAATCTATTTGAAGCTCTGTAACTTATCTTGCAAAGAATTGTACTATGTAACTTTTCTGAACCTCAATAGAAACAATTTAAAAAAAGAAAAACTGCAAGGTTCCCCAAGATGATTCTGTACATAATGTCTGGGGACACTATGATTAAGAACCTTCTTTTTTATATTGCGCAGATGTTCGCTCCATCTTTTGAGAACCTTACGAGTCGTTTGGCCTAAGTACTGTAGCCCACATTTGCAGGTCAGTGCATATACTACGAAAGATGTATTACATGTAATCCGGCTTTTGATCTTAAATACCTCTCCCGTAGTATTCGCAGGGATGACTGTTGTTTTTGGCACAATATATTTGCACATAAAGCATCTGGGATGACCACATCTATAGATCCCTGAAGGTATATGTGCACTGGACTGCCTCCTAACTTTAGTAGACATGACAACATTACTAGGTGCCCGTCTCTGTTTGAGGGTAGGTGCCCTCCTAAAAGTCATTAATGTCTGGTCCTCCAAAATTTGTTTTAGAATGGGATCTTTTTGTAAAACATGCCAATGTTTCATAAGGGACTTTTTTATTGCTCTAAAATTGGATTATATTGAGCGATAAACCTAGGTTGTTGGTTCCCTTCAATATTTTGTGTAGTCCTTATAGTTTTGCTCCTTTTGTTGAATTGAGTGATGCAATTCTATCTAGGTCTCTTGCTCTTTTTTGACTATTTTTAATCAGGGAAGGTGGATATCCCTTTGAAAGGAACCTATCTGCCAAAATGAATGATTGGTTATCATAAATCTGCAGAGTACTGCCATTCCTCTTTATTCTATTAAACTGACTGAAGGGGATGTTTGTCTTCCAAATTCTCATGTGGTTGCTTCCAAAATGGAGAAAGTTATTACAATCAACCTTCTTGAAAAAAGTTGAAGTACAAACATCCCCCTCAGGATTCCATTGCAATAATATGTCCAGAAATTCAATTTTTTGTGGTTGAATGTCATGGGTAAATGAAAGACCCATACTTTTCGTGTTTAGATGTTTCACAAATATTTGTGCCTCTTCCACTGTCCCATTCCAAATGAAGAGCAGGTCATCAATGTAGCGGCCATAGAACACCAGGCTCCACGCCCAGTTTGATTTGTAAATAAACATATCTTCAAACGCTCCCATGTAAAGGTTCGCAAAACTGGGCACGAACCTAATGCCCATGGCCGTACCCCTGACCTGCAAATAGAACTCATCCAGAAACCTGCTGGTTCTTGTTTTTATTAATGTTTTAATAAATCTTTTTTAACCTTATTTCTGGAACCGCCACTGATTTTTACACACCACCTATGTCCTATAACCATTGGGACTGAGACTACCCTGCTGTTAAGCCTCTGTCTAGTTCCTGTGTTCACTTTGGTCTCCTGTATCCAGTGTGTGGAGTTGCCCCTGTGGGCAAGTTTTTCTTCCAGTTTCCAAGAGATTCTCCAAGAGTGATCCTGTTTCCACCTAGGATTACAGCAAGCTGGGTTGCTGTGATTGCCCAGTACGTGTCTGATAGCACTGTATGAGTGCTGTGAATAAATGTGAGTACCCTGTTGTGGTTTTCTACTATTTTGTTCATTCTACCGGTACACACATGTGCCTCTTTTTTGTCTTCCTGTGTTCTTCCTAGTTTGTAACATTTATATGATCTTCAATAAAGTTCTTTTGGGAAAAAAAAGTTCTACATTCAGGCTACTAAGGACCTCGATCAGTCTATGTCCTTATTCATCTTGCATTCTGGTAAGTACAAAGGTCAGAAGGCCACTGATGTCATGACGTCTTTCTGGCTCAGAAGCTTGATTTGCATGGCTTATGGTGTAGGAGGGCCAACAGCCTCCATCTAAGATTACAGCACATTCCACCTGTGCAGTGTCTTCCTCTTTTACCTTGAAGAATGAGGCTTCAGTTGAACAGATCTGCAAGGCTGCTACTTGGTCCTCATTGCACACTTTCACAACGTTTTACAAATTTGACTTCTTTGCCTCAGCTGAGGTGTATTTTGGGAGAAAGGTTCTTCAAGCAGTGGTGCCTAATAATTAGGACTGCCTTCCCTCCTTATTAATTTGTGTCCTTCGTAGTTTGGGTATGAGATTCCCATAAGAAAATTAATGAATTTGTGGACTCTCACTGCCATTAGAAAGAAAACATAATTTATGCTTACCTGATGATAAATTATTTTCTTTCTTGGCAGTGAGAGTTCACGAACACGCCCTGACAATTTGTTGTGGTGGCAGTCTTTGGCACTTCTATACCTTTTGTATCTCTCTGCTTTACCCCCCAGTAGTTCAAGCCGGGGATAAGGAAGAGGAAGTGGGAAGGATATTTAATGCTTGTTTGGGGTGTATTTTCCTCCGCATTGTGGCCAGGTGTAGTATTTCCCATAGGTAAATGAATGAATGTGTAGACTCTCACTGCCAAGAAAGAAACTAATTTATCAGGTAAGCATAAATTATGTTTTTTAAACGTTTACTCAGTAGGTATATAACCGCATTTATTTCTTGAACGCCTTTCTATAAAGAACCAAGTGAAATGAAACCTCACACTCATGCACATTTAACATGTATCACTTTTAATGATGTTATTTTAAACAAATAATGCAATTTCAGATGACAAAGCTCAAATATTACAGCAACAACATATTTAATCTTAAAAACAAAAACTTGAGAAAAAATATTCTGTTAGTACTAAACCATAGGTCACATCACATGTATGCATAATCTAAAGTAAATATGGTAGAAATCGTGCCTTTAGGAAGATTCATTCTTCAATTATCCTTAAACCATTCAACTTACAATGTGCTTTGGGGCATGGCATATAAGTGGAATTTCCAGAAACGTTTTTCTTTTATTTGTTAATTTATTAAGGAGATTTTGACTTCTTGAATGAGGTTTTCAGCCATTAGCTTAGTCAAACAAAAGCAAGTGATATGCTCCCTTCCCACATTAAATAAGTCAATAAAGAAATGTGAGCAATGCTACTATATACAATTATGCATCTGTTTGATCCTTCCTACAAATGTGTTTTACTGATAACATACAGAAAGGACTAGCAAACCAGAGTTTCCTGTAGGTATGGAAAGAACTGATAATTTACAATTGTTTCATACAAATGTATTTAAAGGGATTGTGACAAGAATATAGGGATCAATACCCATTTACCTCATCCAAAAAGTATATTTAGTTACTTCAGATAGAAACCTCCAAGAGGATAAAAATATTAATGATATTGATGTAGTTAACCTTTTAATTGATTGGTGGATACATGCCCTGAGGGAGAGACATTTTTCTTGTTTTGATCTGTATTTTTCCTGTTTAATTTACGAAGAAAACACCATTTGGAGATTCACTTGTAACATATAGACGTAAACAGATAAGCTAGAAATGTTGCAACAAATCTCCCTAAAATAAAACTACAAAAAAAATTGCTAACAAGTGACACTAACGTTCATAGAACAAGGCATTGTGGTGCAAGCACATGTGTACAGGTCCTGGTAATTGCGGATCTCTATTTCAATCACCCACTCTACAGAAGTGTAGAGTAGGGGCTTGATGCACCATGAAAATTCTCATTAGTTAACTTTAGAAAGCCCAAAGATGTATTTGAGGGTAAGTAAAACTTTGCTGTGACTTTTATCTTACCAGTTTTTGCATCAATTCAAACACTGCTATGCCATTCCTTCCCTATATATAATTTTTTTTTTTAATGTTTTTACAATTTTGCGGGGGGGGGGGGGGGTTGCTTTTTTTGTGCTTTTTAAAAGCTGGTCAAAGGAAATAAATTTAGTTTGGGGGTGGAGATTTTAAAAAGTCACCAAGAATGGGGAGAAAAAAGTTTTCTTATAGTAAAATTGACCAGATATGTGTGAGACATTCTTTTCTAAAAACGTGCAGTCTTGCAAACTAACAACCTTACCATAAATTCACCTTTTAAATTATTGTAATTTGAGTTTCTTTATCCTTGTTTTCTAATCAAAATGTTAAAACACCTAATTGGAATAAAATATCTTACTATACATAATTTTATATTTTGAAACTTCATTAGAGATTTAACTGATGTCGACAGTGTTACCTTAATTATGTGTGAGAAAATGTATATGAAGTTGTGAACCCATGCATATGGTTCAGTCACTGCCAAGGTGATCTCTTTGTAGTTCCCTATGCTTCTATATTTATGTATTTATTATTGAGGGCAAAATACATAGCATAAAAGCACATAAAAACAAGAAGTCATACAGTTATTAGGACACATGACGAAATCCAGCAATAATAAAATATAATTATAATTGACAAGAAGACCTCCTAAAATAAATTAGGCCAATTTTGGACCACTAATATATACTAAACAAGTAAAAGCAGGGTTACAAAAGAAGGCAACTTTTGGACTTTCCTAGTAAGGACTAATACCCACTAGAGATAACAACATTGCTACAGTTAAGCACTAAAAATCCAACATGGATATGTGCAGCATATAGGCAATGAGGCGAATATATAATTACTGGGAGAAGAGAGTAAAATGGGCTTATTCTGGAGACCACTCTGATAGTATGGAGCAGCTCATACTCTACAAATGTAAGCAATGGACCAGCCTAAATCTAGAAGGAAAAGCAACTTCTATATACAGGGGACTAGACATTACACAACACAGGACAAGCTGCCTCAGCCACTGCCAGTGTGACTGTACTAAATGAGTGGGCAACAGTATGGAAAGAATTAGAAATTCACTCTAACCTAACAGAAAGTCATTTATTTTGAGGCACAAAAACATCTATAAACTGAATTAATAAAAACAAATCACTAAGATTTTGTGGAATGGTGTGGAATCATAGCAGAAAAATCAGTGATAAAATAATTAGAAGCAGATCCAGATTATTATTATCATTTATTTGTATAGCGCCGCCAAATTCCGTAGCGCTGGGTACAATGATAGGGGTATACAATGACAAAGATTTGTGATAAAATACAAAACATAATAAAACTAAACAAATCTAGTACAGGAGGAAGAGGGCCCTGCTCCGGAGAGCTCACAGTCTATAGGTTTAGGGTGCAGAGACATAAGGTTAGGGTAGCTTGTTACATCGGTTGTATTTGCAGCAGTGAGTCAGTCAGTTCATGTATTAGTTTGGTTCGGATGAGAAATGGAGGAGAGATGGTACGCCTCTCTATATAGGTGGGTTTTCAAGGAGCGTCTGAAGCTATACAGGGTTGGAGATAGTCTTATGGAGCGGGGTAGAGAGTTCCAGGGGACCGGAGCAGCACGTGCGAAGTCTTGGAGGCGGGAGTGTGATGTAGAGACGTAGGTCAGAGGTTGATCGAAGAGGACGGGATGGGGAATATTTTACGATGAGAGAGGAAATATAGTTGGGAGTTAGACTGCTGAGTGATTTGTAAGTTAGGGTTAATATACTTTAAATTGTATTCTGGAGTGTATGGGGAGCCAGTGTAGAGACTGGCATAGTGGAGCAGCTGATGTAGATCGGCGACTAAGGTGGATGAGTCTAGCAGAAGCATTCATAATAGATTGGAGGGAGGAGAGGCTTTGTTTTGGAAGGCCATTTAGAAGTAGATTGCAATATTCAATGCGTGACAAAATTAGGGAATGAATTAGTATTTTTGTAAACTCTAAGAAATTAATTGCTGGCTTTCCCTAATATGAGCTGCAAGCAGTTTATTTGAAATTTGTATGTCCCTCCCCTTTGAATAAACAAGAGGAGAGGGGAGACCTACTACTCTAATATTATTGCATCTGGAGCTGTCCTCCAGTCTAATATTTAAATAATGAATTTTACTCTCTTGTTTTTGGATTATATTTCCCTGCAAATTAACCTGGTCTTCTAAGTCAGAAATCCTATTTTCTGCTTCAAAAATTTGTGTAGCATATTGTCTTAAATCATTTGACAGTGTTGATAATTCAGATGTGATACCCCCTAACTCTTTTCTGATCAGTTCAAATTGGGGTGAGAAAAGATCAGAAAGCTGTAACATTAAAGAGTCGAGGTCTAAAGTGAGAGGTTGAGATTTAGGAATGGTTTCTATGCTGACATCATCAGGTTTTTTCTTCCTATCTTTTAGTTTAACTGGAATTATGGGTGATTTTGACTTCACCTGCATGACAAATTTTATATAAAATTTGTCCACAATTCATATCTCTCACCGGGTAAATTATCTAAATTCTATACCAATAAAGAATTTTGTTGTTCTAAATGTTTGTGTGATAAAGCTGACACTCTTCACCTATTTGGGCACTGTCCTAAAATATATCAATTCTGGTGCAAGGTGAATTACTGGTACAATAGACTATTCCATGATAATTTTAAAATTAGTTCTTATCATATAATCTTTTTCTTTCATGTTAAAAAGGAAGATACTAGACCAAGTAATTATAAAAGCCTAAGCATCTTCATTTTGGTGGTGAGATAATTAATTCTGAAGAAATGGAAACAGCCAATCCCCTCCCGTTTTCCGGTTCTCCAGAAAACTCTTACAACAAATAGTATTTAAGACTCAGAATATCAATCTCTCTTCTGAAAGTAGGGTCAAAGATTGTTTTTGACAATTGGCTACCCATAATTAAAACATACTCTTTACCAGTTCAAAAGCAGATTCTTGGTCCCCTATTTCCATTTTAATATGAGGAGAGTCCACAGCTTCATTCCATACTTGTGGGAATACAGAACCTGGCCACCAGGAGGAGGCAAAGACACCCCAGTCAAATGCTTAAATACCTCCTGTGACGAACCAAGGTTATCCAACCTTGTGCCAGTCACTTATTTGGCACAGAAAGGGTTATCAGCCCCCTTTTACTGTCACCAATAGGTCACAATCTAGCCACACCAGGCAAGCTTGTGATTCAGTTTAGTGGGTGCAAGGTTTAACCACACTCCCTAGTCTGTACTAGACGTAAGAGAAATGCCCAAAACTCCCTTTTAATGCCACCCACACTAAACCAACAATCCTATAGCTCTAATACTGCCACCACTTAAAATGTATTGAAGGGAAAATCCTAAGAAAAAAACCCAGACTTTACACATTAACTCTCTAAATACAATTTAGCAGAAAATAACCTAAATTATACAGTTCTAATATTCCAGTCGCTTTCAGTAACGTGGTTCAATTATTAGACAAAGGCCAAACTTAATAAAAGAATGATTTATTATGCCAAAAATATTATGCACAATGCATTATTAATTAAAAGTTGTTACAAATAAAATTACACACGCAAACAGTGCTTTAAAATAAAAAGGAGAAAAACAGAATTGAATACTTTCCAAGTTTCAAGATCCGTGCCAGGGGCTGGCATGAACATGATGGCTCCTTACTTCTGTAAAACAGCTCCCCTTGTAAGAATGACAACCTTATTTTTAAAAACATAAGATTCTTACACTATTTTCCAGAGATCAGGTTGCCTGACCACACGCTCCTGGGCAGGCTAAGAAACCCCCCTGTCTTTATGACCTTCAATAGACTAAGTTCTTGCCTGAAATTATACAATCCATTATAATTTCTGCTAGGTAACTCCATTTCTATATTTACATATTGGGAACCTCTTAGTTTCATTGGGAAAATCGGTTTGATATCAAATATGCCATAGGTTGTCATATTTAAATTCATTTAAGGTTATAACAGTTTTAAACACATTTATACATAATACCCATGTCCCTTTATTGACCTCCTCAGGATGTGATTGAGGCCCTGTTTTGCATCATGTATTCTATTGACAACCTAAGCCATAAACTCTATCCTGTGTATCTCTGGGACTAAGAGCTTGAGTGGCTTTATGACTCAATGCATACACAATAACATTTGGTGGAGCTATTTAGGAGGCTCCTGGCACTTCAAAGAAAACACAAGTCACAATTCTTCTTGAAAAACAAATAACTGTTTTGAGTTCAAGCTACACAGAATTAACCCCTTCTTAGCTAAATCCTGAGGTTTTTGTGACACCTCCCCCAATAAGAGATGCAAAAGGGGGTGGTTACAAGCCACTCCCGATGCGTATCAAAGAGGACACTCCTCCTGGCGTGACAGACCATCAGTGTTACCATGCATACTGCCCTTTTTATGTTGTATGGTAAACTCATGTTGTTATAGAGCTAGGCTCCACCTGAGGAGTTTACCATTTGAGCCAGCTACCCTATGTAACCAGTGTAATGGGTTGTGGTCAGTTATCACGGTAAACTGGCGTCCATACAGATAAGGCTGTAGCTTTTGCAAGGCCCAAACTATAGCAAGGCACTCTTTTTTCCACAGTGGCATATGCCACTTCTCATGGAAGTAATTTCCTGCTGAGGTACACAATGGGGTGCTCCTCACCTTTCTTATCCACCTGACTCAGCACAGCCCCTAGCCCATAGTTAGAAGCATCCGTTTGCACTACGAATCTCCTGTGGAAATCAGGGGCCTGTAGTACAGGGGAGTCCGTAAGGGCATTTTTCAATAAATTAAAAGCCCTGTCACACTCAGGGGTCCATTTGACTGTTAGAGGTAGGCATTTTTTGTTAGGGGTTTGGCTATGGTACTATAGTGTGGCACAACATTTCTATAGTACCCTGCGGTACCCAGGAAGGACATAACCTGTTTCTTTGTCTTAGGGGTGGGCCAGGCCATTATGGCTTCAGTTTTACTTGGCTAGGGGCGCAGTACCCCTCCTCCCACCAGGTGACCCAAGTACTGGACCTCCCCCATGCCCAGCTGACTCTTATCTGGTTTTAAAGTTAGCCCAGCAGTGGCTATTCGGTCCAATACACTGGCTAAATGTGTGAGGTGTTCCTCCCAGGTATCACTGAACACTGCAATATCATCCAGGTATGCAACAGCTTGCTCCTCTAGCCCCTCCATTAAGTGGTTAACTAGCCACTGGAATGTGGCAGGGGCATTTTTCATCCCAAAGGGCATCACTTGGAATTCATATAACCCAAAAGGAGTGATAGAGGCAGACCTCTCGTGTGCTTCTGGGGTTATAGGGATCTGCCAGTATCCCCTGCTGAGATCCATGATGCTAAGAAACTTGGCCCCTGCTAGCCTGTCCAGTAGTTCATCTATGCGAGGCATAGGATAGGCATCAAATTCAGTCACTAAGTTTAGCTTTCTGTAATCTACACAGAACCTAGTGTTTTGTCCTTTTTGGGGACTAGTACTACTGGGGAGGCCCAGGGGCTGTGGGACTTGCAAATCACTCCCAGCTCTAGCATCTCCCCTATCTCCCTTTTTATGTCAGCACTGACCTGCAAGGATACCCTGTACGCTGTTTGTCTGAGGGGATGGTGATTCCCAGTATCTACATGATGTGTGACTAAGGGTGTCCTGCCAGGCTTCCCTGTGAACACGCTATAGTAAGGCCTAAGCACCTCAGACAGCTGATGCCGCTGATTCCCAGTTAAGTGGGCACTAATCTGGGCAGCTTCTAGGGTATTGTTTTTCCTGGTGGGGGCCAGTAAATCAACAAGAGGGTCAGTCTCATGCTCTTCTCCAGGCAAACTACACACAGTTAACACGGTGGGTTCTCTGTCATAATAGGCTTTTATTATATTTATATGATAGATTTTTTGCCTCCTCATCCAGAGACACCACATAGTTCACATCATTCATCCTCTTTAGGATAGTAAATGGACCCTCCCAGGCAGCCTGTAGTTTGTTCTGTCTCATGGGTATTAAAACAAGCACTTTCTGTCCCACATCATACACTCTCTCTCTGGCATTCCGGTCATACCACTGCTTCTGCTTAGACTGGGCAGCCTTTAGGTTTTCCTGTACCACCCCCACTAGGCTATGCATTCTGTCCCTGAACCTTATTACATAGTCTACTACCGAGTTCTCTTGAGCACCCAATTTTCCTTCCCACCCCTCCCTGATCAGATCAAGGGGGCCACGCACTCTGCGTCCATATAGGAGTTCAAAGGGGGAGAAACCAGTGGATTCCTGGGGCACCTCTCTATAAGCAAATAGGAGGTGCGGCAGGTAACGCTCCCAGTCCTTACTCTGTGACTCCACAAAGGTTTTGAGCATCTGCTTCAGGGTTCCATTAAACCTTTCACACAAGCCATTGGTCTGGGGGTGGTATGGGATAGTCACTAGGTGTTCTACCTGCACCTTTTTACATAGACTCTGCATCAGGCCAGACATAAATTGCGTGCCCTGATCAGTTAGCATTTCCTTAGGGAAACCTACCCTTGTAAAGATACCCAATAAAGCATCAGCCACTTTATCAGCCCTGATAGATGACAGGGCCACTGCCTCTGGGTAGCGGGTTGCATAATCCACTACGGTCAGAATTAATCTTTTCCCTGAACTGCTTGGGATAGCTAGGGGCCCTACTATATCCACAGCCACCCTATCAAAGGGCTCAGTCACTATGGGGAGGGGAATTAAAGGGCCCCATCCCACCTCTCCAGGTTTCCCCACTTTCTGACATGCAGGACAGGAGCGACAATAATTAGCAACATCAGTACCCATCCCCGGCCAATAAAAGTGATGGGACAACCGGGCGTTGGTTCTCTGTACCCCTAGATGTCCTGCCATAGGAATTTCATGGGCCACTCCCAACAGTTGCGCTCTAAACCGTTTAGGTACCACTAACTGTCTCTCAGCTAGCCAGGGATCCTGTCCCTCCACTGGAATGGATTCCCGGTACAACCTCCCTTTATCCCAGTAGACTCTCTCTTTATTAGAGTCAGCAGGCAGCTGCCTAGCTAGGTCCCTGATCTTCTCTAGTGTGGGATCAGTCCCCTGGGCCTGCTGAAAATCCTGACTCTGACCAATTATTAATGACTGTGCTGTTTGAGGCCCCCCACCTTCCTTATCAGTGTTCTCCCCTGGGTCCTCAGGCTGAAGCACCCCCTGCTCCCTAATCTGGGCAGCCTGCTGTTGGGTCACCACTGATACAGAGGGGCCCTCCCCCTCTGGCACTACTTCTACACACTTTTGGTACTTAGGGATGATTGGTTCACACACCAACAGACTGTCATTCTCATTCAGCTCTCTCTCTCGCTCTCTTTCTGTCAGTGCATCCTCCCATATTTTCACAGGGCCCTACAGACATGTCTGGTTCAGGTAAAGGCTGCGTCACACACACACACCCTGCCCCCTCCCCTTCAGCACATATATGAGCATAGTTACACATGGTCTCTTGTACATTAGGACCCCTATCTTGTTTACCTAGGTCACAGGTATCATGATCAGGTATATACTGTGACAATAATCTACCCAAATCAGTACCAAGCAATACATTTGTAGGAATATTATCTGACACTCCCACATCTCTTAACCCTCTTCCTGCTCCCCAATCTAGATATACTCGTGCCATAGGCACTGCAGGTTGTACTCCCCCAATCCCTTTTACTGCTAGAGTCTTTCCAGGGATAATGTCCTCCGAGCTCACTAGCTCTGGATGCACAATTGTCACTTCTGCACCCGTGTCTCTGAGCCCTAATGTTACCTTATCTCCAACAGTCACAGGTTGTAGGTTTTCATAGGTACTTTCCTCTGGCTGGGTTACAAACAAAACTGAAGATGATAATCCTGAGTAGCGGCCTCCTCCTGCTGATGCTGAAGGTTTCTTCCTCTCTGGGCAGTTAGGGCTGATGTGACCCATTTTTTGACAAGCAAAACACTTGCGGGTATCTCCCTGCCCAGGTGCAGCACCCGCCCCTCCTTTCCCAGAGGGAGCAGACACACTAGATAAAGGCACAGCAGGTTTTGTGAAAGGGGGTCGGGCAGCAGCTCCTTTCCAGGTGGATCCCCCCTTAGAAAAGGATTGTCTCCCATTCCCTGGTGACCTGTTGGCTGTGTAAAAATCAGCCAGCTCACCAGCTTTCAATGCTGTTATGGGTTTACGGTCCAAAACCCATTCTTGAACTTCGGCTGGGCACAGCTGCATAAATTGCTCCTTCACAATCAAATCTTCCATCTACTCCATAGTGGAAACTTTTAATCCTCTGACCCACTGTTTAAAGGCTGTCATCAAGTTCCCAACAGCTGTAGTAAAGCTCTCAGACAAACCTTTCTGCATAGAACGGAATTTCTTCCTGTACACCTCAGGAGTAAGATTATACCTCCTCTGCAGTGCAGCTTTAATGGAATCATAATCCTGATCAAACTCTGGGGGTAGTTCAGCAAACGCCTCCAGTGCAGGACCTTTCAGGCCAGGGGTAAGGTACTTGGCCCACTGCTCCCTTGGCAACTGGAACTGTCTGCAAACTTTCTCAAAGCTACGCAGGAATACATCCACATCTCCATCTTTCTCCAGAGTGGGAAAATTCTCTGCACGCACTCGGGGAGCAGGTGGGTCTCTAGGTTCACTAACAACAGGGGAGACCATCCATCTCTCCAACCGTGCAAGCTGTAGCTGATACTCTCTCTCCGCCTGTCGTTCAGCAGCCTGTCTTTCAGTTGCCAGAGCCTCTCTCTCAGCTGCCAGAGACGCCTGTCGTTCAGCAGCCTGTCTTTCATAAAACTTTGTAATCAGTTCCATGCGCAAACTTGCATCCACTGAGCCCATATGTTTAAGAACAGTTTGCAAATAACAGTCCAATGGATCCCCAGATCATGATGAATCACTACACCCAGCTGCAGACATCTCTCCTGAGACCTCAACTGGTGTGATTTGGCTGTTATCATATTCCACAAGAGCTTGTAT
This sequence comes from Bombina bombina, assembly GCF_027579735.1. Classification (NCBI taxonomy): domain Eukaryota; kingdom Metazoa; phylum Chordata; class Amphibia; order Anura; family Bombinatoridae; genus Bombina; species Bombina bombina. The sequence goes on along the minus strand of NC_069504.1, from coordinate 474,845,979 downwards.
TAGTAAATCTTTGTTCTTTCCACGTGTTGGAATATCACGCTCCTGGCATAAGAGTGCCAACATTTCTTTACTCTGTTGCTTGTATGCCTCCATAGCAAAAATAAAATAGAAAAGAAAAACAGAGAATAGGGAAGGGGACTGTTTGCAATGTGTGACTATATAATGCACTGAGTTTTAGCCTTTGGAAATTGTAAGAAACAATTTCTTTTAGTACCAGGATTTTCACACTAGTAAATCCACAAGCACTAAAATCTAATAAAAAAAATGATCTACACCGCTGCCCACCAATTTGTGACGAACCAAGGTAATCCAACCCTGCGCCAGTCACTTATTTGGCACAGAAAGGGTTATCAGCCCCCTTTTACTGTCACCAATAGGTCACAATCTAGCCACACCAGGTAAGCTTGTGATTCAGTTTAGTGGGTACAAGGTTTAACCACACTCCCTACTCTGTACTATACATAAGAGAAATGCCCAAAACTCCCTTTTAATGCCACCCACAATAAACCAACAATCCTATAGCTCCAATACTGCCACAACTTAAAATTTATTAAAGGGAAAATCCTAAGAAAAAAACCCAGACTTTACACATTAACTCTCTAAATACAATTTAGCAGAAAATAACCTAAATTATACAGTTTTAATATATTCCAGTCTCTTTCAGTAACGTGGTTCAATTATTAGACAAAGGCCAAACTTAATAAAAGAATGATTTATTATGCCAAAAATATTATGCACAATGCATTATTAATAAAAAGTTGTTACAAATAAAATTGCACACGCAAACGGTGTTTTAAAATAAAAAGGAGAAAAACAGAATTGAATACTTTCCTAGTTTCAAGATCCGTGCCAAGGGCTGGCATGAAAATGATGGCTCCTTACTTCTGTAAAACAGCTCCCCTTGTAAGAATGACAACCTTATTGTTAAAAACATAAGATTCTTATACTATTTTCCAGAGATCAGGTTGCCTGACCACACCCTCCTGGGCAGGCTAAGAAACCCCCCTGTCTTTATGACCTTTAATAAACTAAGTTCTTGCCTGAAATTATACAATCCATTATAATTTCTGCTAGGTAACTCCATTTCTATATTTACATATCGGGAACCTCTTAGTTTCATTGGGAGAATCGGTTTGATATAAAATATGCCATAGGTTGTCATATTTAACTTCATTTAAGGTTATAACAATTTTAAACACATTTATACATAATACCCATGTCCCTTTATTGACCTCATCAGGATGTGATTGAGGCCCTGCTTTGCATCATGCATTCTATTGACAACCTAAGCCATAAACTCTATCCTATGTATCTCTGGGACTAAGAGCTTAAGTGGCTTTATGACTCAATGCATACACAATAACATTTGGTGGAGCTATTTAGGAGGCTCCTGGCACTTCAAAGAAAACACAAGTCACAATTCTTGAAAAAAAAATAACTGTTTTGAGTTCAAGCTACACAAAATTAAACCTTCTTAGCTAAATCCTGAGGTTTTCGTGACACTTCCCCCACTCGCCTCATCCCCCAGTCATTCTTTGCCTTTCGTCACAGGAGGATGGCAGAGAAGTGTCAGAAGATTCAGAGTAGTCTCTTATGGAGGGTAGTACTCTTCGGCATGGGACTGGACTTTCAAGTAGTCTTGTCAGTTTCTCAGTGAGAGCATTGACAAATGTTCCTAGAGATGCAGGGAGAGTCTTTCTGCAAAACCATCAAGATTCGTATTAACAGCTCCTAAGCAATCAGTGTCAGGTGCGATGCTACAAGACTTAGAGACTGTGTGTCTGTTCCACGGCAGAGATTCCAGTAAGATTGTTTCATTTCATTTTCAGTCATATGATAACGTAAGAAGACAGGGTCACAGTGTGACTCCTTTATCTGTATGGAATCAAGGGTTAATATCTCCGGAAGGAGATTATTAAACAGAGGGGATTTATACATAACTTGCTTTATTATGTTTTATGCTGTGATATGTGTGAGATGAGGTTCAGGCAGATGTGGAACATTTAGGTTTTACTTTCGTTTTTGAGATATCTGTGTGGCCTGTTATTTTTGGCGCGTTTCTCTCCTGGAGCAGGGGCGGTCCTGCATGGCACTCCATGTGACCGGCTGTGGTCTCATTGACTTCCTTTTTCCTGACCGTGCGGTTTACAGGAAAAGAAGCGGTTTCTCTGTGGAGCCTGGGTCATAGGAAGTGGTGAGTGCCCCGGCCATTGGGGGTATAAAGGTGCCATTTATCTTGTTCTATTGTCCATCTTAAAAGCGCAAGCTATGGAGGACTCTGATGCGTTAGAGGGTATTCCCTCTTTTCCTAAATCTAATACCTATTTTTATTGTGAGGAGGCTACGGTATACCCGCCTACTCAATTATGTTCCACATGCCTCGATAAGTAGTTATATCTAAAAAGACCAAGATGTTTAGTACCACTGAGCCATCCACCTCTGAGGGGTCTCCGCCCTGTGAGGTGCGTTCCCTGCAATCATCTCCTATTACACATGAAGCCTCCAATTGCACTGCTAATCCTCCTTCGGGAGGGGCCCTCTTACCGCCAGACTTTTCTGAACAGTTACAAATGGCAGTGTCTGCGGCCTTCAGTGCTTTACCTTGCCCTGCTAAGCGCTATCCTTCCCAGGGGTCATCTACCAATTTGTTGGAGTTATCTGATACTAGATTATCAGCTGATGAAGATGCCTCTGATAGTTTAGAGGAGGCTCTTTCTGGGTTGGAATCTGCTGCTTCTAAACCTCCGGCTGCTGTGTAGGAACCAGACTTTAGATTTAGGATCGAGCACTTATGCTTTCTATTAAAGGAAGTGTTGGCTATGTTAGAGGTTCTGGAACCTAAATTACCCAAGGTTGCTGTGTTAGCTGGAGCCACTACCTATTGGAGATGAACGAGGTGTAAACTCCCCTCGACGAGATCCAGGAAAGAATTAAGGCCTTGAGGGTAGCTAATTATTTAATCTATGATGCAAACATGCAGATTATTTGCCTAAATGCCAAAACATCAGGTTTTTCTGTTCTAGTCCGTAGGGCTCTCTGGCTGAAGTCTAGGTCTGCGGACATGACTTCAAAATCTAGATTACTTTCCCTTCCATTTAAGGGGAAGATTTTTTTCGGTCCAGGCCTGAACTCTATCATATCCACGGTCACTGTGGGCAAGGGTGCCTATCGTACCGCAGTATAAGAGGAATAAACCTAAAGGACAAGGTCCTAATTTTCGTCCCTTTCGTTCGGATAAATCCCAATGCCAGTGCCCAATCTGGCATTGGATCGTGTTGGGGGCAGACTATCTCTCTTTCTGGAGGCTTGGTTGGGGGACGTGCAAGACCCTTGGGTTCTAGAGGTCATCGCACAGGGTTACAGGATAGGTTTCAAATCTCATCTGCCCAGGGGCAGATTCCTCTTATCAAACCTGCCTTCAAGACCAGAAAAACGAGAAGCTTTTCTAGGGTGCATGAGGGATCTCTCCTCCCTGGGAGTAATTGTGCCAGTACCTCTGTCAGAGAGAGGTCTAGGGTACTATTCAAACCTTTTTGTGGTCCCAAAGAGAGAGGGTACATTTCACCCGATTCTAGACCTAAAGTGCCTAAACAAGTTTCTGTCGGTCCCATCGTTCAAGATGTAGAAGATAAGGTCTATACGGCCCCTAGTTCAAGAGGGACAGTTCATAACTAGGATAGACTTGAAGGATGCTTACCTTCATGTGCCAATACACAAGGATCACTTCAAGTTCTTAAGATTCGCCTTTCTGAACCAGCGCTTATAGTTTGTGGCTCTTCCTTTTTGTCTGGCTACTGCTCCAAGAGTCTTTACGAAGGTTCTTGGGGCTCTGTTTGCGGTGGCGAGGTCCAGAGGTATTGCAGTAGTGCCATACTTGGATGACATCCGGGTCTAGGCTCTGTCCTGCCGGCTGGCAGAAGACCATTCAAGAGCTCTTCTTCTTCAATCTCATGGATGGAAGATAAACTAAGTCTCTCAGGATGGGGAGACGTTTGGGGTGCCAGGAAGGAACAGGGCTGGTTGACTCAAGAGGAATCTCTTCTCCCAATCAACATTTTGGAACTTTGAGCGATCTTCAATGCTCTGAAGGCTTGGTCCCTTCTGGGTTCTTCCCAGTTTATCAGATTCCAATTGGAAAACATTACCTTGGTGGCTTACATCAAACATCAGGGGGAATGAGAAGCTCCCTAGCAATGAGGGAAGTTTCTCAGATTCTGGAATGGGCGGAGGCTCACAACTGCTTGCTGTCAGCGATCCACATTCCGGGTGTAGACAACTGGGAAGTGGATTTCATCAGCAGACAATCCTTTTATCTGGGGCAATGGTCTCTCCATCCTGAGGTGTTTGCGGAGATTTGCAACAGATGGGGGATGCCGGAGATAGATCTCATGGCGAACCAACTCAATTCCAAGCTACCCAGATACGGGTCGCAGTCTAGGGATCCACAGGCAGAGCTGATAGATGCATTAGCAGTGCCTTGGAGGTTCAAACTAGTTTACATCTTTCCACTGTTACCACTTCTACCTCGGGTAGTGGCCAGCATCAAACAGGAACAAGCTTCGGCAATCCTAATTGCTCCATCGTGGCTACGAAGGATGTGTTTTACGGATCTGGTGGGGATGTCATCATCTCCTCCATGGAGGTTACCTTGTCGCAGAGATCTGCTGGAACAGGGTCCCTTTGTTCATAAGAATCTAGATTCTCTGAGGCTGACTGCGTGGAGATTGAACACTTAGTCCTAGCCAAGAGAGGTTTTTCTGAGAGAGTAATTGATACTCTCATTCAAGCTAGAAAGTCGGTCACTCGTCGCATCTATCATAAGGTGTGGAGGACCTACTTATTCTGGTGTGAAGAGCATGGATTCCCCTGGCATAAGGTCAGAGTATCCAGGAGTCTTTCCTTTCTCCAAGATGGTTTGGAGAAGGGACTTTCTGCTAGTTCCTTAAAGGGACAGATTTCGGCTCTATCTGTGTTATTACGCAAGACGCTCGCTGAGCTTCCTGATATACAGTCTTTTGTTCAGGCTCTGTCTAGAATCAGGCCTGTGTTTAGACATTGCAGTCTTCATTAGAGTTTAAATCTGGTTCTTAAGGTTTTGCAGAGGGCTCCGTTTGAGCCTATGCATTCAGTTGACATTAAGTTACTGTCTTGGAAGGTTCTTTTTCTACTGGCTATTGCTTCAGCACGCAGAGTCTCTGAGATGGCGGCCTTGCAATGTGAGCCTCCTTACCTAGTTTTTATGCTGACAAGGCTGTTCTTCACACTGGGTTGGGTTTTCTCCCTAAGTTTGTGTCTAATCGCAACATCTATCAGGAGATTGTGGTTCCTTCCTTGTGTCCTAATCCTTCTTCTTCTTCGAAGGAACGATTACTTCATAATCTGGATGTGGTTCGGGCTTTGAAATTCTATCTTCAGGCCACAAAGGATTTTAGACAGACTTTGGCATTGTTTGTTGTCTATTCTGGGAAGCGCAGAAGGCTTCTTCCACTTCCCTATCTTTTTGGTTGAGGAGCATTATTCGCTAAGCATATGAAACAGCAGGACATAAGCCTACTCAGAGAATTACAGCTCATTCAACTAAAGATGTGTCTTCAAGAATGAGGCCTCTATGTAGCAGATTTGTAGGGCGGCTACTTGGTCCTCCTTACATAATTTTTCAAAGTATATGTTTCCCACAAGTAAGGAATGAAGCCGTGACCCTCCTCATATTAAAATGGAAAACATAAATTATGCTGGGGTGTCTTTGCATCCTCCTGGTGGCCAGGTTCTGTATTCCCACAAGTAAGGAATGAAGCCGTGGACTCTCCTAATACAGATGGAAAGGAAATTATCAGGTAAGCATAATTTATGTTTTAATAACAAAACATTTTCAGAAGCGGCTAAAGCTGGATTTTTTCCTGCTCAATGGGTTCCAACTTTCCCTGAAACTATGTAGATGGGCTAGAATTAAAACTGGATGGCTTGAACAAAAGGTTTGCATCTTTTTGAAGGTTGAGAGTGTGGGATAGGGAATTGCCCTTTTTTTTTCTCTTACATTGTTCTCGTTTTCTTCAATATCTCCAGATTTATAAAATAAAATATATCTAATTTGGAGCAAAAATGTATAGTCTTAGTTAGGGTGATAGGCACTGTGCATTTCTTTTTTTTTTATGGAAGATTTTGCTCATTCTGTTGTTTGACTATTTAGTAATACTGTAAATCTACGTATTTTTATTAAATTATACAAAGTATGTTTATTTCCATTCTAATTTTGTTATGTTTTTGAAGTATTGACTTAAAAAAATAAAAATAAATTTTGGCACTGTGATCAAGTTACTATAGGAAATAAAGGTTAAATAACCTTGGTGCTGCCCCTTTAAATTAGACTGAATAATTACAGGACAGGGAAAAGGGATGGGGATAAGAAGGGATTGTTGAGCACTCTTTCCTAATATTTAGTGTAGATATGCTGTATTAACTCCGCTATATAATATAGTCATTATTGTTTAAAACTAAAGTTTATTCTTTGCGGTTAAAAAATGATGAAGGTGAAAATCTTGTCACCACTAGCTACCACCACCTGTACAAAACTCCACAAAACTAAAACCAGACTACTAAATATGTACACGAGTTAACTAGTCAACCTCACATATCTCATAAGAAAACCCAAAAGTTATTGTTTTCATTCATGCCATGAGGCATGACTGTATTCAATTTAAAAATCCAAAAAAACACCTGTTCAGTGTCTCCCCCTCTAATACCAGGTCTCAAAGTTTCCAGTCCCCAACATTTAAGGGCATTAGTGTTGTCATCATAGTATTGTAAAAAGTGTCTAGCAACACTAGTTATTTTTTCTTTCATGTAATTGGCAAGAGTCCATGAGCTAGTGACGTATGGGATATACAATCCTACCAGGAGGGGCAAAGTTTCCCAAACCTTAAAATGCCTATAAATACACCCTTCACCACACCCACAATTCAGTTTTTACAAACTTTGCCTCCTATAGAGGTGATGAAGTAAGTTTGCTTGATTTTTATGATTTCTTCTATGATAAGCGCTTCTAAGCATTTTGAAGCTTAATTCCTCATAGTACAGTTTTTGTCAGAGGGATGTGAAGAGAGTATCGCCTATTGATTTTTTATGGTTTCCCTTGCGGGAAATCTTTTCAAGGGTTCTCTGTAATCGGTCGTAGGGATTCATCTCTTACCTCTGTGTCATTTGTCGGCAACTCCTCCTCTCCTATGCCTCTCTCTGTTGGAGTACCTCAAGGATCTGTTCTGGGTCATCTACTCTTCTCCATCTATACTTCTTTGCTGGGTAAACTTATCAACAGTTATGACTTCAAATATAACCTCTATGCTGATGACACCCAGATCTACCTCTCCACCCCTGCTCTCTCTCCCTCTGTCCTTTCTAATGTCAGCGACTGCTTATCTGGTATTTCTTCCTGGATGGCCTCTCACCACCTAAAGATTAACATGTCCAAGACTGAGCTCCTTCTTATCCCCCCTCAAGCTCTACGCCAACTTCTGACTTCTCTATCCCTGTTGACGGCATCACCATTTCCCCATCGCCCCAAGTCCGCTGCCTTGGAGTTACACTTGACTCAAATCTATCCTTCGTCCCCCATATTCAATTGCTTTCTACATCCTGCCAAAACCATCTACGCAATATTTCCAAGATTCGCACTTTTCTCAGCGCTGACACCACAAAGCAAATAATCCACTCCCTTGTTATTTCTCGACTTGACTACTGCAATAACCTACTCGCTGGCCTTTCTCTTTCCCACCTCTCCCCCCTTCAATCCGTCCTAAATGCCTCTGCCAGGCTGATCTACCTTTCCCGTCGCTCTGTATCTGCTGCACCTCTCTGCGAGTCCCTTTATTAGCTACCCATTCACAGCAGAATTAAATTCAAAATTCTCACCTTTCAATACAAAGCTCTCACCAACGCCGCTCCCCTCTACCTATCCTCTCTAATACACAAGTATATTCCAGCCCACCCACTAAAATCCAACAATGACCTGCTCCTTGCATCCGCGACTATCACCTCCTCTCATGCTAGACTACCTTCTTGAAAACTCTCCCTAGTGCTGTCAGGCTTTGCCCTAATCATTCTTCCTTTAAATGTTCCCTGAAGACTTTTCTGTTCAGGGAAGCCTACCACCCAACTCAATAAATAAATTTCACTTACCTAACATTTCCCTCATCTAACTCTGTATTAACATCTTTCTGAATCTTGCAGTCCTCACCTCCTGTTTCTCAACCTCCTACCCTTCTAGATTGTAAGTTCCCATGGGAATAGTGTCCTGAATCCCTCCTGTATGTGTTTGTAAATTGTGTCCTATCTCTTACAAGTCTTATATAGTTTTATTTAAATGAATTGTATCCATGGACAGTGCTGCGGAATACGTTGGCGCTTCATAAATAAAGTATAATAATAATATTAAATAATACCTCCCTTTTCAGATCGGCGATATACTCTTATATACCATTACCTCTGCTGATATTTTTCAGTACTGGTTAGGCTATCTGCTGTATGTGGATGGGTGTCTTTCGGTAAGTATGTATCATTATTTAAGACACTCTCAGCTATGCTTTGGCGCTTTATGTATAACATTTTAAATATATGTATTTTACTTATATTTGCCATGAGTCAGGTCTATGTGTATTTCCCTTTGCAGTCTGGCAGTTTCGTTATGGGAATCATGTTTTAGGAAGTTTGTCTTACCTGGGGTAAAGTCTTTTTTTCAATTTGACTTTTTTTTTCTTTGAAAAACTTGTGGGCAAATTAGGCTCGTGAGGGCGCAAAATGCTGTTATTTATTGCGTCATTCTTGGCGCAAGAATTTTTTGGTGCAAATATGCATCTGTAATGATGCAAGTTCGTCATTTCCTGCGTCTTAGTTGACACTTGGTTGCTTGGCGAGAAATTGTGTTTGTTATGACGTGAGTTGCATCATTTACGGATGTTTGTTGGCACCAAAAAAATTCTCAACTTCCTTTTGCGTTGTGCGTCATTCTTGGTGCCAAAAAATTTAGTTTTATTTTACCTCACGTCCTATATTCTCCTTGCCTTCTTTATGCTCAGAGGGCTATGCTATTTGCTTTTTTTTGCCAATTTTAGCATTTGCATTTTTCCCATTCCTGAAACTGCTATATGTGAAAATAAGATATTTCTGTTTAAATGTTATTTTTTCTTTTACATTTTACAAGATGTCTCAATCTGTCTCAGAAGCTGCTGTAGGAACCATGCTGCCTGAACACAGTTCTACCAAAGCTAAGTGTATCTGTTGTAAGATAGTGGAGATTATATCTCCAACTGTAGTGTGTAACAGCTGTCATGATAAGCTTTTGCATGCAGAAAAGGTTTCTATTAGTGCTAGTAAAGTATCTGTTGTTTCTTCAACATCTACATGATATCCCTGTTAATATGAAAAATTATATTGCTGATGCGATACAGAAGGCTATGGCTGCTATACCGCCTTCAAATAAACTTAAAAGGTCTTTTAAAATTTCTCATAATACTGATGATATTTGTAATGACCGGCAACATACTGATATATCCTCTTCTGATGAGGATCTCTCTGACTCTGAAGATCCTACTTCAGACATTGACACTGATAAATCATTTTATCTTTTTTAGGATTGAGTATATTCATTCTTTGTTAAAAGAAGTGTTAAACTTTGGATATTGAGGAGTCTGGTCCTCTTGATAATAAATCCAATAAACGTTTAAAGGGACAGTCTAGTCCAAAAAAACCTTTCAGGATTCAGATAGGGCATGTAATTTTAAACAATTTTCCAATATACTTTTATCACCAATTTTTCTTTGTTCTCTTGGTATTCTTAGTTGAAAGCTTAACTTAGGAGGTTCATATGCTAATTTCTTAGACCTTGAAGGCTGCCTCTTAAGAATGCATTTTAACAGGTTTTTCACCACTAGATGGTGTTAGTTCATGTTTTTCATATAGATAACACTGTGCTCGTGCAATTGAAGTTATCTGGGAGCCATCACTGATTGGCTAAACTGCAAGTCTGTCAAAAGAACAAATAAAGGGGCAGTCTGCAGAGGCTTAGATACAAGATAATCACAGAGGTAAAAAATATATAAATATAACTGTGTTGGGACTTCCGGCGGGAGGAGCTACAGTGTGGACGCACTCACACAGAGCTCCGTGCTCAATTCTAAAAAAAATACTCTTTTGCAATCCCACACTGGCTCCCAAGCTCTTCCTTGGCTAAAGCAAGATCTGAATTAGCCTGGAGGCATTGTGCATAGCCGATGCAGTGACTTGTGAGGTCGGTACATCTTTCGCCTCACCACCGGAGACATCGCTAACAGCTGGCCGCCATCTTGGCTCCCCTCGTGGAGCGTGTACACTCCACTGACCAGACTGTCCCCTGCTCTCACGGAGCCATACGCCTCCATACTGGCAACCGGGAACGGCTCCTAACTGATACTGAGGCCGGTAAAGACGGAGGAACTTCCTACACAAGCAGCCGGGGACACTCGCAGCTGGGGGAACCTGCGCCATCACCTACAGACTGCTCCTCAAGTAAGCCGCGGTTCGTACCCGCTACTACCGGACCATTTTGCAAACGCAGGAGATTATCAGACACAACCCTGCTGGAGTTCTAGGACTCGTGAGTATGCCCAAAGGGAATGGGATTACTGCTTAGAATATACAACTTGAGGACCCCGGCAGGCCTTCATACTCATACAACTTGCAGCCTGATAATTAACTAAATCGAAAGGGACCACTGGGAGAACTTTGAGCCTAGAATACAGTAAGAGAGTACATAACCCACTTCATCAGGCCTGGTTGTACTGTCTCTAGGGACCATATTCACCTGGTATCTTTAACTAAAAACAAAAACACTGAACTGCATGCACTGTTTGGCAAATTGCTGCTTTTGACAGAAACATCCTAATTATTTATGCCTTGATGCTGCTTCGTGGAAGCTGCGACTGAGCAGCTCGGTATATACACTTAATTGCTTGCTGGAGTGCTCCCCGGGACGACATAGTCCAACTAGCACCCCCTGGGTAAACAGGATCTTGACTATCTACCCCCCTGGTGGCAGACAACCCAGTATTTGAGACAGAATCTTTACAGACCCCTGTGTGAAGCACACACCCTCCATTGCCATTGGGACTATAATATCAAAGTATAGGGACCCGGTCTGGGTCTAGATAGTATCTCTCCTCCCCCTTTCCCGCTCCATAGCTGGGCGCGGGTCATATCCTCTCTCCTTTGTCCGACAGAGCCCAGTGGTGGCATACTCCCTGAGGAGAGATACGCGGAGACATAACATCTTATCACCCTCCCCTTGGCTCACACCCCCCTCTCTATGGACAGATTTCTAACAACCCCAAAAATGTCGAGCAGAAACAAATCCCAACAAGATAAAAGACACAAACAACCCCCGGATGCACAGCAGCCAAGCTCTCCAACAAAACCTGCCCCAGTTCGAGAATCTGAAAACTCTAACATGGAGGAACAACAGATGAGCTCTTTGCTACTGTCCAAACTCGAAATTCTCCAAAGGGGAATGGACAACTTAACCTCAGAAGTTAAGCAATTCAATTCCAGGCTGACGGGGGCAGAGCAGAGAATTTCTGACCTAGAAGATAACCACCATACTTCCTCTATTCAAGTCAAAAAGCTACTGCGACAAAATGAATATCTGCACCAAAAGCTGGATGAATTGGAAAACCGCTCACGCAGGAACAATATCCGGCTGGTGGGACTCCCAGAATCTGTCCGCCCTTCAGAGCTACTATACTTTGCAGAGAACTCACTCCCTAATCTTCTAGGCATCTCAGCTGATCAGATACCAATGAAGGTGGAGAGAGCCCACCGCATTGGAGGCTTCAGGCCACCTGAAGACGGGAAGAAACCCTCTCCTAGAGGGGTAATGATTAAATACCTTAACTTCCAATCTAAGATCCAGCTTCTCCAAGCGTATAGGAAGGTAGAAATGTTGCTATATGATGAAAAACGGATTTATATCTTTCAAGACTACTCAGTGGAAGTTGCTAAGAAGCGAAAAGACTTTGCTCCGATTTGTAGCTCTCTGCACAAGGACAAACGCCAAGCTATTCTTCTTTTTCCTGCACGCCTCAAGCTCCGCACCTCAAAAGGATTCAAACTATTCAACTCTCCTAGAGAGGCACAGGATTACCTGGATCAAGAAAGGAACTCTCCCACTACTCTTTCCCCGGGGAGCAGGGACTCTCCTGGCTGACATAGACAAACCAGCCGATGACCCTAAGGGTCGGACATACAAAATGTTACTGAGATGGTGAATTTACGCCTCAGATTTCTTTCTATAAGACTCAAGAAGATATCTCAATGGATAGGTATCGTATGAAAATGTTCAGGAATGTTGATGTCCTGGTTGTTATATGTAAATATGTTATATTTTTGCTATGTGTAATAAGTAATTGGAAACTGTATAATGTGTGCCTTACTTTTCAGAGAAATGTCCAGTTAACTAGGCAGCATAGAGTAATGTTCGAGACTGTTAATATCAGGAATATACAGTATGTCACTCAACCTGCAGAGATTATGGCAATAATTACAATTGTTTATGTATATGTGAGATATGAGATGCTCTGTTCTTTGATGCAATATGTTTTAGATCTTTCTTTGTATACTGCTATGCAAGACCGCTACTTATGTCCCCCCATGCCCCCCTTAAATGGTGAAATTTGATAGGTCAAACATGCGCTACCCTGCTAATTTAGCCAAGCACAGATCGCAGGTAGAGACACGCGCTGCGCTTGTAACTTCCTACCCCCCCTTTGTCTTTAAATGATGATAAAAATATGCTCCTGGAATGTGGGAGGGATTAACTCACCTATTAAGAGAAAAACTGTTTTGACGTATCTTAAAAAAACGCAGGCCCATATTATGTTTCTATCTAGGGACCGTAGACCCATGACAACTTTCCCGACCAAGGTCTTTAGGGCCTTGTATGACTCTCTGGGACTACAAGACATCTGGAGGAGACGGAACCCTGTGGGTAGGGACTACACTTGCGCGTCGAGGGCACACAACTCACTCTCTCGCATTGATCTCTTTCTAACTTCTAGCTCTCTGGAACTTTTAATCACAGAAGCCAAAATAGCTAATTTGACTATCTCAGATCACGCTCCAATCTCCCTGACTATTACCCACTCTCCCCAACCTACTAATAAAAGGGTGTTTAGATTTCCAACCTACCTCATAAAATCTCCTGATTTTATAATGTTCCTAAGGAGACAATGGGACGATTACATGAACAATAACCAGACACATCTCTCCTCCCCGACTCTTTTTTGGGACACAGCCAAAGCGGTCCTGAGGGGCGACATAATTGCTTATCTCTCTAAACAGAAACACCTCCAGAATGGCAGGGAAGAACATTATAACACTCAGCTGACCAACACATATGCCCAATATTGTCGGTCCCCTACCTCACACAACAGAACCACCTATTTCACGGCTAAAAGGGAAAGAGACGCTTTCATGCTACAAAACACCATACACAGGGAAAACAAAAACCAGGGCCTATTTCTGCGCCATGGTAATAGAGCTGGAAAGTTCCTAGCTTCCTTGGTTAAAATTAAACAAGCTAACAGAGGAGTTCCAGCTATTAACAGCCAGGGCCAGTTAACCAATGATAGATCTATGATAGTGACGGAATTTACAAATTACTATACTAACTTGTATCAATCACAGCCACCTCACGACACTGCACATCAACAGTTCTGGAAAGACTTAACTCTACCCACAATCACGGAGGAACAGCTAGATAATCTTAATGCCCCAATCTCTCCTGAAGAGGTCACCCAGACTATTAAATCTCTCGCTTTGGGAAAGACACCTGGCCCAGACGGGCTGCCCATCGAATTTTATAGGATGCTCTCTGACCAAACTACCCCGATCCTTACCACCTTATTTGACCACTTCTTTACAGAACATACCGTCCCTCCTGCCAGATTCTCTGCAGCTAATATTACAGTCATCCATAAAGCGGGCAAAGACCCCACACTCCCAGCATCATATAGACCCATATCCCTTTTAAACGTTGATTACAAGTTACTCACCAAGCTCTTAGCGAACCGACTAAAATATGTACTCCCCCATGTCCTCCACCCGGACCAAACAGGTTTCACCCCTACCCGCTCATCGGTCACAAACATTCGCAAAGTCCTTCATGCAATATCTCACCACTGGCAGGCTAGACAACAGGGAACCCTCTCATCTCTCCCGGAGGCCTTCCTGCTGTCACTTGACGCAGAGAAGGCCTTCGATCGTGTGGAGTGGTCACATCTCTTCCATTCTATGAGGGCTTTTGGTATATCAGGACACTTCACAACTTTCCTCACTAACATATACTCCCACCCGGTTGCATACCTCTTGATAAACAATCTATATTCTCCCCCAATTCCTCTTCATAGGGGAACACGACAGGGCTGCCCTCTTTCCCCGCTGCTCTTCAACTTGGCTCTAGAGCCCCTGGCAGTGCACCTGAGAGATATCTTCCCAGGAATACAACTGGCATCTCATAAGCTTCAAATCGCCCTCTATGCAGATGACATGTTACTTTTTGTTTCCAACCCTCAGACACACATCCCAGCTATTCTGAATGCCATTGAGCTGTTTGGACGGTTCTCAGGGTATAAAATAAATGTTTCGAAATCTGAAATCCTATGGTTACACCGGAGATCTGACCACGTCCCTGAGATATACCCCTTTAGACCGGTAGAGAAACCACTTAACTTACTTAGGCATACATATTTCAGCAAACCCGCAGCATTGGTATTCTCACAATATAACCCCGCTCGTCCACCAAATCAAAACAGAGCTAGTGGCATTGCAAAACTTTCCGCTATCTCTCATGGGTAGAGTCCACATTGTCAAGATGATGACTCTTCCCAAAATTCTATATCCCATGCAAATGCTACCATTATTACTCACACGGAGAGATGTGGCCTTCCTAAATGCTACAATCAGAACCTTTCTATGGAAATGGGGTAAGCCACGTATTGGAGCACATAAACTCTATCTCCCTTACTCGCGTGGGGGACTGGGTTTGCTGAACCTAGTGTATTACAACTGGGCCTCCCTGGCAAAGTTGCCATTAGACTGGGCGCTAAACACCCAGCATTTCTCTAGCACTCACTTAGAAGAAGCTTCCTTACCTCAAATATATCCTGCTTTCCTCCCACATGCCACCCTATCAGAGCTCCCTGCGAGTATTGTTACTCACCCGATGTTTAGAGATGTGCTCCTTGGGTGGAGATCCTTAACCAAAACCCTTGGGTGGGACCCCACCCACACCAAATACCTTCCCTTGACAGGTAATCTGCGATTCCACCCTGGTACGCTATACCCTGTCTTCCAGACGTGGAAAGCTCTGGGTGTTGACAATCTAGATAAAATTTTAGATCACTCAGCTAAGACAGTCTTGCCCTTTGACGAGTTATGCTGAAAGTTCTTAATCCCCTACACCAATAGATTTGCCTACTTCCAGGCCAGACATTACATCAATCACATTTTACAACACTGCGAGACATTCTGGGCCACCCCTCCGCTAGCGCGTACCATAGCGCAGTTTCGAGCTCATAATTACACTATTTCCTCAATCTACACTGCACTTATAAACTCAAAAGCAGCCACGACCCTGTCCCACCTTTTAGACAACTGGCGTAAAAAATTACAGACGATCTCCTCTGACAAGACCATCCTAGACAGCCTCACCCTTACCTGGTCAGCGACCTTGGCAGCCGACCTTAGGGAATCCCAAACAAGGGTTATTTATCAGGACTACCTCACACCTAATAGACTGAGTAAATGGAGGGCAGATTTCTCAAATGTGTGTGGAAAATGCTCTTACCCTAATCCTGACTTTTTACATTACCTGTGGTACTGCCCCAAAATTCGTAGATATTGGAATCAGGTATCCTTCTGGCTCTCTAGAATTATGTGTACTCCCATCACGCTTACTCCCAATCAAGTGATATTATTAGAGCACTTAGAAGTCTCAAGGCGAGATAGGAAACTCTTGATTAATATCATACTCTTGGCAAGAAAGTGCATCTTTCGTAAGTGGTTAAATGTTAATCCCCCCTCTGTTAGTTTCTTAAAGCAAACGTTACTGAAATCTTTAATGTATGAACAATGTGACACTTTGTATGATGTTGACAACAGAGTTGCTCGTTTCATTGTAAAATGGAGACTCTTTTTGGAGTCGCTAGATCTCTCCACTCAGAGGAGAGTGCTCTACCCTTTTAAAAATACGATATACATGTTGGAGGCAGCCATAAGGGGAGAATGGAACATATGGTAGAGTGACCACACGAGGGAGGCCTTTAGACTAAACTGAAGATGTCTTGTGACCTAAGATGTAATTGGTTTCTTTTCATACTGGGCACATGATCTGATTTGATGCATAGCAAAATTTGTTTTGTTGTTAACTGTTTATTCTTGTTCTCTATTTTAAAACTAAAAAGCCCCCCATCCTAGGACAAATGTTTAGCCTAGGGTGTCATGTTTTCCAAAAAGTTAAGTTTTAAAAAAAATGTATAATGAGACTCACTAGGTATCTATGCAAAATTTGTATGTTTTATATGATATCTTGAACAATGACAATCAGTTATGTAATATGACACTGTAACTTGACTGCAATCTTTGTATACTTGTGAGTTTCAATAAAAAAAAAAATATAAAAAAAAAATATATAACTGTGTTGGTTATGCAAAACTAGGGAATGGGTAAACAAGGGATTATCTATCTTTTAAAATAATAACAATTCTGGTGTAGACTGTCCCTTTAAATTCTGTTTATAAACCTCCTGTGACTACTCCTGAGGTTATTCCTGTTCCTGATGCTATTTCTGATGTGATTGCTATGGAATGGTCTAGCCTGGTACTTCTTTTATTCCTTCTTCAAGGTTTAAAAAGTTGTATCCTTTGCCAGTGGCTAAATTAGAGTTTTGGGAAAAAGTCCCTAAAGTTGATGGGGCTATTTCTACTCTTGCTAAATGTACTACTATTCCTATGGAAGATAGTACTTTTTTTTAAGGATCCTTTAGATAGGAAAATTGAATCTTCTCTAAGGAAAGCTTATTTACATTCTGGCTATATTCTCAGACCTGCCATTTCTATGGCTGATATTGTGGCTGCATCAACATTTTGGTTGGATAGCTTAGCACAACAGGAAAAAGACTCTGATTTGCATCATTGTTCGTTTGCTTCAATATGCTAATAATTTTATCTGTGATGCTATTTTTCAAGATTAATGTTGAATCTATGTCTTTGGCTATTTTAGCTAGAAGAGCTTTATGGCTCATATTATGCAATGCTGACATGGTATCTAAATCTAGGTTACTATCTCTATCATTCCAGGGTAATAATTTGTTTGCTTCCCAGTTGGATTCTATTATTTCCACTATTACTGGGGGGAAGGGAGTTTTTTTTGCCTCAAGATAAAAAGTCTAAGGGCAAATCTAAAGCTTCTAATCGGTTTCGTTCCTTTCGTCAGAATAGAGAACAGAAAACCACTCCTTCCCCTAAGGACTCTGGCTCCAATTGGAAGCCATCCTCAAGTTGGAATAAATCCAAGCCTTATAAGAAACCAAAGCCAGCCCCCAAGACTGCATGAAGGTAGGCCCTCAATACAGTTCCGCTGGTGGGGGGCAGATTGAAATTATTTCAAGATGTTTGGGCAGGTTCTGTTCAGAATCATTGGATTCAGAATATTGTCTCTCAGGGGTATCGAATAGGTTTCAGAATAAGACCTCCTGTGAGAAGATTTTTTCTCTCTCACGGTCCAGCAAATCCTGTGAAAGCTCAGGCCATTCTTAAATGTGTTTTAGATTTAGAGCTTTCAGGAGTAATTGTACCAGTTCCACTTCTGGAACAGGGTCTGGGTTTTCATTCAAATCTATTCATTGTCCCGAAGAAGGAAAATTCTTTCAGACCAGTTCTGGATCTGAAGTTTTTGAATCAATTTGTAAGGGTCCCAACTTTCAAGATGGTGACTATAAGGATTATTCTGCCTTTTGTTCAGCAAGGTCATTACATGTCCTCAATAGACTTACAGGATGCTTATCTTCACATTCCGATTCATCCAGACCACTATTTTCTGAAATTATCTTTTCTAGACAAGCATTACCAATTTGTTGCTCTTCCATTTGGCCTACCAACAGCTCCAAGAATCTTTTCGAAGATTCTCGGTGCCCTTCTATCTGTAATCAGAGAGCAGGGTATTGCAGTGTTACCTTATTTGGATGATATCTTGGTACTGGCTCACTCTTTTCATTTAGCAGAATCTCACACAAATCAACTTGTGTTGTTTCTTCAAAAACATGGTTGGAGGATCAATTTACCAAAGAGTTCCTTGATTCCTCAGACAAGGGTCACCTTTTTAGGTTTCCAGATAGATTCAGTGTCCATGACTCTGTCTTTAACAGACAAGAGATGAATGAAATTGGTTTTTGCCTGTCGAAACTTTCAGTCTCGATCATTCCCTTCAGTGGCTATGTGCATGGAAGTTTTAGGTCTCATGACTGCAGCATTGGACGTGATCCCCTTTGCTCATTTTCATATGAGAACTCTGCAGCTTTGCATGCTGAATCAATGGTGCAGGGATTATACTCGGATATCACAGTTGATATGCTTAAATCCCAACATTTAACTCTCTCTGTCCTGGTGGTTGGACCATCATCGGATTCTTCAAGGGGCCTCTTTTGTTCATCTTTCCTGGACTGTGATTTCAACAAATGCAAGTCTCATAGGTTGGGGAGCTTTCTGGGCATCTCTGACAGCACAAGGTGTTTGGAATCCTCAAGAGGTGAGGTTACCAATCAATATTTTAGAACTCTGTGTTATTTTCAGGGCTCTACAGGCTTGGCCTCTATTGAAGAGAGATTCATTCGTTTTCAGACAGACAATATCACAACTGTGGCATATGTAAATCATCGGTGGGGGACTCGCAGTCCTTTAGCGATGAAAGAAGTATCTCGGATACTTTCTTGGGCGGAATCCAACTCCTGTCTATACATAGTAACATACATAGTAGATAAGGTTGAAAAAAGACTGAAGTCCATCGAGTTCAACCTATACAAATCTAAAATACTTACAAAAAGCTCCAGTTAAGCTTAAATAACCCCATTAAAATGTGACCCATTTAATACTAGCAATCATATCCATGAATTTTGTTTATATACAGAAATTTATCCAGACTATTTTTAAATGTATCTATGGTATTGGCATTCACTACCTCCTTTGGTAATGAGTTCCACAATTTTATTGCTCTTACAGTGAAAAAACGTTTCCGTTGCAGGAGATTAAATCTCCTTTCCTCCAACCTTAAATTATGACCTCTTGTCAGAACCAATTTTCTTGGAATAAAAAGAGCTTCTGCCATCTCTGTATATGGGCCTTGAATATATTTATATAAAGTAATCATGTCACCTCTCAAGCGCCTTTTTTCTAAAGAGAACAGACCCAGTTTGGCTAGCCTCTCCTCATAGGTTAATTTCTCCAATCCCCTTATTAGCTTTGTGGCCCTTCTCTGAACTTTTTCTAGTTCTGCAATATCTTTTTTAGCAATCGGTCCCCAGAACTGCACTCCAAACTCAAGGTGAGGTCTTACCAGGGCTTTATATAATGACAGAATTATGCCTTCCTCCCTTGAATCAATGCCTCTTTTAATACATGCTAGTATCTTATTAGCCTTTGAAGCCGCTGCCCTGCATTGTGCACTCATCTTTAGCTTGTTATCTATTACTACTCCCAAATCCCTTTCCTCCTGTGTTTGGCTAAGTCTTGTCCCATTTAAAAAATACATAGCCTGCTTATTTTTACTTCCAAAATGTAGAACCTTACATTTTTCCGTATTAAATCTCATTTTCCATTCACTTGCCCATAGTTCTAATTTTAGCAAATCCCTTTGCAAAGAGAGTTCATCCTGCTCTGACCTAATGACCTTACTTAACTTAGTATCATCTGCAAAAATAGAGATGTCGCTATTTAATCCTTGCTCCAAGTCATTTATAAAAATATTAAAAAGAACAGGGCCCAGTACTGATCCCTGGGGGACGCCACTGATTACCTTTGTCCAATCTGAGTATGATCCATTTACTGCTACTCATTGCTCCCTATCTTTTATCCAGTTATTTATCCATGAGCTAACATTTTCAGCTATTCCCAGTCCCTTAATTTTGTGCATTAATCTCTCATGTGGCACTGTATCAAATGCCTTTGCAAAATCTAAGTATATCACATCAACTGATTCCCCTTTATCTATATTTTTACTTACTTCCTCGTAGAATCTAATTAGATTAGTTTGACATGATCTATTTCTCCTAAAGCCATGCTGATTAGAACTCATAATCTTGTTTACACGAATATGCTCATCAATATAATCCCTTATAATCCCTTCAAATATCTTCCCCACTATTGATGTCAGACTAACTGGTCTATAGCTTCCTGGATCATCCCTGCTTCCCTTTTTGAAGAGTGGCACCACATCAGCTTTACGCCAATCCTGGGGTACCATGCCTGAGGATAATGAGTCTTGAAAAATTAAGAGTAAAGGTTTGTCTATAACAGTGCTAAGTTCACTTAACACCCTTGGGTGTATTCCATCTGGGCCTGGAGTTTTATTTACCTTAATATTTTTTAGTTTTTTCCTGATATCCTCTAAACAAAACCCAGTTAGTGGTATGGACTGGCATGTTCTATTCTGTTCCAAAGTATCATTCAATGGTTCCTCTCTTGTGTATACTGAAGAAAAAAACTGGTTTAGTACCTCAGCCTTTTCCCTGTCATTATTTATCATGCTACCCTCCACACATTTTAATGTACCTATATTATCCTTCTTAGATTTTTTGCTATTTATGTACTTAAAGAACCTTTTAGGGTTAGACTTAGAATCCTTGGCAATTAATTTTTCATTTTCAATTTTGGCTAATTTGATTGCTTTTTTGCATGCTTTGTTACATTCCTTATAAATATTGTATGCTGAGTCTGTACTATTTTCTTTTAATAATTTAAATGCCCTACGTTTTTTCCTAATTTCTTTTAACACATTTTTATTTAGCCATAACGGCTTTTTTTTATTTTTATTTTTATAACCATATGGTATGTATTGATATGTATATTTATTTAACAAATTTTTAAATATTATCCATTTATCCTCTGTATTTTTATTAGAAAATACATTGTCCCAATTTATATTATTTAATGATTTCCTTAAATCGTTGAATTTTGCTTTCTTGAAATTAAAAGTCTTAGTTAAGCCTTTAAAACACTGCATATGAAAAGAGATTTCAAATGTGACCATGTTATGATCACTGTTACCCAAATGTTCTTTAACTTCTATGTTTGATATTATATCTGTATTGTTTGATAGCACTAAATCCAATATAGCTTTACTCCTAGTTGGCTCCTCTATTAATTGTGACAAGAAGTTATCCCTGAGAACATTTAAAAATCTATCCCCCTTAGCTGAATTACTAGTTTCATTGGCCCAGTTTATATCAGGGTAGTTAAAATCTCCCATAATTACAGCACTGTTATTAGCAGCCTTACCTATTTGGATAAGTAGTTGAGTTTCCTCTGGGTCACTAATGTTGGGAGGCTTGTAGCATGTTCCTAGTAATATTTTTTTAGGATTTTTCCCCCCACTCTTTATTTCAACCCACAGGGTCTCTACATTGTCACTTGTATCATAAATATCTTCCCTTATTGTAGGTTTAAGGTCAGGTTTAATATACATGCAGATTCCTCCACCCCTTTTATTATTCCTGTCCCTCCTAAATAATGTATACCCCTCTAAGTTAACTGCCCAGTCATGTGAATCATCCCACCAAGTTTCAGTTATACTGATAACATCATAGTCCTCTTCTGCAACTAAGAGCGTCAGCTCCCCCATTTTACCTGTCATGCTTCTTGCATTTGTTGTCATACATTTAATTTTCATGTGCTTTCTGCTGCTACTTGGTGTACTTTCCTCTATACTTTCTAATGTGACATTTCTTAAGTCATCCCTTCCTTGAGATATCAATGGAGTGACATATTCAGACACTGATCTCTCTGTTCTATTTTGTTCAAATTGACCCTCCCCCCCTTTGCCTAGTTTAAAAGGTTCTCTAAACGTGCTACCATCCTTTCCCCCAACACACCTGCACCCATGTCATTCAGGTGCAATCCATCCTTACTGTACAATTTGTACCCTAGTGAAAAATCAGCCCAGTGTTCTAAAAAGTCAAACCCCTCATTTTTACACCATGTTTTTAGCCATGAATTAACAGACCTTAGCTCCTTCTGCCTTACTGAGTTAACACACGGCACTGGTAATATCTCAGAAAATATTACTTTGGATGTCCTTGCTTTAAGCTTGCTACCTAACTCCCTGAAGTCATTTTTTAGGACTCTCCATCTCCCACTGATTTCTTCATTAGTACCAATATGCACCATGACTGCAGGATCAGACCCGCATCCCTCTAACAATCTATCAATACGCTCCACAATATGCCTAACACGAGCCCCTGGAAGACAGCAAACTGTTCTATGTAAAGGGTCTGGATGACAAATTACCCTATCAACCTTCCTTATAATAGAGTCTCCTACCACCAACATCTGACTCTGGCCCTGACTTGTATGCCCCTCTTCCATGACTGAAGGACTGCCCACCATAGTATGCTCCTCTTCCACAGCTAAAGGACTGTTCACTATACTAGACAACACGGCCCTCTCTGACACTGCCACCCCTGAACTGATATCCCCAACGTCTTCACTTAATCTTGCAAATCTATTGGGGTGTACCAGCTCAGAACTGGCCTGTCTCTTCCGCTTACTTCGCCCTCTAACTGTGACCCAGCTACATCCTGGAGTCTCCTCATCTGAATCCTCCCCATTCCCACTGCTGGAACCATTAACAACCAGCTCAGTCCTATCCATTTCCCTTTCAAGTGTCTGAATTTCATGTAGTGTTGCAATTCGTTCCTCCAGATCCCCAATACGAGTTTCTAAAGAGACAATATGCTCGCACTTGCCACAAACATATAATCCCAGAAGCGGCTGCTCCAGTGATGCAAACATGTGGCAAGCTGTACACTGAATGAGATTCTCACACATTCTTAATAAAAGGTTTAACTTAAAAGTATAAAATATATATATTTCCCCTTGGTTACCCCAAAACCTTGTTTGCCTAACTACCTTGGTTAGCTAACTATTATACTTAAACAGACAATGTTACTTTAACAGAGAATCAATACAGCAAGCCTAAAAGAGCAAGCTCACAGAGTAAATGTGCTAAATTTATAGGCTTCCAAGGCCCAAACAGGTGAAAATAATCCCACCCCTAATTACCCACACAGACAGAAAAACAAAAAAAAAATGGAATGCTAGAAATAAAGTTATTTAGTTATTTCCTTTTTTTAAAATAAAAATGCAACCCTTGCAAAGCAAATAATTTAGAAAATAGCTTGGTTAGCTATTATACTTAAACAGACAATGTTACTTTAACAGAGAATCAATACAGCAAGCCTAAAAGAGCAAGCTCACAGAGTAAATGTGCTAAATTTATAGGCTTCCAAGGCCCAAACAGGTGAAAATAATCCCACCCCTAATTACCCACACAGACAGAAAAACAAAAAAAAAATGGAATGCTAGAAATAAAGTTATTTAGTTATTTCCTTTTTTTAAAATAAAAATGCAACCCTTGCAAAGCAAATAATTTAGAAAATAGCTTGGTTAGCTATTATACTTAAACAGACAATGTTACTTTAACAGAGAATCAATACAGCAAGCCTAAAAGAGCAAGCTCACAGAGTAAATGTGCTAAATTTATAGGCTTCCAAGGCCCAAACAGGTGAAAATAATCCCACCCCTAATTACCCACACAGACAGAAAAACAAAAAAAAATGGAATGCTAGAAATAAAGTTATTTAGTTATTTCCTTTTTTTAAAATAAAAATGCAACCCTTGCAAAGCAAATAATTTAGAAAATAGCTTGGTTAGCTATTATACTTAAAACACAAACAGATGCAGATGCTGCACTTTGTAAGTAAACCACTGATTCCAAGCAAATGGTGTACAATAGCTGATACTGAGTAGATATCATGTAGCTAGTAACAGGTGCTCTGAAAACCGTAAACAGTGTAGCATGTAGTCAGTGGTAGTAATCACTTGTAACAAACTGAGGGTAGAATCATGCAGCGTGTGGGTGTGGTGATAAGTAAGGTACAGGTAAACACAAATTTCAGCATGTAGACTGAAACTAAGGTAAAGCTGGTTAATCTCACCACTCTTGCCGCTGTGTGATCTTTTGCTCAGGCTGCCCCATGAAAGGTAAGGATCCACTCCTCCGGCATCCAAACGAAAAAACTCTCTGATAAACAATGAAAGTTACCTTGTATTGGGACAAATTGCAGCCGCAGGGTATGTGCAGGTAAAAAGTGATGTCTTTATTGTAAGATCATAAACAGGGTGTCAAACAAACTCAGGGGTACATTGAAACAATGGCAAACGTCCGACGCGTTTCCTGCCCGGAGGCACTTCGTCAGGGACTTAACTTGTATAAACATTAAACAACTTAAAAAGGCTTGCGTACCTACGTCACAATGAGAACACCTGTGTACTGCAATTAAAGGGACAGTATAGTACTGTCTATGGAAACTGATTTATGCTTGGTCAAAGTGAGAACCTTTTTAATGGGCTCTGCATAAGTTAAAATTGGATTCTCAGTAATCAATGTATATGAATCTTGTATCGATGTAAATTACTTGTAAGAATAAAATATAAACGTGTAATGACCATGCTACCATGTTGTTGATTATATCAGTACACAGTTGATAAGGAGTTGAAATAAAATGTTAAAAATGAAATAACATAATATAACATTGCTCCGTAGGTAGACAAAAAAGAATATCAATAAAAATAAGTTGAAATGTTCTTCTTTTCAACTTATTTTTATTGATATTCTTTTTTGTCTACCTACGGAGCAATGTTATATTATGTTATTTCATTTTTAACATTTTATTTCAACTCCTTATCAACTGTGTACTGATATAATCAACAACATGGTAGCATGGTCATTACACGTTTATATTTTATTCTTACAAGTAATTTACATCGATACAAGATTCATATACATTGATTACTGAGAATCCAATTTTAACTTATGCAGAGCCCATTAAAAAGGTTCTCACTTTGACCAAGCATAAATCAGTTTCCATAGACAGTACTATACTGTCCCTTTAATTGCAGTACACAGGTGTTCTCATTGTGACGTAGGTACGCAAGCCTTTTTAAGTTGTTTAATGTTTATACAAGTTAAGTCCCTGACGAAGTGCCTCCGGGCAGGAAACGCGTCGGACGTTTGCCATTGTTTCAATGTACCCCTGAGTTTGTTTGACACCCTGTTTATGATCTTACAATAAAGACATCACTTTTTACCTGCACATACCCTGCGGCTGCAATTTGTCCCAATACAAGGTAACTTTCATTGTTTATTAGCTATTATACTTAAACAGACAATGTTACTTTAACAGAGAATCAATACAGCAAGCCTAAAAGAGCAAGCTCACAGAGTAAATGTGCTAAATTTATAGGCTTCCAAGGCCCAAACAGGTGAAAATAATCCCACCCCTAATTACCCACACAGACAGAAAAACAAAAAAAAAATGGAATGCTAGAAATAAAGTTATTTAGTTATTTCCTTTTTTTAAAATAAAAATGCAACCCTTGCAAAGCAAATAATTTAGAAAATAGCTTGGTTAGCTATTATACTTAAACAGACAATGTTACTTTAACAGAGAATCAATACAGCAAGCCTAAAAGAG
Source organism: Bombina bombina (assembly GCF_027579735.1). Lineage (NCBI taxonomy): Eukaryota > Metazoa > Chordata > Amphibia > Anura > Bombinatoridae > Bombina > Bombina bombina. Next base: position 474,820,154 of record NC_069504.1, on the reverse strand, counting down.
CAAGCTCACAGAGTAAATGTGCTAAATTTATAGGCTTCCAAGGCCCAAACAGGTGAAAATAATCCCACCCCTAATTACCCACACAGACAGAAAAACAAAAAAAAAATGGAATGCTAGAAATAAAGTTATTTAGTTATTTCCTTTTTTTAAAATAAAAATGCAACCCTTGCAAAGCAAATAATTTAGAAAATAGCTTGGTTAGCTATTATACTTAAAAAGACAATGTTACTTTAACAGAGAATCAATACAGCAAGCCTAAAAGAGCAAGCTCACAGAGTAAATGTGCTAAATTTATAGGCTTCCAAGGCCCAAACAGGTGAAAATAATCCCACCCCTAATTACCCACACAGACAGAAAAACAAAAAAAAATGGAATGCTAGAAATAAAGTTATTTAGTTATTTCCTTTTTTTAAAATAAAAATGCAACCCTTGCAAAGCAAATAATTTAGAAAATAGCTTGGTTAGCTATTATACTTAAACAGACAATGTTACTTTAACAGAGAATCAATACAGCAAGCCTAAAAGAGCAAGCTCACAGAGTAAATGTGCTAAATTTATAGGCTTCCAAGGCCCAAACAGGTGAAAATAATCCCACCCCTAATTACCCACACAGACAGAAAAACAAAAAAAAAATGGAATGCTAGAAATAAAGTTATTTAGTTATTTCCTTTTTTTAAAATAAAAATGCAACCCTTGCAAAGCAAATAATTTAGAAAATAGCTTGGTTAGCCATTATACTTAAACAGACAATGTTACTTTAACAGAGAATCAATACAGCAAGCCTAAAAGAGCAAGCTCACAGAGTAAATGTGCTAAATTTATAGGCTTCCAAGGCCCAAACAGGTGAAAATAATCCCACCCCTAATTACCCACACAGACAGAAAAACAAAAAAAAAATGGAATGCTAGAAATAAAGTTATTTAGTTATTTCCTTTTTTTAAAATAAAAATGCAACCCTTGCAAAGCAAATAATTTAGAAAATAGCTTGGTTAGCTATTATACTTAAAAAGACAATGTTACTTTAACAGAGAATCAATACAGCAAGCCTAAAAGAGCAAGCTCACAGAGTAAATGTGCTAAATTTATAGGCTTCCAAGGCCCAAACAGGTGAAAATAATCCCACCCCTAATTACCCACACAGACAGAAAAACAAAAAAAAAAATGGAATGCTAGAAATAAAGTTATTTAGTTATTTCCTTTTTTTAAAATAAAAATGCAACCCTTGCAAAGCAAATAATTTAGAAAATAGCTTGGTTAGCTATTATACTTAAACAGACAATGTTACTTTAACAGAGAATCAATACAGCAAGCCTAAAAGAGCAAGCTCACAGAGTAAATGTGCTAAATTTATAGGCTTCCAAGGCCCAAACAGGTGAAAATAATCCCACCCCTAATTACCCACACAGACAGAAAAACAAAAAAAAAATGGAATGCTAGAAATAAAGTTATTTAGTTATTTCCTTTTTTTAAAATAAAAATGCAACCCTTGCAAAGCAAATAATTTAGAAAATAGCTTGGTTAGCTATTATACTTAAACAGACAATGTTACTTTAACAGAGAATCAATACAGCAAGCCTAAAAGAGCATATCCCAGGTGTAGACAATTGGGAAGCGGATTATCTCAGTCGCCAGTCTTTACATCCATGGGAGTGGTCTCTCCATACAGATGTATTTTGTCAGATTGTACAGATGGGGGGTCTTCTCAAAATAGATCTGATGGCTTCCCATCTAAACAAGAAGCTTCCCAGGTACCTTTCCAGGTCCAGGGATCCTCAGGCGGAGATGGTGAATGCTTTAGCAGTTCCTTGGTTTTACCAACCTGCTTACATTTGTCCGCCTCTAGTTCTTCTTCCAAGGGTGATCTCCAAGATCATCATGGAACAATTGCATGTGTTTCTGATGGCACCAGCATGGCTTCACAGGTTTTGGTATGTGGATCTTATCCGGATGTCCAGTTGCCAACCTTGGCCACTTCCTTTAAGGCCAGACCTTCTGTCTCAAGGGCCGCTTTTTCCATCAGAATTTCAAATCGCTAAATTTGAAGTTATGGAAATTGAACGCTTAGTGCTTAGTCATAGAGGTTTCACTGACTCAGTGATTAATACTATGCTACAGGCTCGTAAGTCTGTTTCAAGGAAGATTTATAATCGAGTTTGGAGAACCTATATTTCATGGTGTTTTTCTCATAAATTCTCTTGGCATTCTTTTAGGATTCCTAGAATTTTACAGTTTCTTCAGAATCGTTTGTATAAAGGTTTGTCTGCAAGTACATTGAAGGCACAAATCTCTCTTTCTGTTTTATTTCATAGAAAGATTGCTAAACTTCCTGATATTCACTATTTTGTTCAGGCTTTGGTTTCTATCAAGCCTGTTGTTTAATCAATCTCTCCTCCTTGGAGTCTTAATTTGGTTTTGAAGGCTTTGCAGGCTCCTCCTTTTGAGCCTATGCATTCTTTGAATATTAAACTACTTTCTTGGAAAGTGTTGTTTCTTTTGGCTATCTCTTCAGCTAGAAGAGTTTCTGAATTGTCTGCTCTCTCTTGTGAGTCTCCTTTTCTGATTTTCCATCAGGATAAGGCTGTTGTGCAGACTTTGTTTAAATTTCTTCCTAAGGCTGTGAATTTTAACAACATTAGTAGGGAAATTGTTGTTCCTTCCTTATGTCTTAATCCTAAGAATACTCTTGAAATATCTTTACATTCTTTGGATGTTGTAAGAGCTTTGAAATATTATGTTGAAGCTACTAAAGATTTCAGGAAGACTTCTAGTCTATTTGAGTCTCCGCCTCAGAGAATTACAGCTCATTCTACTAGATCAGTTGCCACTTCTTGGGCTTTTAAGAATGAAGCTTCAGTTGATCAGATTTGTAAAGCAGCAACTTGGTCTTCTTTGCATACATTTACTACATTTTACCATTTTGATGTATTTGCTTCTTCTGAAGCTGTCTTTGGTAGAAAAGTTCTTCAGGCAGCTGTCTCAGTTTGATTCTTCTGCTTATGGTTTAAGTTTTTTTCCTGAAATTTATGTGAAATTTATGAGAAAGATCTATTTTTTTGTGGATTTAATTTTTTCAGTGGAGTGGAGTGTTTTTATTTTATCCCTCCCTTTCTAGTGACTCTTCTGTGGTCTTCCACATCTTGGATATTTCTATCCCATACGTCACTAGCTCATGGACTCTTTCCAATTACATGAAAGAAAACATAATTTATGTAAGAACTTACCTGATAAATTCATTTCTTTCATATTGGCAAGAGTCCATGAGGCACACCCTTTTTTTGGTGGTTATGATTTTTGTATACAAGCACAATTTTATTTCCAGTTCTTTTTTTGGTATGCTTTATTACTCCTTATTTTATCACCCCACTACTTGGCTATTCGTTAAACTGAATTGTGGGTGTGGTGAGGGGTGTATTTAAAGGCATTTTGAGGTTTGGGAAACGTTGCCCCTTCTGGTAGGATTGTATATTGCATATGTCACTAGCTCATGGACTCTTGCCAATATAAAAGAAATGAATTTATCAGGTAAGTAAGTTCTTACATAAATTATGTTTTTGCCCTTTTCTACATCTTTGCCTGCTGTCCTGATGTTGCTTAGATGTTCAGTCATTCTCCTCCCCAAACATCTGGTAGTCATACCTACATAAAATAAATTGCAATTACATGATACACAGTAAATTACATTGGTGCTTTTGCACGTTATGTGACTATTGATAGTCCATTTATTTTGGAACCTGTCAATAATGGGTTTTTTCTTAACCATGTGTTGGCATACTTTGCAATTGCCACATGTGATTGATCCTCTGTATAGAGGTGGTTTCTTTGCGTTCCTGTCAAAATGACTGGTAGTTAAGCAATCGCTAAAGTTATTCGCTCTTCTGTAGGTAAAGAGTGGTTTTTCAGGAATGATTGACTGAAATTGCTCATCTGCTTGTAGAACATGCCAATGTTTTTGCACTATGTTTGAAATTTGATCGCTCTGGTTTGTAAACGTGGATATAAATCTGAGGGGGTTGGTATTTTGGACATATTTGGGCGATAATAGCTATTGAAGTATTACCTGACTTGGATTATAAATAAATATATAAAATACAAAAGAGGAGAGGGGAGATGTGTTGTAATAAATGAAACTTATGTGACTGCAGCAAAGTATTACCATTGCATAAAAAGCTCCAGAAAGGAAAACAGCATTTAAACATACTATAGAGAGGGTTAATAAGTACAGGCTGTATAATCCAGGTTATCAGCAAGGTTAACAATGAACCAATGTTGCTCAAATAGTGCATTAAGCAGGCAATATGGTAGTAGCTGCAATCAAAAATAAGCAATCTCAAATAAAGTCAGTGTGAACAGCTCCTGAAATAGATTGCCAATATTAATAATATGAACTTACCCATCTTACTAACAGGCAAAGGATAAGCACTTTTCCATATTACTTAGTATCAACCTCTAAGGATGTCACATTAGAAGCAGTAGCCATTTTCAACTATAACACTCTACAATCAGAAAAAGTATCTTAAACAATAACATAATTATGGAGTCTTCTGCAGTACATAAAAAGGAAAACCTTAGGTAGCAAACAGGTCGTCACCCTACCCCAGTTCTACTGGAGCAAGCATAGTGTCCCCCACATCATCCTATACCAGAACGCATAGTGTTAGTAAATTAACATGCAGATACATTCTGTGTATTGCAGCTTACAATGCAGGAGAGGCTCCAGGCCAGGGAGGGCAAAGATTTTCTACACTCATGTAGGGATCCCCGAGATTGCTGATCTAAAACCACTCTGATCACTTGGGAGTTATTAGGTATTAATGTTCCTTGCAGAAAGCTGATCAGGTAAGAGGAACTATTCACCGTCACCAAAGATGTCACATGCTCACCCATAACCCTGAGGCCAGTAATGCTGCACTCAGCAGATACTTCATCACTCTTTTGGGCAAACTCCACAAGCCGCTGCAGTCTCAGCACTGCTAGTCCCGCAATAGCAGGACAGCATAAGGTTCCTTCTAGAGCAATAGCCTCCTCTGTGACAGATGAAACCTTGGATTCTCCATGTACAACACAGCACCCTGCATGAGCCAAACTTGTCTACGGCACACCAGGTGCCCTCACAACATCTCGCTTAGGCCCTGATAATTGAAAAATGCTACAAGGTGGCTAAATATTCAAAGGTATCCACCACTATGTCAAGCGAACTTGTCAGAATATTCCAAGCACCGAACATAGGCGCATCACCGAGAGGCGTTTACTATACACGCCATTGGTCAGCGATTCTGGCTTAGACAACACCCAGCATCACCGACCATATGTATAGTAAATTATCCCTTTGAATAACTGCCGTCTGCCTAAACACTAATCCTAATACTCCTAAACCGAAGTACCCCACGATCAAAAATGAAGACTAAATTAACAAACATCTAAACCGCCACATACCCACCGTAATTCGCTAAGTTTTAACCTCTAAACCGTCACATGCCCACCGCTACTATTAACACCTATGCCGCCACATACCCACTGCTAGTATCTAACTATTAACCCCCTATGCCGCCATAAACACTCAACAAGTCCTAACTATTTACCCCCTATGCTGCCATAAACCCACAACAAGTCCTAACTATTAACCCCCTATGCTGCCATAAACCCACTGCAAGTCCTCACTATTAACCTCCTATGCCGCCACATACCCACCTCTAGTCCTACTGATTAATCCCCTATGCTGCCATAAACTCACCACAAGTCCTACTATTAACCCCCTATGCCGACCATAAACTCATTGCAAGTCCTATTAACCCCCTATGCCACCACATACCCACCGCAAGTCCTATCAAGCCCCTATGCTGCCCTAAACATACCTCAATTCTTAACTATTAACTCCCTATGCTGCCACATACCCACCTCTAGTCCTATCTATTAACCCCCTATGCCGCCATAAACTCACTACAAGTCCTAACTATTAACCCACTATGCTGCTATAAACCCACCGCAAGTCCTAACTATTAACCCCCCTATGCCGCAATAAACTCAATGCAAGTCCTATTAACCACTTATGCCACCACATACCCACCGCAAGTCCTATCAACTCCCTATGCTACCATAAACCCACTTCAAGTCCTAAATATTAAACCCCTATGCCGCCACATACCAACCGCAAGTCCTATCTATTAACCCCCTATGCTACCATAAACCCACTGCAAGTCCTAAATATTAACCTCCTATGCTGCATAAACCCACCGCAAGTCCTATCTATTAACCCCCTATGCCTCCATAAACCACAAACACCTAACCCCTCTCTAAACTAAACCCCATACATTATAAAGTCCTAAACTTAAAAAAAGAAATCTAACACTACTCTACCTAACCCCCCTTTAAACTAAAAAAAAACCCTAAACTAACCCCACTAAGTTACAAAAAATAATAAACTACATTATTAACCATTTGGCTGCGAAGCCATTTCCCACCTGGGTGCTAATATTTTATTTTATTTTTTATTTTTGAAAACTTTTTTAACTTTTTTTTTCAGACCCCCAAGACTTACACTGTTGGAAAGGTTAGGCGATTACCTTTCCAACACTGGGTCTTGGGGGTCTGTAGCTGCTTAGATGCCTGAGATACAGGCTTCTAAGCAGCATGCCCCCTCCTCCTATACTTAACATTGTAAAATAATGTATAAATAAAGTTGCGCAGTGACGTCATCACGTAATTGCGTGTGACATCACCGCACATCACGTGAAGCCTGTCACTCTACAGGCATGATCGCCGGAGTAGGAGCAGTAAGGAGCCCCCAGATCTCCCTCAAGGTGGGAGAGTGCTCATGACGGCTCTGAGCCGTCATTAGCACCAGAGTGAGAAACTCTGTGACGGCTCAGAGCCGTCATTAGCACTCAAAAGGTTAAACAAAAGTAACAATTATGCCTAACAATAAACTACATGCCCATAAAATAAACCACCCCAAAATAAAAAAAACCTTAACTCTTAAATAAATTACATTAGTCCTTAAAAGGGCCTTTTGTAGGGCATAGCCGCATAAAAAATAATAAAGTTACAAAAACCCCACCCCCCAAAATAAAAAAATCTAACTATAAAAACCTTCCCTAAGAAATAAAATTAAAAATAACAAAGCCTACTCTTAAAAATAAAAAACCCACCCCAAAAGTGTTACTCCCATCTGATGGGGACTCAGACTCATCTTGATCTGACATCAGGCCCATCTTTACCCAAAGTCAAGAGGAGGACTTCTGCGGCCACTTCCGCCACCTCCAATCCACAATCTTCTTCAACGGCGGGGCCCTCTTCATCCAGGCTCCAGTCGCTGGGGGTCCATTTTAACGGAGAATGAGGCAGTCTTCCGCAGCATCTTCCTCTGCCTCCTCTTTGCATCTTTTCATCAGCTCTCTTTGGAGAGTCATCTAGTCATGTGATCTCTTCTGCACACTGAAATCCCGGAGGTGCAGAAACCCAATATATAGGGGTACCACTTAATTCCGATTGGCTGATTTTCAAATCAGTCAATCCCTTTTTGCAGATTTGAATCAGCCAACAGCAAGAACTTTTTTTTAAATTTAAATTCAAATTATCCAATAGAAAAGGATAATTAGAATTTAAATTTAAAAAAGTTCTTGCCATTGGCTGATTCAAATCAGCCAATATGGATTGACTGATTTTAAATCAGCAAATCAGAATTAAGAATTAAGTGGTACCGCTATATATATTGGGGTTATGCTCTTCCAGGTTTTCAGTGCATGGTGGTGATCGCATGAAGAGGAGGGCTTCCCGAAGAGAGCCAAAGAAAAGAACTTGGAGGCAGAAGTCTGCCGCGGCGAAGATGGGTGCCTGGAGCCTGGATGAAGAGGGCCCCACCATTGAAGAAGATTGCGGAGGTGGCAAAAGAGGCCAAAGAAGTCTGCCTCTGCCACCGTGAAGAAGGGTCCCCGGCACCTGGAGCCTGGATGAAGATGGGCCCAACATTGGATCAAGAGGAGCTGGAGTCCCCATCAACTTTTGGGGTTAGATAGGGTTTTTGGTGGGTTATTTTTAATTTGATTTCTTAGGTTTTTATAGTTAGATTTTTTTGTGGGGGGGGGGTTTGGGGGTTACTTTAATGTAGGTGGGGGGGTTGTAACTTTTTTTATTTTTTATGCAAAAGAGCTGAGGGCAATGCCCTACAAAATGCACTTTTAAGGGCTATTGAAATTTATTTTAGAGTTAGGGTTTAGAGGGCGAGTTTATTTAAGTAATTATTATTTTTTTGGATAATGTAGTTTATTTTTTATAACTTAGCTTTTTTATTTTTTGTAACTTGTTGGTGTGGTGTTAGTTTACAGGGAGGGTAGTTTACAGGGGGAGGTTAGGTGTAGTTCTAGTGTTTGCGTTGGGAGGTGGCAGATTAGGCTTTAATCTCCTAACCACCCCTCATACCTGTATGGGGGTTGATTGAGTGATTATTGTTAGTATTTTGTAGGCTTTAATCTCCTAACCAACCCCCATACCAGTATGGGGGTTGATTGGGTGAATATTGTTAATTAATATTTTATAGGCTTTAATTTCCTAACCACCCCCCATACCTGTATGGGGGTTGATTAGGTGATTATTGATGGTTACCATTTATTAGACCTTAATCAACTAACCACCCTTCATAATAATCACCCAATCAACCGGGGGGGGGGGGGTTGATTGGGTGATTATTGTTAGTATTTTGTAGGCTTTAATCTCCTAACCATCCCCCATACCTGCATAGGGGTTGATTGAGTGATTATTGTTAGTTATTATTGTATAGGATTTAATCTCCTAACCACCCCCATACCTGTATGGGGGTTGATTAGGTGATTATTGATGGTTACCATTTTTTAGGCCTTCATACCTGTATGGGGGTTGATTAGGTTAGGTAGCTTAGGGGTTAATAGTGCATTGATCTACAATTTTTAAAATATTATGCATTCTTATGTATGATGCATATTATTTTAACTATCCTATATAATAAAAGGCCAGGTATGTTTGTCAGATGCAGTCATGCGCAGTAGAGACTGCACGAGGACAAACATACCTGGCCTTGAGCAGCAGAGGAGTGCGCACTGTGGAAGCTGCCTGGTGTGGGCGTGGCTGAGCATGCCATGATGGGGGCGTGGCCGCGCATGACGTGATGGGGCGTGGCCAGGGGGAGCGCATGAAGGGGTGTGGCTGATGGGAGAAGCCTTGGTGGCAGCGGCATGGTCAAGTGAGAGAGAAAAACAGAGGGGAGAGTAAAACAGAGGGGAGAGAGGAGGTGGAGAGAAGAGAGAGAGACCAAAAGAGAGGGGGAGAGACCAAAAGAGAGGAGGGAAATAGCAAAAGAGAAGGGGAAAAGAGAGAAAGTGAGCAAAAGAGAGGGGGGAAAGAGAGAGAGAGAGAGCAAAAGAGAGGGGAGAGAGAGCAAAATAGAGGAGGGGGGAGCAAAAGAGAGGGAGAGATAGAGCAAAAGAGAGGAGGGAGAGCAAAAGAGGGGTGAGAGAGAGAGCAAAACAGGGGTGAGAGAGAGAGCAAAAGAGGGGGGAGAGAGAGCAAAAGAGGGGGGAGAGAGAGAGCAAAAGAGGGGGGAGAGAGAGAGCAAAAGAGGGGGAGAGAGAGAGCAAAAGAGAGGGGGAGAGAGAGAGCAAAAGGGGGGGGGGAGAGAGCAAAAGAGGGGGAGATAGAGAGCAAAAGAGAGCAGAGAGAGAGCGCAAAAGAGAGGGGGAGAGAGAGAGAACAAAAGAGGGGGGAGAGAGAGCAAAAGTTGGAATCGCGGTATTTAAAAAAATTGGCCCGTGTACACAGGCTTTAGGACTAGTTGTATATAAATTAATATCTATTTATTTTTTCTTCTGTTTTTTATTTTATATAAATATATATTTTAAAAATTATATTCCTGTTACAAAAGGCATTAGTGTTATAATTGTTTTATTGCATAACAGGCATGCAGTTATGTGATACTTTAATTATAATGTAACTGTCTTTTATAACATATCTATTTTGAAAATATATTTTAATTTACAATAATAAATATATTAAGTAAGAATATCTACATTTTAGTGTATGCAATAAATATAATTCAAAGATTGTAGATATAATGTAGTCAGGCCTTTTATTATATATATATATATATATATATATATATATATATATATATATATTTAACAAGTATTGCATTTAAATTAAAATTTGTTTATGTAAGCTTGTTGTGTTTATTAGGGATAACATAGATATTTATGTTATAGTAGTCAGTATCATTAAATTATATTTTTACATAACAGACATGCAGTTTTGTATATCCATAATATTAATTATACTGTCTTTAATTAAAAATAATAAAACAACAAGCAAAATTAATTACATTTTAATTTATATGCAAATATTTGAACATTATGCATTGTACATAACAACGCATCATTTAAATATTGAATATTTATGTGTAGGGGGTCAATGTTTAAATAATATGCATAGTCGTGTACAACGCATATTTTTTAATTATTGTAGATATCTTAAAAGGGATTTAATATTTGCTTAATATTATTTTAAACATATACAAATATTTTCAAATATATATTTATGTTTTAAATAATAGCAAGCAACTATTAAATCCATTTAAGATATCTAAAATACTTTAAATAATATACATTGTACATGACAATGCATATTTTGTTATGGAGATGAGGTAAACACCAGTGAACCTGCAAAACCTCCTCGGGCCTATCCAGGCTCGTGTAACTTAGGGACGGACCGTAAATTGAGCCCCGGACCACCGGCGGTGGCTGACCACCAGAGGACTGGCAAAACCGCCTCGGTTTATCCACCGGAGGACTGGCAAAACTCCTGGAACTTAGTGCCGGACACTTCAAATCCGGTCACCCCATTCCTACCAGAAATTAACACCCCCAAACAAGTGGTATCTCTAGGTGCCTTACCAAATTGCCGACAACATACTAAAAGACCGACTTGATCCCTTGCACCCTACTCGATCAAACCCCTTTTAAGTAGCAGTGTACCGGGGCTCAGTTTGAGTCCGGCGCTAAGTTCCAGGAGCTCGTTTTGGCCAAGGAGGTTTTGCCGGTCTTCTGGCGGTCGGCTGCCAGCGTTTTAGCGCATCTCTGTGACACATTGTTTAAATATTGATGATAACTTTAGTGACATAGCTTCATAGTTATATTTGACAAAAAGTGACAATATCTAGCAACCAGACTAGATATATGAGAGCTGCGCCATAAGTGCCTAAATAGTGTGTAATTAATGTATGTGTCTATGTCTATGAATATCGATAAATCTTAAGTTAATATGCAGTAATATGAAAATTAGTTAAGATTAGCTAAAAATAATATACTAAAAAACAAATGTACAATAAATTGACCGAAAATGAATAACTATATGTACCAGATGGTGCCTATAAAACATCAAAATAGTCCATTACTAGACCGTATAGTCCCTGTAACAAATGCTCACAGCAGGATTATGCAGCATGCTGTAGGATAAGGAGGCAGCACTCTTCAAATAGTTGTGAAGATATCGCAAACAATGTCCTATATGACAGGGAAGAGAGAGGCATCCAATAGTGTAAAAACGTAACAACTCCGGTGTAAATTAAGTGATACACAGATGGATACTCACAAGAGACATTGCACATCCAGTGCAATAATTTGCAGACCGAGAGGATCAAGCAGGAAAGCTGGATAGCCACGGAGCTCCTCTCCAGTATCGTATCTCAACCTGGGCCGCACAGCTAATACAGGTGATCAAGCAGGTCCGATTGGGTTACCACAGAACTACTCTCTAATGAAGTGTCTTCACCTTGGTGGAGCGTACCAGTCACAAATGCAGCTCCTACAGTAGGTCTACTAGAAATGACAAATGATACCACAGGACAATGAGCAAGGTATAGTAGCTATAAAAGATTTATTCCATTAAACATAAAAACATAAAAACATTGTTTTTATGTTTAATGGAATAAATCTTTTATAGCTACTATACCTTGCTCTTTGTCCTGTGGTACCATTTGTCATTTCCAGTAGACCTACTGTAGGAGCTGCATTTTTGACTGGTACGATCCACCAAGGTGGAGACACTTCATTAGAGAGTAGTTCTGTGGTAACCCAATCGGACCTGCTTGATCACCTGTATTAGCTGTGTGGCCCAGGTTGAGATACGATACCGGAGAGGAGCTCCGTGGCTATCCAGCTTTCCTGCTTGATCCTCTGAGTCAGCCGAGTGGCTCAGAAGTCTAGATCTGCCAATTATTGCACTGGATGTATAACGTCTCTTCTGAGTATCGATCTGTGTATCACTTCATTTACACCAGAGTTGTTATGTTTTTACACTATTGGGCGCCTCTCTTTTCCCTGTCATATAGGACATTGTTTGCAATAGTTATATTAGATCCTCTGCTGTAATGTTTCAGCACTGGTTTTTGCTTCCTACTGGTTTCCTCCAGTAGTAGGGTGCCTAATGGTAACTACTATGCATTTTATATTATTTGGCACTGCATAAGCCTTTTAGGTTATTGCTATATATATTTTTATATGCTTTATGTTTTAGCTTGCGTACATTTTTTACCGCTTACTGCCATTTTGTGCATGTATATTTTTAAACGCACACTGATTATTTTTTTCACGCGTACTTTTTTGACAAACGTTTATGCACTTCAGCTTTCGGGTCTGCGTGAGTTGGGCGTGATAGCGTACATTTTGGTGTGCTTTTTTCTTTATATGACACCAGATAGATGCATGCTTCTCTCTTAAAGGGACACTGTAACCAAATTTTTTCTTTTGCGATTCAGATAGAGCATGACATTTTAAGCAACTTTCTAATTTACTCCTATTATCAAATTTTCTTCATTCTCTTGGTCTCTTTATTTGAACTGCAAGAATGTAAGTTTAGATGCCGGCCCATTTTTAGTGAATAACCTGGGTTGTCTTTGCTGATTGGTGGATAAATTCATCCACCAATAAAAAAGTGCTGTCCAGAGTACTGAAACAAACAAAAAACTTAGATGCCTTCTTTTTCAAATAAAGATAGCAAGAGAACAAAGAAAAATTGCTTAAAATTGCATGCTCTGGTGCACGGGTAGTCAGGCTGGTTTCTGGAGGAGGAGCTCAGGTGTATGGTCGTCTGAAGCACCTGTTAACATTACCTCTACCTCAAGCTGCTGGCGAAATTCTTGCACCTAAAACCCTTAGACCCTGGGTGGCTTGTTTAGTTAATCAACCGCTTCTGGAACCGCAAGAGTGCCATAACATTGCACTGAGCTGCAGCCTGCAGCAGTTTGAGGACCTTACTTTCAAATTTAACATTGCAGTAAGAGACTTTTACCGCAAATTGGAAATATTACCCAGCCCATGTTAACCCGACTCCACACCTGAATAGGAGCTGAGGACGATTTAGTCCGACGCCGGGAGATCTACCTGGCTGGTACCTCCCCTGTGGCCAAATCAGTGGTAAACTGCCGAACCTGGAGCAGAGAACTGCCCGCTACCTATATGCACCGGGCTTGTGAATCCTGTGACTGCTTGGCTCTCCCTGTTTGCTTCGTTGCCCGGCTGCAGAATTGAAGCTTCTGCCTGACTGAGTGGACCTAGGCTGACCCGTGCTGTATCTGTCTGCAGGGAAAGAAGGGGTAGAGAAGCTCTGGGACCCGCTGTCCTTGGTCCGAGTGTCCCCTCCCACCAGTGCTGCGTGAGGGGCACGGACCGTCATTCTTACCTTTCTTGGTCCTGGATTGGCTGCCTCTTCATTCTCAAGTGCCGGCCTGGATTCAAGGCAGCTGGGTAACATTCCCTGATCCAGGTGAAGCGCGACCAAACATTCCCCCTCCCACCGGTGCTGCGTGAGGGGGTTCGCACTGGAGAAAGGCCCTTCACTCACCACAGGCACGCCAGGAGACAGCAGCGGGTAACGTTAAAACTGACTAACTGTCATCACCCTTTATCTCTCCCCTTTTGACATGGATTCATTCCCATATATAGGGGTTAGAGCTTGCTAAGGGAGTACTGGGAGAGAAAAAATAAATGAACACTGCTTAACACGGCCCTCCGGAGTAAATTGGGATAAGTCTAAATAAGAGGACATAACTTTATTTTGTCTACAATACTAGTCCTCTTCAGTACTATTGCTCGGACCTGGCTCAATACATCTTTATTTGCCCAAAATATTTGACTGTCGGTAGACGGACGCTGATCCCCACAAACATAACATTTTATCATTAATCCTGTTGTTTTTTTGTTTTTTTCTGGTACTGTGAAAATCATTTTTTCTATAAGATATTATAATATTGTTTTTCCACTTTAATTGGTATTAGGCACTAAGCAATTTTATTGTTCAGCCCAGTTTGGTTAAGCAATTTAATTTAACAGGATTTGCTTATTACAACCCTCTTTTTATCTATGAGTTGGACAAAAAACAAAAAAAAAGAATGGTGGTAGTAAAACTGTCATTTTAGGCTCTGGCTAAATTGTGCATAACAACTTTGGCGCTGTATTAGTACAGGGTCCTCTTTTTACTTGATATATGCCTGGCTGAAAACTAAAGGTCTATACGAAATTATATATCTTATTTCATCCATAAATATAAACTGAAATAGCAAGGGCGGCAGTTTAAAATAACTTATTCTGAAACCCAGTGAGATTTGGTAATTTACACTGTAATTGCATAGAAGGAGGGAAGGGAAGAGAAAAAAGGAGAAAGAAAGATCCTTCTAATCCAGAAGTTAAGCAGCAAAGGAAGGGAGTAGAGGGAAAAGATTAAATCGTTACAGATTACTATCCTTTCTGTAGTAAAAAGTAACTGCTTTATTTGTCTTTTCAGCATAGGATACAGTTTAACATAAACTCCCTATAAACAGACACTTGTAAAGACATAAGCTTAAGACAAGCAACTGTTTCTATTTCATTGTAATAATTGGTTCTTGATGCGAACTGATGAAACACAATTCTCAGAAGTCTTTAAAAACTAATTTATTTTCATACATATCTCACTGTATTGCTACTGCAGTTTAAAAGTGAATGGTATTCCTTCTTTTTTCTCTTTTTATTATTAATCAGAGCAACACTTCTTCTCCCTTTAAAATATAAGTTAGCCCGGTATATATCTTAGTTGGTATCAAGCAGTATTCATGTTAAATGGTGCGCTTCAATGAAGCTGAGTTTATTTTATTTTTTTTCTTCTCCCTCTATTGGGTATAGAGCCTTCTATATTTAGTTAAACGGAAAGATAAAAGCCTGTACCTGTAAATCTCTGTAGCACATTGCAACAAATCGCAGCTAAAGTGGACCACTGAAGTATAATCCCTAGAGATACGATTCAAATAGAATAAACATGCTATCTGTTTAATAGAATTTAGATGTTGCTTAGAAAAGGAAATTGAAAAGTTAATTAAAACTATATCTACATCTAAGGTATAGTCATAGGAATAAACCAGGAAGGGACATTACGGTGCTTCTGCTGGGGGTAGCAATTTACGGGGACAAAGTTTATACAGTATCAATAAATATCCTCCCCTCTTCACTTCCATGACTGGACTTGTCACATAATCAATAAGATCACTTTTATATAGGCACTTCTCCTCTTTTTTTTTCCCCCTCTTTTTCCACATGTCCTACACTTCCCTCCCCTGAGGTCTTATTTACCTCCTTAAACTTCACAACTTCACGCCTCTATTCTTGCCCATATTGCACCCTATCTTCCTCACGTCACAGCGATAACTCTTACTTTTTTTTATTTAGTTTTTTGCACATGGACAAATTTTTACACACCACACACAAGACCCCCTCTCCAGCCATGGCAGCTAGACAGAGGGACAGGAGATTGAAGAATACACAAGAAAATGTTACTGATACACAACCAATTTTGGCAAATGTATCATTACTACAAGAAGCAGCAAGTGTGCAAAATTTGGTTACTAGTATCGCGGACTCTCTTTCCCCTAAATTTGACGCCCTAAAAACCGAACTCAGACAAAATATATTTTCGTTAGCACAGGAAGTTCGGCAGTTTTCAAGTAGATTACAGGAAGCTGAACAAAGGGTATCAGACCTGGAAGACCTAACAAATCTTCACAGCTCTAAACTTGAAACTACAAATATTAACATACAAAAGATTTAAAACAAACTGGAAGATCTAGAGAACCGTTCCAGAAGGAACAATATAAGAATCATAGGTCTTCCAGAGGAGCAACACAATGAAAATCTCATACCCTTTATCTCAGAAGTGTTACCTAGAATCCTGAAAATGCCATCTACACATCAGCCCATTCCAATTGAGAGAGCACATAGACTCGGTCGCCCCCGCACAGACAACAAAGGTACAAGTAGACCCAGACCGGTTATAGTAAAGTTACTAAATTACCAGGATAAAGCTATCCTACTTCAGCATTATCGTAGACAGCAGCCGATAAATTTTGAAGGGGCTACAATTCTTGTTTTTCAAGACTTCTCAGCCGACACAGCAGCAAAAAGACGGGAGCTAGCTCCCATCTGCTCTAAATTTATACAAAAAGGCTATCGAGGGATGATAATATACCCCCATAAACTCAAGGTTATAGTGCAAGGAACACTGCATTGGTTTGAAGAAACAAATTTAGCTGAAGATTTTTATAAAACACTTGACCCCCTAAATTAATAATAGAAGACAGGAAGATAACAAAGTGTGAAAGTTAATAAAAAGAATATTTTGAGATGCAGGTCCTTAATAGAGAAGATCCTTGTCTATGGATAGACAAGGATTGTGGGATTCACCCCCCCCCCCACGTGTAGGGTAATTAAATTTTTATTTATTTTTTTAAATTTCTTTTTTTTTTCTCTTCTTTCCATCCCTCTTCTTTTTCACTAAATGGTACAGATTGACAAATGTAAAATAGTATCTTGGAATGTAGGAAGCATTTCTACACCTATTAAACGTAAGGCTATTCTTACACAATTACGGAAACTCCCAACTGACATTGGTTTTATTCAAGAAACCCATTTATCTGCAGAGGAATCTTTAAAATTAAAAACATACTGGGTCAAAGAAGTATATTTTGCTGCTGGTGTCAAGAGAAAGAGAGGGGTAACAATATTGATAGGTAAAAAGATCAACCCAGAAGTTGTACACTTCGAGTCTGACCCGGGGGGGAGATATGTCCTATTAAAAATAAGGATAGCTCAGAAGATGTACACGCTCTGTAATACTTATGGCCCAAATGTTTTCGACCCAGAGTATTGGAACACTCTTCAGTCGAAGCTTTTATCTTATACAGAAGGCTTTTTGATAATTGGTGGCGACTTCAATATGGCACCTCATTGTCCATTAGATAGGCTAAGACCAGATATTAAATGCCTGAAGCAAAAAGACAACTTAGAATCTAAGATGTATAAAAAAATTATGCAAAATTTATCTATATGTGACATATGGAGAAATCAGAATCCACACATTCAGATGCTCACAAAACGCTCTCCAGAATCGATTTATTTTTGATTGACGAGCGTATACCAACAACAAGGGTTAAATCGGCAATAATGCCAATCTTAATCTCAGACCACGCACCTATTTTTCTTGAGCTTCAACTTGCCCACTCTCATTCTACTTCAGCACGCTTCTTTTTTCCCTATTATCTTGTATCCGATTCAAAATTTAAAAATCGGCTTTAAATAAATATAAAGAATATGTACATTTCAATAGAGAATATTTGAAAATCCCAGAAATATTCTGGGAGACTGCGAAAGCAGTAATGAGAGGGGAGATTATTGCATATAATGCTACTTTGACTAAAAAAAATTAGATTAAGAGAAAAAGAATCGTGAAAATTCTTGCTCAATTCTTATAACCAATATTTACTTAACAAAACCTCCCTGAATTGGGCAAAATATGTGAGAGCAAAAAATGAGAGGGACACTTTTGTCTTATCTCAAGAAACACAAAAAGAGCTGAAAATTCAGGCAAGATGGCACAGATTTGGCAATAAGTCCGGTAGAATGTTGGCTAAACTAGTCAAAAATGAAAAAAACAATTAAATATAGACAAACTTCAGCACAAAGGGGAGCAACTCTCCAAACCTGATGATATTCTTGCCGCATTTCATGAATACTATAAGGAGCTTTATACGCTCAAAGTTAGCGACGCAAAGAATTCTACTGACTTTTGGAGCGAAATTAGGCATCCTGTTTTGGCACCAGAAATCTCTAATAGTCTCAATGCCCCTGTCACTGTGGAAGAGATTGAAAAAATAATATTTAAACAGCTTCTAAATAAAGCAGCTGGCCCTGACGGCCTTCCTAGCGAATTTGATAAAATCATGTTTAGCAAAGTTACTCCACACTTGTGTACTCTCTTTAATAGTTTCTATATAGAAGGTAAATCAATCCCGCCCTCTTTTTCACACTCTTATACAACTTTGATACTTAAAGGAGGAAAAGATCCCTCTTGCAAGGAGTCTTACAGACCAATAGCTCTTCTGAATGCCGATTACAAAATTTTAACAGCAATTTTGGCAACCAGATTACAAGGGGCACTTGCAGAAATTATCCACACTGACCAATCAGGGTTCCTAAACAATAGGAACTCTGCTGCAAAAATCAGAGAGGTCCTGGTCGTGACAGAATATTACGAGGCAGTGACTGGCATGGATAGCGGGGGAGAGGGCACTCATGATCTTGCTATTATATCTATTGATGCCGAAAAGGCCTTTGATTCAATTACTCACAAACATATTAACTCTTCATTAAATCACTTCAGTATAAGGGGCAAGTTCACTGACTTCATAGCAAACCTTTATAGTCACCACTCCACAACATTGATAGTAAACAACAGCATTTCTCCCCTCATTTTACTAGGCAGAGGGACACGTCAGGGCTGCCCTCTCTCCCCGCTCCTTTTTGACATCGCCATAGAACCTTTGGCAATTAAAATAAGACACTGTCTTGACGGTATTAAAATTCACAACTACGAAATAAAAATCAGGCTTTATGCAGATGACCTGCTTGTGTACATGGCAAATACCAAATTAAATATGCAGAAGCTGTTCCACATAATGGATCACTTTGGTTCCTTTTCTAGATACAAAGTGAACATGACAAAATCTGAAATATTTTGGCTTAGGAAGAACGAAAACTCTACATTAAATATTCCTTTTCGGCAGGTTACGGGCTCCTTTAAATACTTAGGGATTCATATCCCAGTTAAAATCACGGATTTGTACAATCTCAATATTCCCCCAAGTGTTAAAGGTGATCAAAGAAAAACTTAAAAATTGGCATAATTTGCCATTATCATTATCTGGCCGGATTGCTTTATTTAAAATGGCTCTCCTTCCGAAACTACTTTACATTTTGCAAAACACACCAATAATATTACTAGAAAAAGATGTTCGAACAATTAATAGTGCACTTATAAAATTTCTTTGGCAGGGAAAAAGATCAAAAATCTCCCTCATGAAACTTTCAGTACCAAGAGAATGTGGAGGACTGGCTTTACCCGATATAAGGTCCTATAATCTTTGTTTTCTTGCACGTATAGTTATAGACTGGGTTTTGTGTAACAACTATGTTTTAAATAACGAACTGGAATCCAATGTCTGTTATCCATATCTTATATCTGCATTGATTCATTCAGAGCCAAAAGAAACCCTGATAGAAATTAAGAAATTAAAAACATTTTACAGAAAACAAAAAGAATCCGGTGCACTCAGGGGTAAGAAAAAATATGCAGAAAATTGCTTTATTATTAAAATACAAAAATTGAATGCATGTTAGTGACAAAAGTCCAGAAAGGGTGTGATCCTGACGCGTTTCGCGCCGTTACAGGAGCTTAGTCATAGGATATGACCCAGGTGTATACCACCCCACCTTATGAAGGGAGATGCAACCAATCAGCGCTCAGAAGGAACGCCCGTCAGACACTCCCCCCATTCAGGTTAAGGTGGAACACTCCTATTGCACACATAAAAAAACATATAATATAAAAAACATTATGTGAAAATTTAAAAACAATTCTGGAAATAGCAAATTTTACAGGCTAATATTAGACCATGAATAGGAAGGGTTGGTGAATAAAGGATTAGCATTGAAATACATTGTCAATAAATTGTGAAATTCGTAGCTGGATGTCCAAAGAAAAAGAAAGGAATATTTAAATGTATTAATGTATGCATTAACATCTCATAAGCTGTTAATTATTTATATAGAGATCTAAAATGAATATTTATGAAACTCGATATAATTTAAAGATGTATTTTAGTATTAAAGTTGATTAATTTTTATATTTTATATTAATGGTATGTAATATGGGACATGAAATCCAATGTACCTATTACATTTATGACTGCATTTGAGATAATTCATTTTACTTGAAAAATGTATGAATTAATCTGTAAAGTAGGAAATATCCCACTCTAAATTCATGCCTTTTGGATATCTAGTTTCCAGTTTTAGAATCCAGAATAACTCACGTTTAGTTAAAGACTTATGTCTATCACCACCTCTGGGATGTCTATTAACTATTTCTATAATCTGGACTCCAATATCCGGGATATTAGTAAAATGTACCCCATTAAAATGCTTGGCTATTGCTGACTCCTTTTTGTAATTTTTGACATCCCTTATGTGTTCTCTGACCCTATCACGAAATTCACGTGAGGTCTGACCTACATATTGATGACAACAGTGATTACAGGTGATAAGATAGACCACCCATTTAGATCTGCATGTTGCATGAAAATTTATTTCAAAGGATCTGTCATTTACTGAGCAGTTAAAAATATTACCTAATATCAGCAATTGACAAGCTAGGCAATTGAAGTTATTACATTTAAAGTTTCCCTTCTTGTGAAGCCAGGTTCTATTGCTAAAGTGTGTTTTTGTTTGGACCATACTGGGCGACAATTTAGAACCTAAGGTATCTGGCTTCCTGGGAACAAACCTGCATTTGCTAATATAAGGTTTGAGTTGGGGATCATTATGAAGTAACCTCAAGTGTCTTTTTACAATAGAAACAATTCTGTTATAGTGAGTAGAGTATGGTGTACTAAAAACCACAGTGTCATTGCTAAAGGAGCTGTTTCGGTTTCTAGAAACTGCATGACTATGTTTCGCTTCCTCTTGCGCTTTATTGAGTATTTTGTTCTTTATAACCTCTCTTTAGAAGCCTGGTTTTTAGTTCCTCAGACTGGTTTTTATATATGGTGTCATCATTTGTGTTTCTTCTTAACCTAATGAATTGGCTTTTTGGAATTGAATTTAACAAATGAGGGGGATGAGCTGAATGTGCATGCAGAATGTTGTTACCTGCAGTAGGTTTACAAAATGTGCTAAAAACAATACACTTATTGCTCATATCACCCTTAAGTGTCAGATCCAAAAAGTTCACCTGTGTAAGGTTAACTTCGCCAGTGAATTTTAATTCCAAATTGTTATTGTTTAAATAATCCAAGAATGTAATTGATGTAAAATCTGAAATGTTAGAGATGTCTAATATAAATATCATGTCGTCAATGAAACGATTGTATAGTATGGTACTGTCCTTGAACTGATAATTATCTGAAAAAATGTGATGGAGCTCCCACCAACCCACAAAAAAATTGGCATACGAGGGGGCAAACTTGGCCCCCATCGCCGTGCCACAAACTTGAAGAAAGAAAGAATGATTAAACATAAAATAATTGTGGGTTAGTAGGAACTCCAAACATTCACAAATAAATATTTTTTCTGCCTCTCCATGTGTGGTCTCTCTATCCAGGAACCACTTTATTGCTTGAATACCCAAATGGTGTGGAATCCTAGAATAGAGAGACTCTATGTCTACAATGGCCCAACAATAAGACTCCTGCCATTCAATATTTTTTAGATTTTGTAAAAGGTGACCTGAGTCCCTAAGGTAACTATACAGGTTCAAGACCATAGGTTGGAGGATGGAATCCATCCACTCGGACACAGGCTCCAAAAGGGAGCCTATGCCCGAGACGATGGGTCTACCTGGAGGGGAGACTGGATTTTTGTGAATTTTGGGCACGTGGTGGAAGATCGGAATAGTGGGTGAGTTAGGAACTAAAAGTTCTACTTCTCTCTTATTTATGATACCCAAAGCTACTCCATCCTCCAGCAACATGACCAAATCCTTTTTAAATTTTACAGTAGGATCTGTTATAAGTGAACAATAAGTGTCAGTGTCAGATAATTGTCTTTCTGCTTCTCTGATATAATCTACCTTATTAAGAAGGACAATGGAGAGTCCCTTATCTGCATTCCTGATAGTAAGGTTATCATTGGCCTTAAGTTGCTCTAAAGCAGTTAATTACTCACGTGATAGATTGTTATTTGAATGTGGATTTTTTCGATCTATATTATTAGCTAGTCTTAATAAATCTCTCTCCACACTGCTTTGGAAAGCATTTATATAAGGCCCTCTAATCTGTATTGAATAAAAATCCTTATTTTTTGTTCTAGGAGGAATGACTGGTGAAGTTGGATGACCACTGGGCAGGTCCCCACTTCCTAAAAGATCCCTCATAACCTCCAGAGCACAATAGTCCTTGAAATCTGTGATTCTTTCAACATCAGGAACAGAATTAGTGGTCACTGGATCTTGATCAGAGTCATCTCGTGAGGTAGATTGTGGATCTTGATCAAAAAACTTCTTGAGAGTCAGTTTTTGGACAAACCGGTAGACATCTATAATAATGTCAAACACTGAGAATCTTTTAGTGGGTGCAAAACCTAGTCCTCTAGACAAAAGAGACTTCTCCTCTATGGTGAGATTATAGTCAGAGAGATTTACAATATTCATTCCTTCATCCACTATTTCTTGCCTCTCCTGTAACTCCTTTTTTCTCCTTTGTGACCGCCGCGTCTGGCGTCTGGAGTTACTCCTAAAGGGACACTTTGTGATGTGGTAGGCACAGGATCATCACCTGAATCTTCAGCTGAAGATGGGGCCGCAGAGCCACTATCATTATCTGATGACATTAGAGAAGTTGCTTCTGGATCTGAGGATTCGGCCTCAGTTGAGGAAAAGGATACCTTTTTGTTACATTTTTGATTTTTCAAAATTGATTTGGGCTGGTTCTTTTTATCCTTGCCACTATAACGTCTAGGCCTCCTATTGCCATACTGAGGCCAGAAATAGATTTTATTATTTTCATAATCCTTTCTGTCTCTATCAAATTTGTTTTTCTTGAACTCCGCCAGCTCTGTATCCAACTTCTTGATGTGTTCCTTCATCTGTTCTTTTAGTGTGGCATAAGCCTCATTGCTTTTAAATAATTTAATGGATGATTTGTCATCATGAATTTGGTTTTTAAGTTTCTCCCTTCTCCTTTGTTTTTCTTTTACCAAAATATTAATGAGAGTGATGGAACAATTAGACAAGGCCTCATTCCATTCATCCACTAAATCCTGATCCTCAAACTGATAAGTGGGAAATTTACGCAATCGCAGCCCCCTTGGTATTCTGTTAGACTCAAGATAGTGTTCAAAAGTCACTATATCCCACATTAATCTGAGGTCGGTACTAAGTAGTTTTTCCAAGGAATTGAATCTAAGTTTAATATCAGGGGACTGATTTTCTTCACAGCTAGAATTGAATATGGTATGAAAAAAAAGCCTTCCTATTTTCAAGGTCAAAATAGGAGCCAGGATATGTTTGTCCTGCATCTTGAATACTGTGTTTGTGACACAAAACAGTTATACAAAGTTCTTATGCAAAATTCTAATGCAACTTCAATACCAATTTAAGAGAAAAAAGGGAAAATAGAGCCGTAATATAGTTGCTCAAAAGATTCCTTTACCCCTTGTTGTGCACTGCAGGAAGTGGGATTTGTTGTATAGATAAATAAACGTCTTTGTGTAGTATTTTTGTAGTCTCCTAAAGCTATTATGGTTTGAACTCACTATTTCAAAATATATATATGGAACTTGCGAATTTCGCTAATGATTTGCACAGACTTACGTGTGGAAACAGGTGTATGTGACGGTTTTAAGACACTTTTGAAAAAGCAAATATTATTGAGCAATTTATAATTGTAATATAAAGTTAAAACCGAACCTGTTCCATATAGTTTGGCAAAAGAAGCATTCCGGTGTTCCGTCTGATTGCCGATATGGCCAGGAGTATTTGTCCCTTCAAGTGGGTTCCAAGACGCTGTTCGTTCTGTGCAGGCAAAAGAGATGAGGCTCTGGCGTGTGACGTCACTGTGTCGGCTGCCGCGACTGGTAATGACACGTCTTGTGGAGATGCCGAGATAGGAGACTACAATCCCCAGACTGCAGTGCGGTGCACCAGTTGGACGGAGGGAGCCAATCCACCAGGGGATATCGCAGAAAACAAAAAGAATCCGGTGCACTCAGGGGTAAGAAAAAATATGCAGAAAATTGCTTTATTATTAAAATACAAAAATTCGATGCATGTTAGTGACAAAAGTCCAGAAAGGGTGTGATCCTGACGCGTTTCACGCCGTTACAGGAGCTTAGTCATAGGATATGACCCAGGTGTATACCACCCCACCTTATGAAGGGAGATGCAACCAATCAGCGCTCAGAAGGAACGCCCGTCAGACACTCCCCCCATTCAGGTTAAGGTGGAACACTCCTATTGCACACATAAAAAAACATATAATATAAAAAACATTATGTGAAAATTTAAAAACAATTCTGGAAATAGCAAATTTTACAGGCTAATATTAGACCATGAATAGGAAGGGTTGGTGAATAAAGGATTAGCATTGAAATACATTGTCAATAAATTGTGAAATTCGTAGCTGGATGTCCAAAAAAAAAGAAAGGAATATTTAAATTTATTAATGTATGCATTAACATCTCATAAGCTGTTAATTATTTATATAGAGATCTAAAATGAAAATTTATGAAACTCGATATAATTTAAAGATGTATTTTAGTATTAAATTTGATTAATATTTATATTTTATATTAATGGTATGTAATATGGGACATGAAATCCAATGTACCTATTACATTTATGACTGCATTTGAGATAATTCATTTTACTTGAAAAATGTATGAATTAATCTGTAAAGTAGGAAATATCCCACTCTAAATTCATGCCTTTTGGATATCTAGTTTCCAGTTTTAGAATTCAGAATAACTCACGTTTAGTTAAAGACTTATGTCTATCACCACCTCTGGGATGTCTTTTAACTATTTCTATAATCTGGACTCCAAAATTCGGGATATTAGTAAAATGTACCCCATTAAAATGCTTGGCTATTGCTGACTCCTTTTTGTAATTTTTGACATCCCTTATGTGTTCTCTGACCCTATCACGAAATTCACGTGAGGTGTGACCTACATATTGATGACAACAGTGATTACAGGTGATAAGATAGACCACCCATTTAGATCTGCATGTTGCATGAAAATTTATTTCAAAGGATCTGTCATTTACTGAGCAGGTAAAAATATTACCTAATATCAGCAATTGACAAGCAAAACATTTTACAATCCGCTTAAAGCATGGCAAAAGGTAACAAAGCTCCTCTCAATTAATAGCAAAGCCTCCCCCTACCTTCCGATATTAGGAAATCCCAAATTCCAAGCAGGTATTCAATCTGAGGTTTTTAAGAAGTGGTATGCTGCTGGTTTAAGTAAGGTTTATCAAATAATAGATAAAGAGAGACGATGTATCAAATCATTCCATGAACTAAAAGTACAATTCAGCCTTTCAAACAAGGACTTCTTCGCTTATCTGCAACTTAGGCACTTCGTGTTGGAATTAGTTAAAGAAGAAGGCTGGAACTGGGGTCTGGGTAAGCTGGAAGATTGGCTGGTTCTAACTAGGAATGGTCGCATGTCTATTGCACCATGTTATCATTTTCTAGGCTTAAACAAAGGTGCCTCTGTTTTAGCACAACTGACCCTATGTTGGAATACACTAATTACTCAGAGCAATATAGACCTAAAAACTCTCCAATTTTCAATTAACAAGGTTGCCCAGAATACACTTTCCGCCACATGGCGAGAAGCCCATGTCAAACTTCTCCATAGGGCATATTTCACCCCCGAGAAAGGCTATAGATGTGTCAACTTAGGGTTCAATAAATGCCCTAAATGCTCATATCTGGCAGCTGACTTTTTACATATGCTATGGTATTGTCCAAAAATCAGGAACCTCTGGTTCAAAGTGGAATACTGGCTAAAAAATGTATTAAAAATAGCTCCTCTCTCTCTGACATTATACCAGATAATTCTCTGCCTAAAGAAAGAACCTGGCAAACAGAATAGCGAAAAAGTTGTAATCTCTACTATTCTTGCTATTAGATATTTAATTTGTAAAAAATGGAAGAGCCGGTCAATTCCAAGTCTCTCAGAAGTTAAAAACTGCATGAAAAAACAATGCATATTAGAACAAAGGGACACAAGTATAGACAATGAACATGATATTAAAAGGTTCTTCAATAATTGGGCAGTTTTCCTAAGAATATTCTCTTCTACAGAAATAAATCATATAATCTTTCCATTCCAAAATACAGAAATAGTCTTACTAGGGAACTGGTAGGCAATGGGAAGGGGGGGGGGGGTCGGAGAGCGAAGGGGAAAGGAAGGAAGGGGTTTTTACCGCCTTTTCCCTTTTTTTTTTTTTTTTTTGTTGTTGTTTACTCTCCGCACGTGGGGGGGAGAAAAAAGGAGAAGGGATTGAAAAAGCTAATAAAATCCCAAGGCATTTTCAGAGACAAATGAATTAGTTATTTCAATATTTTGAATAATACTAAGTATAATTTCAAATATGTATGTTAAGCAGAATTAGCATAATATTGTATAAACTATGCAAGGCCATTAGGCCGTACTGTGCTTTATTGTTTCTCTATTTTTTTCATTTTTTTGTTCAAAATAACAAATGTATTATGTATTATCTCTGTTTTTGAAAAATGTTTTGGCTTATAAATAAAGATTTAAAAAAAAAAAAAATTGCATGCTCTATCTGAATCACAAAAGAAAAAAATTGGGTTCAATGTCCCTTTAAGTACGCTATCTGGATTACAGGCTTGGTGTTACCACATCTCTACTTTAATGTTTCTATTTAAAAAAACTGAGGATTTAGCAAATTCATACTCTGGTTATGTTTCAGAGTCATCCTCTATTTGTTCACTTTTAAAGGAGTTTTTGCTCCTATTTGTTCACTTTTAAAGGAGTGTGTGTATGTGTGTGTGTGTGTGCATTCAATTTGTGTGTGATTTTTATTTTTTCTGTGTGTGTGTGTAATGTCAGGATGGGCAGCATTTCTCACAAATGAATATTCACTCATAAGTTCACACATTTACATCTTCACTAACAGATTCATACAGACACACTCATGGATACAAACACATACAACCCCAAATTTACATAGCAGCAGTCAAAGATATTAAAATATCTAAATATCTCTAGAATCAGCCACATCCTCATCAGGAGCAGCTGGGGGGGGGGGGGGGGGCATCTCAGTGCTCTAATATACATTTCAGCCCATTTGTAGGGGTAAAATATATTGCAAGGAAAGGGATCTTGTCAATTTATGACATCTCATGTACTGTTGTGAAATTGATGGGCTTTTTAATTGCCATGGTCATCATTTTACTTCCTTTTTCATGTTAGGTTACAGATGTTTGATACAGTTGGTAAATAAGAATTTGTTAAATCACTTGGAGGGCTATGGGCATATTTTGTTATTTTTTGAAACACACAGAAAGGAGGCTGGAAATTTCAATATGCTCAGTATGAAATTCTTTGACATTTTTTGACTTTCCCCATATTCCTCTGTAAGCAAGCTGCATGTTTGCACTTTAAACCTCAGACAAAATGCATAGCCAAATATATTACACCAAGTGTAATACCTCAGCAGCATTATATATAATGCCAGCTACATGCCCACAAAAGTATTAAAATAATTTTCACTTTAAACCCCTCTTGCTAGAATAAAGTGTTACTCTCCTGGATCTACTCACTGTTACAGCACCATTGGTGAAAACAAGGAAGTTGGATGAAAGCCTAGGAACCAGACACTACTATAAAGGAGAAGGTAGGCGCTCAAAACTGGCTCTAGTTTTCATAAATCCTATTAGGAATGAACTGCCCATCCAGCAAATTATTTCTGAACACCCAAGCTTAGCAGTACAGTTAAATAGGTCCTGCATCAGAGACTCCCCTACTTTGCTTTTTGCAAAAGTATCACACTGACTCTATTACCTCTGCTTTTATAGATGGGAGGAAGTTGCTCGCTGCTTTCTACGGCAGCCGCATAGGAGGTAAGAGAGTAACTCTGCATCTCCACTGCAGCTCCCAGATCCAATCGCGATCGGCACCCGTTTGGAGTTTGCGGGCACACACTCCTAAAGCTGTCCGCGACCTTTAGGAGGATGCTCGCGACCCTCATTTGGGTTGTGACCATTAGTTTGGGAACCACTGCTTTAGAGATTAAGGCTCCTACAGTAGCTGAGGATAAGTCTGTTATTCATTTAGACAAATTATTATCCTATGGGTTTATGTGCAAAGGTTTTTCTTTCATGTAATTGGCAAGAGTCCATGAGCTAGTGACGTATGGTATATACAATCCTACCAGGAGGGGCAAAGTTTCCCAAACCTCAAAATGCCTATAAATACACGCCTCACCACACCCACAATTCAGTTTTACAAACTTTGCCTCCCTATGGAGGTGGTGAAGTAAATGTGTGCTTGATTTTCTTCTGTGATATGCGCTTCTCAGCATTTTGAAGCCCGATTCCTCTCAGAGTACAGTGTTTGTCAGAGGGATGTGAAGAGAGTATCACCTATTGATTCTATGGTTTTCCTCACGGGGAATCTTTTCAAAGGTTGTCTGTTATCGGTCGTAGAGATTCATCTCCTACCTCCCTTTTCAGATCGACGATATACTCTCATAATTCATTACCTCTACTGATACTGTTTCAGTGCTGGTTTGGCTATCTGCTATATGTGGATGGGTGTGTTTCGGTAAGTATGTTTTCATTATTTAAGACACTCTCAGCTATGGTTTGGCACTTTATGTATTAATATAAAGTTTTAAATATATGTATTATACTTATATTTGCAATGAGTCAGGTTTATGTATATTTCCTTTTGCAGACTATCAGTTTAAAAATTGGGAAACATATTTAGGAAGATATTTTTTCTTACCTGGGGTATAGTCTTTTCTTCAAATTGACTGCTTTTTCATAAATTTTCACGGGCAAAATTAGGCTCACGAGTTTGCAAAATGCTGATATTTATTGCGTCATTATTGGTGCGAGAATTTTTTTGGCGCAAAGGTATGTTCGGTGACGCAAATTTGTCATTTCCAGCGTCTTAGTTGACGCCAGGTTTCCTTGCACAAGGTCGCATCTGCCATGATGCGAGTTGCATAATTTCCGGTGGTTGTTAGCGCCAAAAAATTTCATTTTGCGTTGTGCATCATACTTGGCGCCAAATAATTTAATTATTAAAACTCCACTTCCTATATGCCTCTTGCCTTTTTTATGCTCAGAGATCTATGCTGTTTGCATTTTTTCCCCATTCCTGAAACTGCCATATAAGGAAACTGATCATTTTGCTTTATATGTTGTTTTTTTCTCTTACATTTGCATGATGCCTCAATCTGATCCTGTCTCAGAAACCACTGTTGGAACCCTGCTGTCTGATAACAATTCTACCAAAGCTAAGTGTATCTGTTGTAAGTTAGTGGAGATTATATCTCCTGCTGTAGTATGTAACAGTTGTCATGATAAGCTTTTACATGCAGAGAATGTATCCATCGGTACTAGTACAATGCCTGTTGTTCCTTCAACATCTAATGTACATGATATTCCTGTGATTATAAAAGATTTTATTGCTGATGCAATTAAGAAGCCTTTGTCTGCTATTCCGCCTTCTAATAAACGTAAAAAGTCTTTTAAAACTTCTCATAAGGTTGATGAAATTTCAAATGACCGACAACATACTGAATTATCCGCCTCTGATGAGGATCTATCTGGTTCAGAAGATCCTACCTCAGATATTGACACTGACAAATCTACTTATCTCTTTAAGATGGAGTATATTTGTTCCTTGTTAAAAGAGGTGTTGATTACTTTGGATATTGAGGAAACTAGTCCTCTTGATACTAAAACTAGTAAACGGTTAAATTCTGTTTATAAACCTCCTGTGGTTACTCCAGAGGTTTTTCCAGTTCCTGATGCTATTTCTGATATGATTTCAAAGGAATGGAATAGGCCGGGTACTTCTTTTATTCCTTCTTCTAGGTTTAAAAAGTTGTATCCTTTGACAGCAGCTAGATTGGAGTTTTGGGAAAAAATCCCCAAAGTTGATGGGGCTATTTCTACTCTTGCCAAACGTACTACTTTTCCTATGGAAGATAGTACTTCTTTTAAGGACCCTTTAGATAGGAAACTTGAATCTTATCTAAGGAAAGCTTATTTATTTTCTGGCTACATTGTTAGGCCTGCTATATCCATGGCTGATGTTGCAGCTGCATCAACTTTTTGGTTGGAAAGCATAGTGCAACAGGAAACAGATTCTGATTTGTCTAGCATTGTTTGCTTGCTTCAACATGCTAATCATTTTATCTGTGATGCTATTTTTCATATCATCAATATTGATGTTAAAGCTATGTCTTTAGCTATTTTAGCTAGAAGAGCTTTATGGCTCAAATATTGGAATGCTGGCATGGTATCTAAATCTAGATTACTATCTCTTTCTTTCCAAGATAACAATTTATTTGGTTCTCAGTTGGATTCAATTATTTCAACTGTCACTGGGGGGAAGGGAGTTTTTTACTTCAAGATAAAAGATCTAAGGGTAAATCTAAAGCTTCTAATCATTTTCGTTCTTTTCGACAGAATAAGGAACAGAAAGCTAATCCTTCCCCCCAAAGAATCTGGTTCCAATTGGAAACCTTCTTCAAGTTGGAATAATTCCAAGCGTTTTAAGAAACCAAAGTGAGCCCTCAAGTCCGCATGAAGGTGCGGTCTTCATTCCAGCTCAGCTGGTGGGGGGCAGATTAATTTTTTTCCAAAACATTTGGGCAGATTCTGTCCAAAATCAATGGATTAAGAGTATTGTCTCTCAAGGGTATCGAACAGGTTTCAGAGTAAGACCTCCTGTGAGAAGATTTTTTCTCTCACACGTCCCAGCAAATCCAGTGAAGGCTCAGGATTTTTCTGAATTGTATTTCAGATCTAGAGCTTTCAGGGGTAATCATACCAGTTCCGTTTCAGGAACAGGACAGGATCTGGGGTTTTATTCAAATCTATTCATTGTCCCAAAAAAAGAAAATTCATTCAGGCCAGTTCTGGATCTGAAAATTTTGAATTGTTTTGTAAGAGTGCCTGAGATTCTCTTTTCTAGACAAGCATTACCAATTTGTCGCTCTTCCATTTGGCCCAGCGACAGTTCCAAGAATTTTCAAAGGTTCTCGGTGCCCTTCTCTCTGTAATCAAAGAGAAGGGTATTACGGTGTTTCCTTATTTGGACAATATCGTTACAGTCTTTACATTCTACTGAATCTCACACAAATCAACTAGTGTTGTTTCTTCAAAGACATGGTTGGAGGATCAATTTACCAAAAAGTTCCCTGATTCATCAGACAAGGGTCACCTTTTTAGGTTTCCAGATAGATTCAGTTTCCATGACTTTGTCTCTAACAGACAAGAGACGAATAAAATTGGTTTCAGCTTGTCGAAACCTTCAGTTTCAATCATTCCCTTCAGTGGCTATGTACATGGAAGTTTTAGGTCTCATGACTGCAGCATCGGACGTGATCCCCTTTGCTCGTTTTCATATGAGACCTCTTCAGCTTTGTATGCTGAATCAATGGTGCAGGGATTATACAAGGATATCACAATTAATATCCTTAAATCCCAATGTTCAACTCTCTCTAACGTGGTGGTTAGTTCACCATCGTATAGCTCAAGGGGCCTCTTTCTTTCATGTAATTAGCAAGAGTCCATGAGCTAGTGACGTATGGGATATACATTCCTACCAGGAGGGGCAAAGTTTCCCAAACCTCAAAATGCCTATAAATACACCCCTCACCACACCCACAATTCAGTTTTACAAACTTTGCCTCCGATGGAGGTGGTGAAGTAAGTTTGTGCTAGATACTACGTTGATATGCGCTCCGCAGCAAGTTGGAGCCCGGTTTTCCTCTCAGCGTGCAGTGAATGTCAGAGGGATGTGAGGAGAGTATTGCCTATTTGAATGCAGTGATCTCCTTCTAAGGGGTCTATTTCATAGGTTCTCTGTTATCGGTCGTAGAGATTCATCTCTTACCTCCCTTTTCAGATCGACGATATACTCTTATATATACCATTACCTCTACTGATTCTCGTTTCAGTACTGGTTTGGCTATCTACTATATGTAGATGAGTGTCCTGGGGTAAGTAAGTCTTATTTTCTGTGACACTCCTAGCTATGGTTGGGCACTTTGTTTATAAAGTTCTAAATATATGTATTCAAACATTTATTTGCCTTGACTCAGAATGTTCAACTTTCCTTATTTTCAGACAGTCAGTTTCATATTTGGGATAATGCATTTTAATTTAACATTTTTTCTTACCTTAAAATTTGACTTTTTCCCTGTGGGCTGTTAGGCTCGCGGGGGCTTAAAATGCTTCATTTTATTGCGTCATTCTTGGCGCGGACTTTTTTGGCGCAAAAATTCTATTTCCGTTTCCGGCGTCATACGTGTCGCCGGAAGTTGCGTCATTTTTTTACGTTATTTTGCGCCAAAAATGTCGGCGTTCCGGATGTGGCGTCATTTTTGGCGCCAAAAAGCATTTAGGCGCCAAATAATGTGGGCGTCTTATTTGGCGCGAAAAAATATGGACGTCACTTTTGTCTCCACATTATTTAAGTCTCATTTTTTATTGCTTCTGGTTGCTAGAAGCTTGTTCTTTGGCATTTTTTCCCATTCCTGAAACTGTCATTTAAGGAATTTGATCAATTTTGCTTTATATATATGTTGTTTTTTCTCTTACATATTGCAAGAGGTCTCACGTTGCATCTGAGTCAGAAGATACTACAGGAAAATCGCTGTCAAGTGCTGAATCTACCAAAGCTAAGTGTATCTGCTGTAAACTTTTGGTAGCTATTCCTCCAGCTGTTGTTTGTATTGATTGTCATGACAAACTTGTTAAAGCAGATAATATTTCCTTTAGTAAAGTACCATTGCCTGTTGCAGTTCCTTCAACATCTAAGGTGCAGAATGTTCCTGATAATATAAGAGATTTTGTTTCTGAATCCATAAAGAAGGCTATGTCTGTTATTTCTCCTTCTAGTAAACGTAAAAAATATTTTAAAACTTCTCTCCCTACAGATGAATTTTTAACTGAACATCATCATTCTGATTCTGATGATTCCTCTGGTTCAGAGGATTCTGTCTCAGAGGTTGATGCTGATAAATCTTCATATTTATTTAAAATGGAATTTATTCGTTCTTTACTTAAAGAAGTCCTAATTGCTTTAGAAATAGAGGATTCTGGTCCTCTTGATACTAAATCTAAACGTTTAAATAAGGTTTTTAAAACTCCTGTAGTTATTCCAGAAGTTTTTCCTGTCCCTGATGCTATTTCTGCAGTAATTTCCAAAGAATGGGATAATTTGGGTAATTCATTTACTCCTTCTAAACGTTTTAAGCAATTATATCCTGTGCCGTCTGACAGATTAGAATTTTGGGACAAGATCCCTAAAGTTGATGGGGCTATTTCTACCCTTGCTAAACGTACTACTATTCCTACGTCAGATGGTACTTCGTTTAAGGATCCTCTAGATAGGAAAATTGAGTCCTTTCTAAGAAAAGCTTATCTGTGTTCAGGTAATCTTCTTAGACCTGCTATATCTTTGGCTGATGTTGCTGCAGCTTCAACTTTTTGGTTGGAAACTTTAGCGCAACAAGTAACACATCGTGATTCTCATGATATTATTATTCTTCTTCAACATGCTAATAATTTTATCTGTGATGCCATTTTTGATATTATCAGAGTTGATGTCAGGTTTATGTCTCTAGCTATTTTAGCTAGAAGAGCTTTATGGCTTAAAACTTGGAATGCTGATATGGCTTCTAAATCAACTTTACTTTCCATTTCTTTCCAGGGTAACAAATTATTTGGTTCTCAGTTGGATTCCATTATTTCAACTGTTACTGGTGGGAAAGGAACTTTTTTACCACAGGATAAAAAATCTAAAGGTTAAAACAGGGCTAATAATCGTTTTCGTTCCTTTCGTTTCAACAAAGAACAAAAGCCTGATCCTTCATCCTCAGGAGCAGTTTCAGTTTGGAGACCATCTCCAGTTTGGAATAAATCCAAGCCAGCTAGAAAGGCAAAGCCTGCTTCTAAGTCCACATGAAGGTGCGGCCCTCATTCCAGCTCAGCTGGTAGGGGGCAGGTTACGTTTTTTCAAGGAAATTTGGATCAATTCTGTTCACAATCTTTGGATTCAGAGCATTGTTTCAGAAGGGTACAGAATTTGTTTCAAGTTGAGACCTCCTGCAAAGAGATTTTTTCTTTCCCGTGTCCCAGTAAATCCAGTAAAAGCTCAAGCATTTCTGAAATGTGTTTCAGATCTAGAGTTGACTGGAGTAATTATGCCAGTTCCAGTTCCGGAACAGGGGATGGGGTTTTATTCAAATCTCTTCATTGTACCAAAGAAGGAGAATTCTTTCAGACCAGTTCTGGATCTAAAAATATTGAATCGTTATGTAAGGATACCAACGTTCAAGATGGTAACTGTAAGGACTATCTTACCTTTTGTTCAGCAAGGGAATTATATGTCCACAATAGATTTACAGGATGCATATCTGCATATTCCGATTCATCCAGATCATTATCAGTTCCTGAGATTCTCGTTTCTGGACAAGCATTACCAGTTTGTGGCTCTGCCGTTTGGCCTAGCTACAGCTCCAAGAATTTTTACAAAGGTTCTCGGTGCCCTGCTGTCTGTAATCAGAGAACAGGGTATTGTGGTATTTCCTTATTTGGACGATATCTTGGTACTTGCTCAGTCTTTACATTTAGCAGAATCTCATACGAATCGACTTGTGTTGTTTCTTCAAGATCATGGTTGGAGGATCAATTTACCAAAAAGTTCTTTGATTCCTCAGACAAGGGTAACCTTTCTGGGTTTCCAGATGGATTCAGTGTCCATGACTCTGTCTTTAACAGACAAGAGACGTCTAAAGTTGATTACAGCTTGTCGAAACCTTCAGTCACAATCATTCCCTTCGGTAGCCTTATGCATGGAAATTCTAGGTCTTATGACTGCTGCATCGGACGCGATCCCCTTTGCTCGTTTTCACATGCGACCTCTTCAGCTCTGTATGCTGAAGCAATGGTGCAAGGATTACACGAAGATATCTCAATTAATATCTTTAAAACCGATTGTTCGGCACTCTCTAACATGGTGGACAGATCACCATCGTTTAATTCAGGGGGCTTCCTTTGTGCTTCCGACCTGGACTGTAATTTCAACAGATGCAAGTCTCACAGGTTGGGGAGCTGTGTGGGGATCTCTGACGGCACAAGGAGTTTGGGAATCTCAGGAGGTGAGATTACCGATCAATATTTTGGAACTCCGTGCAATTTTCAGAGCTCTTCAGTTTTGGCCTCTTCTGAAGAGAGAATCGTTCATTTGTTTTCAGACAGACAATGTCACAACTGTGGCATACATCAATCATCAAGGAGGGACTCACAGTCCTCTGGCTATGAAAGAAGTATCTCGAATTTTGGTTTGGGCGGAATCCAGCTCCTGTCTAATCTCTGCGGTTCATATCCCAGGTGTAGACAATTGGGAAGCGGATTATCTCAGTCGCCAAATGTTGCATCCGGGCGAATGGTCTCTTCACCCAGATGTATTTCTTCAGATTGTTCAAATGTGGGAACTTCCAGAAATAGATCTGATGGCGTCCCATCTAAACAAGAAACTTCCCAGGTATCTGTCCAGATCCCGGGATCCTCAGGCGGAGGCAGTGGATGCATTATCACTTCCTTGGAAGTATCATCCTGCCTATATCTTTCCGCCTCTAGTTCTTCTTCCAGGAGTAATCTCCAAGATTCTGAAGGAATGCTCGTTTGTTCTGCTGGTAGCTCCAGCATGGCCTCACAGGTTTTGGTATGCGGATCTTGTCCGGATGGCCTCTTGCCAACCGTGGACTCTTCCGTTAAGACCAGACCTTCTGTCACAAGGTCCTTTTTTCCATCAGGATCTGAAATCCTTAAATTTAAAGGTATGGAGATTGAACGCTTGATTCTTGGTCAAAGAGGTTTCTCTGACTCTGTGATTAATACTATGTTACAGGCTCGTAAATCTGTATCTCGAGAGATATATTATAGAGTCTGGAAGACTTATATTTCTTGGTGTCTTTCTCATCATTTTTCCTGGCATTCTTTTAGAATACCGAGAATTTTACAGTTCCTTCAGGATGGTTTAGATAAGGGTTTGTCCGCAAGTTCTTTGAAAGGACAAATCTCTGCTCTTTCTGTTCTTTTTCACAGAAAGATTGCTATTCTTCCTGATATTCATTGTTTTGTACAAGCTTTGGTTCATATAAAACCTGTCATTAAGTCAATTTCTCCTCCTTGGAGTTTGAATTTGGTTCTGGGAGCTCTTCAAGCTCATCCGTTTGAACCTATGCATTCATTGGACATTAAATTTCTTTCTTGGAAAGTTTTGTTCCTTTTGGCCATCTCTTCTGCCAGAAGAGTTTCTGAATTATCTGCTCTTTCTTGTGAGTCTCCTTTTCTGATTTTTCATCAGGATAAGGCGGTGTTGCGAACTTCTTTTGAATTTTTACCTAAAGTTGTGAATTCCAACAACATTAGTAGAGAAATTGTGGTTCCTAAGAATTCTAAGGAGAAATCGTTGCATTCTTTGGATGTTGTTAGAGCTTTGAAATATTATGTTGAAGCTACGAAATCTTTTCGTAAGACTTCTAGTCTATTTGTTATCTTTTCCGGTTCTAGAAAAGGCCAGAAAGCTTCTGCCATTTCTTTGGCATCTTGGTTGAAATCTTTAATTCATCTTGCCTATGTTGAGTCGGGTAAAACTTCGCCTCAGAGAATTACAGCTCATTCTACTAGGTCAGTTTCTACTTCCTGGGCGTTTAGGAATGAAGCTTCGGTTGACCAGATCTGCAAAGCAGCTACTTGGTCCTCTTTGCATACTTTTACTAAATTCTACCATTTTGATGTATTTTCTTCTTCTGAAGCAGTTTTTGGTAGAAAAGTACTTCAGGCAGCGGTTTCAGTTTTAATCTTCTGCTTATGTTTTTCGTTAAACTTTATTTGGGTGTGGATTATTTTCAGCAGGAATTGGCTGTCTTTATTTTATCCCTCCCTCTCTAGTGACTCTTGTGTGGAAAGATCCACTTCTTGGGTAGTCATTATCCCATACGTCACTAGCTCATGGACTCTTGCTAATTACATGAAAGAAAACATAATTTATGTAAGAACTTACCTGATAAATTCATTTCTTTCATATTAGCAAGAGTCCATGAGGCCCGCCCTTTTTTTGTGGTGGTTATGATTTTGTATAAAGCACAATTATTCCAATTCCTTATTTTATATGCTTTCGCACTTTTTTATCACCCCACTTCTTGGCTATTCGTTAAACTGAATTGTGGGTGTGGTGAGGGGTGTATTTATAGGCATTTTGAGGTTTGGGAAACTTTGCCCCTCCTGGTAGGAATGTATATCCCATACGTCACTAGCTCATGGACTCTTGCTAATATGAAAGAAATGAATTTATCAGGTAAGTTCTTACATAAATTATGTTTTTGTTTGTCCAACCTGGACTGTAATCACAACAGATGCAAGTCTTTCAGGTTGGGGAGCTGTCTGGGGATCTCTGACAGCACAATGGGTTTGGAAATCTCAAGAGGTGAGGTTACCAATCAATATTTTATAACTTTGTGCTATTTACAGGGCTCTTCAGATTTGGCCTCTGTTGAAGAGAGAACCATTCATTTGTTTTCAGACAGACAATATCACAACTGTGGCATATGTCAATCATCAGGGTGGGACTCACAGTCCCCTAGCTATGAATGAAGTATCTCGGATACTTTCTTGGATGGAATCCAGCTCTCTAATTTCTGTGGTACATATCCCACGTGTAGACAATTGATAAGCGGATTATCTCAGCCGTCAGACTTTACATCCGGGGCAGTGGTCTCTCCATCCAGATGTGTTTTTTCAGATTGTTCAGATGTGGGGTCTTTTAAAAATAGATCTGATGGCTTCCCATCTAAACAAGAAACTTCCCAGGTACTTGTCCAAGTCCAGGGATCCTCAGGCGGAGTCGGTGGATGAGTCAGCAGTTCCTTGGTTTTACCAACCTGCTTATATCTTCCCGCCTCTATTTCTTCCAAGAGTGATCTCCAAGATCATCATGGAACAATCTTTTGTGTTTCTGGTAGCACCAGCATGGCCTCATAGGTTCTGGTATGCGGATCTTGTCCGGATGTCCAGTTGCCAACCTTGTCCACTTCCTTTAAGATCAGACCTTCTGTCTCAAGGACCGTTTTTCCATCAGGATCTCAAATCGTTACATTTGAAGGTATGGAAATTGAATGCTTAGTGCTTAGTCAGCTTAGTCATAGAGGTTTCTCTGACTCAGTGATTTATACTATGTTACAGGCTCGTAAATCAAGTTTGGAAGACATATTTCATGGTATTCTTCTCATAAATTCTCCTCGCATTCTTTTAGAATTCCTAGAATTTTACAGTTTCTTCAGGATGGTTTGGATAAAGGTTTGTCTGCAAGTTCCTTGAAGGGACAAAATCTCTGTTCTTTCTGTTTTATTTCACAGAAAGATTGCTAAGCTTCCTGATATTCACTGCTTTGTGCAGGCTTTGGTCCGTATCAAGCCTGTTATTAAATCAATCTCTCCTCCTTGGAGTCTTAATTTGGTTTTGAAGGCTTTACAGGCTCCTCCTTTTGAGCCTATGCAATATTTGGATATTAAACTACTTTCTTGGAAAGTGTTGTTCCTTTTAGCTATCTCTTCTGCTAGAAGAGTTTTCGAATTATCTGCTCTTTCTTGTGAGTCTCCTTTTTCTGATTTTCCATCAGGATAAGGCAGTTTTGAGGACTTCGTTTAAGTTTTTGCCTAAAGTTGTGAATTCTAACAACATTAATAGGGAAATTATTGTTCCCTATTTGTGTCCTAATCCTAAGAATGGAGAGATCCTTGCATTCTCTGGATGTTGCAAGAGCTTTGAAATATTATGTTGAAGCTACTAAAGATTTCAGGAAGACTTCTAGTCTATTTGTTGCCTTTTCTGGTCCTAGGAAAGGTCAGAAAGCTTCTGCCATTTTCTTGGCATGTTGGTTAACCCCTTAACGACCAAGGACGTATGCCACACGTCCTCAAAAAAAAGACAGTTAATGACCGAGGACGTGTGGCGTACGTCCTTGGTCTGGAAAGCAGCTGGAAGCGATCCTGCTCGCTTCCAGCTGCTTTCCGGTTATTGCAGTGATGCCTCGATATGGAGGCATCCTGCAATAACCCCCCTTGGCCATCCGATGCAGAGAGAGCCACTCTGTGGCCCTCTCTGCACCGGACATCGGTGGCCGGTATAGTTGGTGGGTGGGAGCTTACGTGGGAGGCGGGTGGGCGGCCATCGGTGCTCAGTGTGGAGTGGAGGGGGGCGGGATCGGGGGCGGGAGCTACGAGGGCGTGCACGGGAGCGCGCGCGTGCACGGGGGGTGGTGGGCGGGCGCGTGCACTGGGTGGGAGCGGGTGGGAACCGCTACACTACAGAAAAAAAAGGTTAAAAATTAAAAACACAATTACTGTAAAATATCATCTAAGGGACCTGGAAGGGGTTGGGGGTTGGTCTCGGTGGGGGGGGAAAGCTACACTACAGAAAAGGGATTTTTTTTTTTAAAAAAAGGCACATTTTGTTACAAAACTGGGTACTGGCAGACAGCTGCCAGTACCCAAGATGGCGCCCATTATTGCAGAGGGGAAGGGTTAGAGAGCAGTTTGGTGGGGGATCAGTGAGGTTGGGGTCTAAGGGGGGATCCTACACATCAGCATATGTAAATATGCTTTTTTTTTTTTTTTTTTAAAAGGGCCAAATACCTTTTATTTTAGTACTGGCAGAGTTTCTGCCAGTACTTAAGATGGCGGGGACAATTGTGGGGTGGGGGAGGGAAGAGAGCTATTTGGGAGGGATCAGGGGGTCTGATGTTTCAGGTGGGAGGCTGAGCTCTACACTAAAGCTAAAATTAACCCTGCAAGCTCCCTACAAGCTACATAATTAACCCCTTCACTGCTAGCCATAATACACGTGTGATGCGCAGCGGCATTTAGAGGCCTTCTAATTACCAAAAAGCAATGCCAAAGCCATATATGTCTGCTATTTCTGAACAAAGGGGATCCCAGAGAAGCATTTACAACCATTTGTGCCATAATTGCAGAAGCTGTTTGTAAATAATTTCAGTGAGAAACCTAAAATTGAGAAAAAATTAAAGTTTTTTTTTAATTTGATCGCATTTGGCGGTGAAATGGTGGCATGAAATATACCAAAATTGGCCTAGATCAATACTTGGGGTTGTCTACTACACTACACTAAAGCTAAAACTACCCCAAAAAGCTCCCTACATGCACCCTAATTAACCCCTTCACTGCTGGGCATAATACACGTGTGGTGCGCAGTGGCATTTAGCGGCCTTCTAATTACCAAAAAGCAACACCAAAGTCATATATGTCTGCTATTTCTGAACAAAGGGGATCCCAGAGAAGAATTTACAACCATTTATGCCATAATTGCACAAGCTGTTTGTAAATAATTTAAGTTAGAAACCAAAGGTTTGTGAAAAAATTTGTGAAAAGTGAACGATTTTTTTGTATTTGATTGCATTTGACGGTGAAATGGTGGCATGAAATATACCAAAACGGGCCTAGATCAATACTTTGGGATGTCTACTAAAAAAAAATATATACATGTCAATGGATATTCAGAGATTCCTGAAAGATATCAGTGCTCTAATGTAACTATCGCTAATTTTGAAAAGAAATGGTTTGGAAATAGCAAAGTGCTACTTGTATTTATGGCCCTATAGTTTACAAAAAAGCAAAGAACTTGTAAACATTGGGTATTTCTAAACTCAGGACAAAATTTAGAAACTATTTAGCATGGGTGTTTTTTGGTGGTTGTAGATGTGTAACAGATTTTGGGGGTCAAAGTTAGAAAAAGTGTGTTTTTTTCTATTTTTTCCTCATATTTTATAATTTTTTTTATAGTAAATTATAAGATATGATGAAAATAATGGTATCTTAAGAAAGTCCATTTAATGGCGAGAAAAACGATATATAATATGTGTGGGTACAGTAAATGAGTAAGAGGAAAATTACAGCTAAACACAAACACTGCAGAAATGTAAAAATAGCCTTGGTCCCAAACGGACAGAAAATGGAAAAGTGCTGTGGTCATTAAGGGGTTAAAGCTTTTAATTCATCAGGCTTATTTGGAGTCGGGTCAGGCCCCGCCTCAGAAAATCACAGCTCATTCTACTAGATCAGTTTTCACTTTGTGGGCTTTTAAGAATGAAGCTTCAGTTGATCAGATTTGCAAAGCAGCAACTTGGTCTTCTTTGCATACATTTACTAAATTCTACCGTTTTTATGTATTTGCCTCTTCGGAAGCAGTTTTTGGTAGAAAAGTTCTTCAGGCAGCTGTTTCAGTTTGATTCCTCTGCTTATGTTTTACGTTTTTTCTTTTCAATTATGAGAAAAACTTATTTTTTTGGATGTGGATTTAATTTTTTCAGCAGAAAATGGCTGTTCTTATTTTTATCCCTCCCTCTCTAGTGACTCTTCTGTTGAGTGCCACATCTTGGGTATTACTTTCCCATACGTCACTAGCTCATGGACTCTTGCCAATTACATAAAAGAAAACATAATTTATGTAAGAACTTACCTGATAAATTCATTTCTTTCATATTGGGAAGAGTCCATGAGACCCACCCTGTTTATGGTGGTTATGATTTTTTGTATAAAACACATTATATTTCCAGTTCCTTTTTTGATGCTTTCTACTCCTTTCTACTCCTTTTTCTATCACCCCACTACTTGGCTATTCGTTAAACTGAATTGTGGGTGTGGTGAGGGGTGTATTTATAGGCATTTTGAGGTTTGGGAAACTTTGCCTCTCCAGGTAGGATTGTATATCCCATACGTCACTAGCTCATGGACTCTTGCCAATATGAAAGAAATTAATTTATCAGGTAAGTTCTTAAATAAATTATGTTTTTTCTGTCCCTGATGCTGTCTCTGAGATGGTTTCTTAAGAATGGGCCAGGTAATCCCTTTAATCCTTCAGCAATGTTTATGTGTTTGTTTCCTTTCCGGCTACTAAAATTAA
Source organism: Bombina bombina (assembly GCF_027579735.1). Classification (NCBI taxonomy): domain Eukaryota; kingdom Metazoa; phylum Chordata; class Amphibia; order Anura; family Bombinatoridae; genus Bombina; species Bombina bombina. Next base: position 474,777,853 of record NC_069504.1, on the reverse strand, counting down.
CTTTGGGTAACTGTTCCTGAAGTTGACAGGGGGGGGGGGGGTCATTTCTACCTTGGATAAGTATTCTTCTTTCCCTTTGGTAAATAGTTCTTCATTTTAAACCCCTTAGATAGGAAGTTAGAATAGTTCCATACAAGGGTTTTCAACAAGCAAGTTGTATTTTTAGGCCACCAGTTTTTTACAGTTGGTTTAAAAGACTTTCTAAGCAATTTTCTGATGTTTCTTCTAGTGAAGTTTTATGAGCCATTTGGCATTGTTCAAATGTGCTAATGCTTTGATTTGTGTTGCTGTTATTGACATCATTTAGTTTAACTCTAAGAATATGTCTTTAATAGAACTCTAGAAGGACTTTATGGTTAAAGTATTAATTTGATAATATGGTTTCTAAATCCAGGTTTTATCTCTCTGCTTTCAGGGAAAGATGTTGTTTGGTTCTGGTTTGGATTTTATTATCTCTACTGTGTCTGGAAGCCAGGGAACTTTTTTATCCTCAGGACAGGAGTCCAGAGGCTAATCTAGAGCATCAAATTGTTTTCACCCCTTTTTGTCAGAACAGGGAACAAATGTTGGATTCCTCCTTTCAGAAACAGGGTTCATTTGGCTCTGTCTATAAGCCTAGTTAATTCTGGAACAAGTCTAGTATTCCAGGGAATCTACTCCCTTATCCAAGTCTGTTTGATGGTATGGCTTCTGATCCAGAAACTCTGGCGGGGGAGCAGGTTAGTTACCTGGGTTCTAAGTATAGTTTCTCAGGGTTATTTAATAGGTTTCAGAGCTAGGCCTTACATGTTCCTTAGATCCTGTGAAGGATCAGGCCTTGTTCATTCAAGTTTCAGGTCTATCGAAGTGCTTGTTCCTGTTCCTTTGTTGGAACAGGGGATGAGATTTTATTCAAATCTCTTTGTAGTTCCAAAGTAGGAAATAATAAAAAGGAAACTATTTGACTGAACTACTTGTTCAGTCAGTTTATGCCCTCATTAGATTTTAAGGCTGTCCTCCTTCATGTTCCAATTCAGGGAACATTATTCATTTTTAAGGTTTGCCTCTCTAAACAAACTCTTTCTGTTTGTTGTTCTACCAAATTTTTAATAACGTTCTGGGAACAACTTTTTGTCTGTGATTAGAATTCAGGGAATTAAAGTGTTTTCTTGCATGAGCTTTATTTTTTTCCTTTTAGCAGAAGCTCATTTTTTCAGACTGTTGTGGTTTCTTTTACAATAGGGGTGGAAAAATTAATTTTCCAAGGAGTTCTCTATTTTCTCAGACAAGGTTTTTTTTTTCTGAAAGCTCAGAAAGATACATGGAGATTGACGGTTTCTCTGATTCTGTTGTTGAGACTTTGATATATAGGCCCCAAGCCTGTGACTAGGAAGATTTATCATAAGGTCTAAAAGGCCTGTATTTGTTAGTGTAAAGATCATGTTTTTTTTCGCCAGCCATTCTTTTAGAATTCCTTGGGTTTTGTTTCATTTGCAGGATGGTTTAGATATAGATGTATCTGCCAGCTATTTGAAAGGTCAGGTATTCTGTTCTTTCAATTTTGTTCCCCTAGGACAGCGGGTACGTGGCAGACCGGTTGGGGGTACTTGAAAATATTATTGGTAATGGCGGAATTTGAGCCAGCGCTTCCCGCCATAATCAAAAATGTTTTATTTCTTTTTGGTCCTCCTAGCGCTACTGGTTGCACGCTGCAGCTAGGCAGATTGGTGGGACAGAGTAAATGCGAGCGCTACACTTTATAACGTGGGATGTTTGAGCAGGAATGAGGGGCGGGCATTAGGGCAACATCCTGCGCTAGTGCTACAGAACACAGGAATCACATCTGGTGAGTGTCCACGTGCTCTCCCGGGGCTCTCTTCCTGCAATTTTCCTTCCGCTGCAAAATACTCTGCTTCTTTTGGATCATCTGTACCCTCACTTCAGATCTCCCTTCTGCTGTAATGGCTCTGCAATTACCGGATCATCTTCACCACTTTCTGTCTTCCTTTCCGCTGCTATCATGCTGCAATCCAGCCTCCTACATACCTAACCAGGAACCGCAAGTATTTTAACTTCATTCTGGGGATTAACTTAAGTTAAATCCAGTAAAATTGACAAATGTAACAGGTTCATAATGCAGCAATTATATTTTGCCAGACTCTTCTGGAGAAATCCTAAGTGCTTTATTATTCCCAAACAAGCACTGAGCTTGTCATGCATATAGTAAGAATAAATATCGCAGTAAGCTTGATGCAGCTCCTGATTTGAAGTTATATCTATCTTTATTTGAACCTGATTTTAAAAAACTCAGTTCCATGAAACAAGCTCAAGGGGGCATATCTATCAAGCTCCGTACAGAGCTTGAAGCCCTGTGTTTCTGGCGAGCCTTCAGGCTCGACAGAAACACCAGTTATGAAGCAGCGGTCTAAAGGCCGCTGCTCCATAACCTGTCTGCCTGTTCTAAACAGGCGGACAGACATCACCGCAATTCAACCCGATCGAGTATGATTGGGTTGATTGACACCCCCCTGCTGGCGGCCGATTGGCAATGCTGAATACGGAGAGCATATTGCTCTCTGCATTCAGCGAGATCTGTCGGACCTGATCCGCACTGTCGGATCAGGTCCAAAAGACCTTTGTTAAATAGACCCCAAGGATCGCATTAAAATTATTAAGAGCCACGTTGGAAGATTTTTATATTAAGAAGAATAATTGTTATGTACTTTTATCATAAGTTAATATGGTTAAAAAATATTTTTATGCAGGTTTTATTTGATCTTAAGTTAGGCTGCTATTATAAAAATTTTAAATACATTATAAAATGTAAAATCAAAAATAAAAGCCTTTAAATGTCATTAGGTTCATTTGAGTCATTTGATTTAGCTGCTAACCAAAGAAAATAAAAAAAAATAAAAAACTTTTTTGAAGGATGGGTGGGGGTAATGAAGAGAGGGGGTACTCATAAATGAAAAGCCTAATCAAGGGGTACGGGAGAGAAAAAAGGTTGGGAACCGCTGTCCTAGAAGATTATTTTGGGTTTTTTTTGCTCTAGCTTTGGCTATATTTGAACCCTTTTCTTAATCCAATTTGTCTTTCTTTGGAAGATTCTTGCTTTCTTTTGGCAATGTCTTCTGCTAGAAGAGTCTCTGAGTTGTCTGCTCTTTCGTGTGATTCTTCCTATTCTATTTTTCATCAGGATAAGGCAGTTTTATCGTCTGCAGTTTACATTTTTCCTAAGGTTGTGTATTCAGATTATATGTCAGAAAGTTGTTGTCTCTTCTTTATGTCTTAATACTAGAATTCTTCAGAGAGGCTTCTACGTATCTAGGATGTTGTAAGAGCCTTGAGTATTATAAAGATTTCAGACAAACTTCCAGTTTGTTTGTTCACTTTTCTGGTTCCAGCAAGGGGTGGACAGCTTCTGCTGTTTCTTTGGCTTCTTGGTTGATACTTTTGATCAATAAGGCTTTCTTGGAGGTAGGTTAGCCTCAACCTAGATGGATTTCTGCCCATTCTTTCAGTTCAGTTTCCTCTTTTTGGGTTTTTTAGAATGAGGTTTCTGTTGACCAATTTTGCAAGGTAGCTTCTTGGTCTTTTTGCATACCTTTACTAAATTTCATCATTTTGACGTTTTTTGTTTCTTCTGTGGCAGCCTTTGGTAGAAGGTCCTTCAGGCAGTTGTATCAGGATAATTTTAATTTTGCCTGTTGGTCTTTTTAATTGCATATTACCCTGTTTATTATTTGGGTTCTATTTGGGTTGTGGATTTTGTGTCACTGTGAAAAAACAAGTCCTTTTTATCCCGCCCATATTTTTTATTACTCATAGACTCAACAGCTTGGTTATTAGTTCCCAGGAGTAATGGATTGTGGACTCCACGAGACCCTCACCCTGTTTCTTTGGTGTTGGTTTATTTTTGCGCACATCTTTTTCCACTGCTCCTACTATTTTGCTCTTATTTATTTTCCTACCTATTTCCTACCTATTTTGCATGGCTATATGCCGGACTGAGTTGCCAGTGAGGTGGGAGGGTTTTTTATAGAGCTCTTGGGGTTTGAGAATCTTTGCCACCTCCTAATGGCAGGGAAGAGTAATTCCCAGGAGTAATGGATCGTGAACTCTCACCACCATGAAATAAATGAATTTATCAGGTAAGCATTAATTGTATTTTTCAGTGTTTCAGTGTTTTTGCCAAAGCTTGTGACAGACTTCCATTCAAAAGATATCATTTGCTTTCTATTCTACACATAAAAAGCTTGTGGATGGAAAACCACTTTATAATTTGATGTTTTGATGTCTGCACTATAATGTTAACAGGACAAAGTATTCATATGTCTACAGTTTCCTCTTGGATTGACCAGTATATTTCAAAACTTTATAAATTTACACATTTTACAATTCCTGAAGGGCTCAGTGCACATTTTACTCAGTCTCAGACATCACAACATCTTGGAAGCTATAAGCGGCAATGTTGAAAACTTTTCCCACGTTCATCTGTCATTACAAGTTGTATGTCTTTCAATCTTTCTCTGCTAAATTTGGCAGGAAAATTATGACTGTTTTGCTTTATTAAAATCAATTTTACATTTATTTATTTTTTGGCTATATCCTATTACTTACCAGGATACTCATCCCTTGTTTTTCATCCTATGAAGGACAGTCTATTAACAGGGGTTTAAAAACTTGATACAAGTCAATGGGGTTTATTTTCTTAATGCCCCCTTCAGAAAGGGAAACTTTCTGGTAAGTATTAGCTGACATATAGGCCAAGGTATCCAATTATTTGCTGTTGATAATTTTCTCATGCTATGTATTCCTTTGCTGAATTACTTGTACAGCACTGGATAGTTTTAACTATTTTCTAAATGTTGTTTTATTGCAGCCGCACTGCAATAAATGATGCCCACAGCAATAAAATGAAGCCCCCTGCAATAAAATGATGTCCCCAGCCCCCTCCCACAATAAAATGATGTCCCCCAGCAATAAAATGGTGCCCTAAGCCCCCCTGCAATAAAGTGATGCCACCAGCACCCCTGCAAAAAAAGATGCACCAGCAATAAAATGCGCCCCCCCCCCCCGCGACCCCCCCCTCTCTAAAAAAAAACCCAGCAGTTATCTGCACAAGCAATTATTTAGATGATTCTGAGAATCTGCACTTTGTGGAAAGACAGTGACACGCAGTAATTATAAGGGAATAGGGAGGTCTATAAAAGAGAACTTGTTCTTTGGGTTCTGCAATGCAATCTGCACCATACGAAACCAAACAAGCCTTGTTTGGTTTCGTATGGTGCAGATTGCAGAACCCAAAGAACAAGTTGTTCACAAGGTCCTTACCTACCAAGAAGATCAGCTCAGCTCAGCTGCTGACTCACGACACAACACCATCACACCCGGCCCAGGTTGTCAGTCTCACTCAGACTAGACTATGCGCCCATTGCGCCGCTGCCTCTCTCTCTAGTCTCTAGTAGTGACTAGTCTGGTCTCTTCCCGCCCGATGTTCAGAGTGACTTCGATGACGTCACTCACAAGGGCTCAGCGCTGATTGGCTGGGCAATTGGCTGGGGCTCCCGAGGCGCGCCTCTTGGGAGCAATATGGGCCGCAAACTGAGAGACTTAACCACTGGGTGGCAGTCTCTGCGGGTCCCATATAAAAAAATATCCTCAGACATCCATATTGCGCAAAGGGAGGGCAGCTGAACGGCTCAGCGCCTCTCCTTCCTTGCACAATATGGATGAGTAGGTAATTTAAAAAAAATAATACTTATGCACTTTGAATTTGAGTGCATTAGTGCAGCCATGTTGGCAAACTTTGAAGTGGTGGGGGGTTGGGGGGGTAGAGTATACAAACAAAAAAATAAAAAGTATAAATGAAAAAATAAATAAAAAATGTATATATATTTTTTTACAAATTATTACAAAAAAGTGTAATTACACTCACAGGACAGGTGAGGCGCTGCCTCACCTGCCTCCTATGACTGCACGTCACTGCCAGGAGAAGATAAAAACACCCTTACATTCTAGAGCTTTGCTCCACCTACATACTCCTAGTAATCCTCTACTGCACTTATTTATTTATTTTATTCCAGAAAGAGAAGTGTTCTTAACCCTTCACATTGTTGCGATCGCTTCTTTAACCCATAACTGCATTTATTTGGCATAATTTAGGCTTTTGTCATTTTAAGACAGCAGCAGGGACATGAGCACTTCCTGACTCAAATTAAAATGTGTTATTTTGATAGTGGTTTCACCAGGAATTATAGGGGACTATTTCTACAGTAGTTCACTAGGGTTTAAGAGCTGCTGGATTGTTACGCTGCATAATGGTTAATTTCCTCCCGTTTCCTGTGCAGTAGCACTCTTTGAAGTTCATAAGCTGGTTCCTTGTGGTCCAACGAGGTGGTGAAAGCAGTATAGTACAGTTTCCTTTGGCTCCAATTTTCTGTTTCCAAGTCCTAAAATGCCTAACCTAGTTAACCTAGTAATTTAGATTACTGAATCACTGTTTCTTTTTTTTTTTTTGTCATGTCAATAACTTCCACTTGTTTGACGGTCTGTAAACATGTAATTTGTGTATGGGTTTGGGCTAACTTTGAAAATGCATGCATTCCACAGGTTTTGGATATTCTAAAGATTGCATAGTTATGAGGTTTTTATTATTATTAATTTTATGGTCAGATTATGAGTGGAGCGCTATTTTAACATGCGCCTGCAAAGGGTCAAATTTGTTGTGTATGGGTGCACGTTAAATAACCAGCCATTACAAGTGGCTTGTTAATGTGACCGCAAGCTTGCAGTTTCACTTTACGCTAGAAATCATTAGCCAGAGATCAGATCTCTGGTTAATGATAAAAAGTTGCCCCAATTGCCCCAAAATAAAGAGGACACTAGAGTATCATTATATAAACATATGAGCATCTTTATTTTTTTTCCCCAAAACTGCACAAAGCAGTTATAAGGGGTTAAAGTGAGGGGATGTGGGGTGTTAGAAAAAAAAAAGCACTGAAAGTGCCTTTACATGGAGCTCAATGGGAGACTGTGTTTTCACTATAAATATATATGTATGTGTTCATATACATATATATTTATTTATTGCTGCCTGATTTGCCCGCTGTGCTGGGTGGTTTGCTGTGTCTATCGGCATCAGAAAGAGGCTCACTCCCATTTGAAGCCTATGGAAACACGCTCTCCTGAGCTTACGTAAGCGCAATATTGCACTCCACTCGTAATCTAGCCCTTAGTCTTCTGAAAGTTCGGGCTCCACTTTCAATTATTAGAAAAAAAAGGTTAATATTATTATTTCAAGCATTCCGCTGTGGGTTCTAATTTTTGTTTTCAGATTTATCCATATATATTATATATATTATTTTTTTTCTATTTTTTCTTTTTTAAATTAAAGTGAATGTCAATTTTGATGCTAAAATGCCTGTTTGTTTTTTTAAAAAATTTGATTAAAAACAGGGGCACTTTAATTCATCAAAATTTACATTTCACTCCTGTTGAGAAAAAAAATCTTGCCTTTTAATCTTCACAGGAGCTCCAGCTTCCTCCACCCATCGCAAAGCCTCTTCCTGGATCTAAAATGGGGAATCCGGCTTCCTCCAATCACGGCGTTGAATCAGACACTGATTCCCTCGGGGTGGAATCCGTGATTCATCATCATTTCTGACATCAGAAATGGCTTGCAACGACCGGAGGAAGCTGGAGCTGCTGTGAAGATTAAAAGGTAAGTTTTTTTTTTTCTCAACAGGAGTGAAATGTAAATTTTGATGAATTAAAGTGCCCCTGTTTTTAATCAAATTTTTAAAAACCAGGCACTTTAGCATCAAAATTGACATTCACTTTAAGTATCTTAAAATTGCATGCTCTATCTGAATCATGAAAGATCAATCTTGACTTGAGTGTTTCAGTTTTGGAAGTTTCAGCGTCTTCCATGCCTTGATTGATGAACAATTGTACATAGGGAACACTGAAAATCAACACAGATGTTGCTAAATGACTACTGGGCGCAGAGTTGCCCATAGTTGTAGATAGTTATACTGCGAAGACTGTAGTCACATTCAATCTAGTTGTGGGTCTACTAACTGGGGATGTGCAAAATGTCATTTTCGGCATTTGTTTCACTAAAAATAAAATGGCTGCTGTCAGCGGCATTCGGTTATTTTTGTCACCAGATTTATTAGAGAAAATCTGTAACACAAATATTTGTTTTTGCACAAATGATTAGCTGTTACTTCTGGTATACTGTTGCTAATAGAGGCCTCTATTTTTTCCTCCCAGTGTTGCACTATGTATTTTTGTTTTTCTCTTTAGACCACACTGTTTATATGGAGAGAGAGAGAGGATTGTTAACTGATGTTTTGCTGTTGTGAAGTCCGCATTGAACAGTTTAACCAAGAGGATTCCATTTGTATTTTTATATGTTTTATGTTTTTTTATTTATTATGACTGTATTGCAAGTTTTTTTAAAAACTAGTATAGTTAAAGTATACAATAAACTGGAAATTAAACTTAGTTTGATTGTATAGAGCATAACATTTTAAACAACTTACCAAATGCTTTTTGAGGTTACAAAGCTGATAAACATAGGTAAGGTTACAATATAGTCATGAACAGAAACATATGTCTATATAATAGCATTAAAAAAAAGGTCCAACACATATCCCAAAGATGTAGTATGTGGTACACTGTTTTTGGATTAGCGCAGTATAATGGTACAAAATTTAAACCGTATACCTCTCATATAGTAACACATAACTATAGGGTAAAACATTAGACATAAGTACAACTAGTGATGATCGGCCTAGCCATTCTATAATGAACCTCTTTTATTGTTGTTTCTGACTATTTCCCATATTAATACAGGGTCGCTCTTGGACCATGAACATTAAGAATAGACAAAATTGGGAATGGTATTATTAAGATCAAGGGTGTAAGGGAAATAATTAGTAAAATAGAAGTAAATAAGAATATAATGTAATTGGTCAAAATAATCTGGACAGTACTTCTATAGTTAAAGATTATTTTCTAATAATAATTTGGGTGTATGAACCATAGGATGCATTTTCCGATATTTAAACTCGGGAGGCGGGGGGAAGATCTGTTTTTAAACTATGGGAGTTATAGTAGCAGAGAGTACATATCTTGTCAGTATGGAGATACCTAGACACATTTAATGAGGGGGAAGCATCCGGGTAGATGGGTTGTATTCTATAAGTGTATAAAAGTCATATAGGGCTGAAATAAGGGTATACTGTATAAAACAAATAAATACGGTAATAAACAATCCATCTATTAAAGGTCAAAAAAGTATTCAGCCCTCTAGTGTACTGTTCAGTTATTCACACTATGGTATTAACTATGTTGATTAGCTATCAAACAAGACACTTATGTGTACAAGATAGAGGGTATATAAAATACCTGAAACTAACCTCTGGACGTTTATTGCATTTCAGTAGGTCATTAAATACGGGGTGTTATGAAAGGTTTTATAATCAATATTTTATATTAGTTTATGCCATGGTAATTTGCTACTAAAATATGCGATAAGTTCAAGAAGAACCTGTGGGGAACATAAACCATAGTCCTAAACAGTTATAGGTTATAGCATAGCTTTAGAATCTAGCTCTGTTCTCAGGGGGAAGTAAAGGCAATTTTAAAATTTGAGTCTCTACCCCAAAAAAAAAATCCATCGTAGGAGCCTAAGATCCGGTACATAAATTCAGGGAGTACTGCTTGTGACATAATGGGTATTAAATAGAAACTAAAAATTAAAGTAAAGTAGGACCGCTCAACTATTGGCTATTGCCCTCAGGGAACATAATAGATGTACTATAAGTCTAAGCCATAAACTAGCAATTTAGTGTGGAACGCCATGCTGTCTCAGTCGTAGACAGCACAGCGTAGGGAAAACATAATCAGAGTGAATGGTTTGCTATAGTAGTATAGGTAAATAATATGTTCTTTGTTCTGAGCAATGAACTTTACAATAGCCTAAAAGTGCATGTCTGCAAAGTACAACATAAACTTCTACAACTCATAGATGTATTCTAACTATATTCAAATAGTATTATAATCACATTTATGTCAAAGTGACCCCTCTGTACACTGTCTTATTTGTATTATATTAATGTAATAGGCTGCTGGGGAAATTATGTTAAGGTTATCAAGTAGTAAAAAATGGCTGTACTAATCTTGTTATGACACATCAGAGACTATAGGATGGGATATCTATAGTTGTAGGATATAAAATGTGCTTATATACATAGGTCTGCATTACCTTGCTAATGGTACAATAGCAAACAGCAGGCATAGTAGATATGTGGGTATAATGTAATGCTAGCTCCACAACCAAACAGTAATACTTTAAATGTGCCATGGAGGAGAGATTGGGGGAGTGGGTTACTTAAGAGTTATGTACAATTTCTATGCAGGATTAGCGTTGACAGTCCCCTAATAAGGATTTGTAGGATATTATAAGTAAACTTACAGTATAACGAAACATATCAACTCGAAATAAGATAACTATCAAACAGTAGTTACAATTAGTATATTTACGATTGTCGTATATGAACAAACTTAAATACCTTAAGGTGAGCTAAGGAGAATAAACAGGCAAAAATAAATTAAGTATTGTAGTTGCTTTGTTCAGCCTACACCAGAACTGCGGGGCCCATAGGTAGCACTCTAATTGATGCAGGCTCTGGCCTAGCTGCTGGATCAAATTCAATTTCTTGTAAACCAACTGTGGCAGTCTCAAGGATCGATGTTCCACAGTGCCGAAATGACCTAGGTATCAGTTCTCCAACTTCTCCACATAGTTCTGAATATTCTTTGTGCAGGTCTGTGTCGACGAACCAGAGCAATATCTTCGGGGTTCTGCATGGCTCTGTTGGGTGGGTCACCGGTTTATCTTGCGTAGGTGTCAAGCCATAATGGATTCTTGTGCGTTGGTAGTATGAGACCATTCATATGCCCTATTGGTTTCTTTCAGGGATACTAGCGTCTTGCTGTCGGAGTCCATTGCTATCAGGATCGGATCCTGCAAAGCACTCCATTTCTGTAGACATTGCTGGGCATCATCAATGGACCCTCTTTTGCATATAGATGACACTGCCAGAGCTATTGTCTTCTCCAACTCCTTAAAATGAGTGCTGATTAACTTCTGTATATTCTCCTCCCATCTATAGATCGAATCCATTATGTCGTTAGTATAGATTACTAGTATGTCTATATTACACACAGGCTGCGTCTAAGGCAAACAGTCACTCGTGGTCATTCCAAACGGCTTAGGTTCTGGTAATTGCTGTTGCAAATGTTTAAAACCCCATCAAGTGGATCTTTAAAAAGTTTGCTTTACCAGTTCGTGAATATGAGTCATAAAGTTTGTTGGAATCTATTGATTAAACCTCTAAATCAGTTAGTTTTGCAGGAGCTCGTGAACTGTCTTTTCTCTTCTGTAGCTGGCTCTGCCCCCCCCTCACATAATCTATTTTAAAATTATTCTGCTAGTGGCTTTGTCCAGTCATTTTTATGAACTTTTTCACTTTAATTTCTGCTGAAGGTGGTTCCTTTTTTAATTATAGTTCCTTCCTTCTTTTTGAATCCTAGGAACATACAAAAGGCTTTTCTTCACAGGTTTGTTATTAGTGCAATCAAATATTTTGAAAGCTACTAAAGAAATTCGATTTCTAGATTTTAGCACCTGGAAGATCTAGAAAGCGTTCAATAGTTTATTTTGCCTCAGGGCCTGATGGCTTGGGTCACTTGGGTAATTGCAGCTTCCTGAGCTTGTAATTATAAAGCCTTAATGAAACAATAATGCAAGGTGAACACCTTATGCTTTCTCAGAGCTAAGTGCAGGTTTTGTCTCACCTTTGCATTCATATGATTCAACTTTGATACCGACCCACTAGCACTGATATGTTTATTCAGGAGTAAGGGCCTAGTGATCAGTATCTCACAGTTATGTAGGTAGAGAATTCAAAATATTTTATTAGCATTATATTGAAATATAAGTATATCAAGATTCAATGAGTAATCAAAAAATATTAATTTATATTAATGTATTCATCTTCAGCACAACTTACTAATTATCTGTGGGAGGGGTTGTTGCTTTTGAATTTACTGCTTTGGTAAAGTCTAATTTGTGATCGCTACTAGGGTGATTGAGTCAAGATATAAACTGAAATTAAACAATTTTATCAAATGTTCTGTATTGTAGCTTTAATTAAGTAGATTAATTTACCAATCATACGTAAAATAGGTGTCATATAGCACAAGAAGAAATTTGTGCTTTGTGCACCTCTCTTCTGTGTCAGAAATGTCCTCTATTTGTGACTAATAATTAGTGAAGTGAACAAAGATATAGGAATTTTGTCCCTCATGGTTTAATGTAAAAATGTGTATAATTTATATTTTAGCAACCTTGAACAAAAAATCACTAACTTTTCAGAAGTAACTGTAAAAAGGAATGTACTGATAATAGGTTCTGTAATATTCTATCTAAATTCATTCAAATAAAAAACCCTCAAATAAAAGCCCTGTTTAATGTGATTTCACGTGCCTATGTTTGTATGCACAGGAACATGGGACATTAAGTGATAAATGACCTCCGGGGCTGACATTTCTTTCTAAGGCATTTTTCAAATGTATTCATTTGTCCGTAGCTGATAACACAAGTTGCATTTGTCACCTTGCTGGCAGCTGCTGGCAGACACGCCTTGCGAAGTTACACAGCTTTACAACACACCACTCACCACTCCTGGATCTGCAGCAACAACATGATGGAGTTTGAAACAACATCCAGAATGTAAGTATACAAGCTACAAAAAAAATCATATAATTTATCTACCTTTAATACCTTTTAATAGATCATTTTATGGTGAGGAAAATATAATTCTATGGGGGAAAAATATATTTTCAGCAAAATACTGTTTCAGAATCCTTAAGTATCATGGAAAACAAATCATGGACGGGCACATAGGATTTAAGCATATGAGGCTTAAATGGATAGGAAAGTGAAAATTAAACTTGCATAATTCAGATAGAGGATGTAATTTTAAGACACTTTTAAATTCTCCTCTGTTTTCAAATGTGCTTTGTTCTCTTGGTTGAAAAAAGAATACGCACATATCCTACACTAGTGGGAGCTAGCTGCTGATTGGTGCCTGCATACATTTGTCTCTTGTGATTGGCTATCTAGATGTGTTCATCTAGCTGCTAGTAGTGCAATGCTGTTTCTTCAGCAAAGGATAACAAGATAATGAAGCAATTTTGATAATAGAAGTATATTGGAAAGTTGTTTAAAATCTTATTTTCTATCCAAATTGTGAAAGAAAATTTTGAGGTTCCTTTAATTGCATCCTAACATCTAACACATTTTTATGTAACAACAAGAATTAGTTCAGGAAGGTAACATTTAGGTAAACTGATGCTACAGCACAAAATATTCTACTGGCAAGTAGTAAGCTCAACAGAAAGGTGAGAGAAAGGTGAGAGATTATTAATCGTTTTTGTAAAGGGTGCAATAATAATCATTTCTCACAATACAAATATCCACCTGCAAATCATTTGTCTGGTTCTCATAATAACTTACTAAGCCAAGGTGACAATTCTAAACACATGAGCACAGTTCCTTGTGTCTTCTCAAGAAGTTGTTTCCAGTGCCACCTGCTATAAAGAAAAAAACAGTATGGTGGATGCACATGGATTGATATTTCATGTATGGTCAGATTGTATTTGGATTTTGCATGTGAAGCATTAACTTTTATCTTTACATTTTAGTGTAAACCTTTTGTGTCTGTGATACAAATAGATGTATTCATTGAGGAGCTGGATGTTTTGCAGTTTATCCTTAATTTCATAGAAAGAATAGGAATAAGACTGCTAGAATAGGAATCCTGCTGAACGCTCTCACCTGGAAACATGATATTTTAAACAACACAGTTCAGTATAATCAGTTTAAATGTTGCATATTAGGGTTAAGCTTATATTGCAGCCTTCTCTGGTAGGAAGACTTTTCAATAGTAAATTCAAGCATAGTTTAAAGGGACATAAAACCTACATTTTTTCTTTCATGATTTATATAGAGAATAAACTTATGAAATAGATCAAAACAGTGCAACTCCGACTTACATTAATTTATTAAAACATACAGTAAGCACATAAAACCAATGCACTTACTAGATAAAAGATTAGTCCATATCAGACTTAGACGCTGGTTGCAGATGAACGAGTGAGCATTTGGAGGACTTTTCACTGCAAAATTTTATAACTGTGATGTGTCTGGACTAATCTTTTATCTAGTAAGTGCATTGGTTTTATGTGCTTACTGTGGGCTAGGTTACAAGTGGAGCACAAATTTATTGCGCAAACTGCAAACTGGCAAATTTGTGCTGGTATTATTCAGTGGATTGCTAATATTGCTTGTGCACAAGCAATATTTAGCGCTCCACTTGTCATCTAGCCCTGTATGTTCAAATAAATTAACGTGAGTCAGAACTGCGCTGTTTTTATCTATTTCAGACCCAAGATTTTAATATACTCCAGTTTTTTTTTTTTGTTTTTTTTTTTAAATAAGCAGCAACTCCCTGAATGTTTTTAAGGTGCACATTGCTTGTATTCATCTGGGCAAAAACTGTGGATTATCATTAATTTTCTGGTGACTATATTAATGTTTATAAATTGGCTTAAAGCACTTTTTTGGAGGGTGTGTGTTATTTAAATGTGATTGTTTATGTGGTACATTGTTTGTTTTGTGCTGATACATTCCTTTTTGTTTTAGATAGAGCATGTCATTTAAAAAAAAAAAACAATTTACTAACATTATCACATTTTCTCAGTTCTCTTGCACCAAGATTACGAGTTTTGCGGTAACAGGGGTGCGTTGCTAACAAGCATTTTTTTTTTAATGCTCCCTTAAGACAACGCAGGTATTACAGGTTTTTTTAAACCCGGTGTTAGACGCAAAAAGGTGAGCATAGAGCAAAATTTAGCTCCACATCTCACCTCAATACCAGCGTTGCTCACGGTAGCGGTAAACTGGCTAAACGTGCTCGTGCATGATTTCCCCTTAGGAAACAATGGGGCAGATTCAGCTGATAAAAAACCTGCAAAAAAAGCAGCGTTCAGCTTCTAGCGCAGCCCCATTGATTCCTATGGGGAAATACTTTTTATGACTACATCTAACACCCTAACATGAACCCTGAGTCTAAACACCCCTAATCTTACACTTATTAACCCCTAATCTGCCACCCCCGACATCACCAACACCTACATTATACTTATTAACCCCTAATCTGCCGCTCCAGACACCACCGCCACCTACATTATCCCTATGAACCCCTAATCTGCTGCCCCCAACATCGCTGACACCTACATTATATTTATTAACCCCTAATCTGCCCCCCATGTCACCACAACCTACCTACATTTATTAACCCCTAATCTGCCACCCCATCGTCGCCGCTACTATATTACATTTATTAACCCCTAAACCTAAGTCTAACCCTAAGTCTAACCCCCCCTAACTTAAATATAATTTAAATAAAACAAAATAAAATTACTACAATTAAATAAATTAACCCTATTTAAAACTAAATACTTACCTGTAAAATAAACCCTAAGCTAGATACAATATAACTAATAGTTACATTGTAGCTATCTTAGGGTTTATATTTATTTTACAGGCAACTTTGTATTTATTTTAACTAGGTAGAATAGTTATTAAATAGTTATTAACTATTTAATAGCTACCTAGTTAAAATAAGTACAAATTTACCTGTAAAATAAATCCTAACCTAAGTTACAATTACACCTAACACTACACTATCATTAAATTAATTACATAAACTAACTACAATTAACTACAATTAAATTAAATAAACTAAAGTACAAAAAAACCCACTAAATTACAGAAAATAAAAAAATAATTACAAGAATTTTAAACTAATTACACCTAATCTAATCCCCCTAATAAAATAAAAAGCCCCCCAAAATAATAAAATTCCCTACCATATACTAAATTACAAATAGCCCTTAAAAGGGCTTTTTGCGGGGCATTGTCCCAAAGTAATCAGCTCTTTTACCTGTAAAAAAAAATACCATGCCCCCCCAACATTAAAACCCACCACCACACTCCCAACCCTACTCTAAAACCCACCCAATCCCCCCTTAATAAAACCTAACACTACCCCCTTGAAGATCACCCTACCTTGAGCCGTCTTCACCCAGCTGGGAACAAGTGGTCCTCCAGAGGGGCAGAAGTCTTCATCCGATCTGGGCAGAAGAGGACCTCCAGACGAGCAGAAGTCTTCACCCAGGCGGCATCTTCTATCTTCATCCATCCGGAGCGGAGCGGGTCCATCTAGAAGCCATCCGACGCGGAGCATCCTCTTCTTCCGACGGCTAAGACTGAATGAAGGTTCCTTTAAATGACGTCATCCAAGATGGGATTCTATCAGCCAATCGCAATTAAGGTAGGAAAAATCCTATTGTCTGATGCAATTAGCAAATAGGATTGAACTTCAATCCTATTTGCTGATCCAATCAGCCAATAGGATTGAGCTTGCATTCTATTGGCTGATTGCATCAGCCAATAGGATTTTTCCTACCTTAATTCCGATTGGCTGATAGAATCCTATCAGCCATTCGGAATTCAAGGGACGCCATCTTGGATGATGTCATTTAAAGGAATCTTCATTCAGTCTTAGCCGTCGAATGAAGAGGATGGTCCACGTCGGTTGGCTTCAAGATGGACCTGCTCCGCTCCGGATGGATGAAGATAGAAGATGCCGCCTGGATGAAGCCTTCTGCCCGTCTGGAGGTCCTCTTCTGCCCGGATCTGATGAAGACTTCTGCCCCTCTGGAGGACCACTTGTGCCTGGCTGGGTGAAGACCGCTCAAGGTAGGGTGTTCTTCAAAGGGGTAGTATTAGGTTTTATTAAGGGGGGATTGGGTGGGTTTTAGAGTAGGGTTGGGAGTGTGGTGGTGGGTTTTAATGTTGGGGGGAATATTGTATTTTTTTTTTACAGGTAAAAGAGCTGATTACTTTGGGGCAATGCCCCGCAAAAAGCCCTTTTAAGGGCTATTTGTAATTTAGTATAGGGTAGGGAATTTTATTATTTTGGGGGGCTTTTTTATTTTATTAGGGGGATTAGATTAGGTGTAATTAGTTTAAAATTCTTGTATTTTTTTCTGTAATTTAGTGTTTGTTTTTTTGTACTTTAATTTATTTAATTTAATTGTAGTTAGTTTAGGTAATTAGTTTAATTATAGTGTAGTGTTAGGTGTAATTGTAATTTAGGTTAGGATTTATTTTACAGGTAAATTTGTACTTATTTTAACTAGGTAGCTATTAAATAGTTAATAACTATTTAATAACTATTGTTCCTAGTTAAAATAAATACAAAGTTGCCTGTAAAATATATTAGTTATATTGTATCTCTCTTAGGGTTTATTTTACAGGTAAGTATTTAGTTTTAAATAGGATTATTTTATTTAATTGTAGTAATTTTATTTCGTTTTATTTAAAATATATTTATGTTAGGGGGGTTAGACTTAGGGTTAGACTTAGGTTTAGGGGTTAATAAATTTAATATAGTAGCGGCGACGTTGGGGGCGGCCGATAAGGGGTTAATAAATGTAGATGGTGTCGGCGATGTTAGGGATGATTAGGGGTTAATAAAATTTAACTAGTGTTTGCGAGGCGGGAGTGCAGCGGTTATGGGGTTAATATATTTATTACAGTGGCGGCGATGTCCGTTCGGCAGATTAGGGGTTAAAAACTTTATTTAAGTGTTTCCAATGTGGGGGGGGGGCTCGGTTAAGGGGTTAATAGGTAGTTTATGGGTGTCAGTGTACTTTTTTGCACTTTAGTTAAGAGTTTTATGTTACGGCGTTAGCCCATAAAACTTTTAACTACTGACTTTTAAATGCAGTAGGAGTCTTGACAGGAGAGGGAATACCACTCACTTCTTTCAAGACTCATAATACCGGCGTTAGGCAAATCCCTTTGAAAAGATAGGATACACAATTGACGTAAGGGGATTTGCGGTAAGCTCGAGTTGCGGAAGAAAAGTGAACGGTAGACCCTCTCCTGCCAGACTCGTAATACCAGCGGGCGTTAAAAAGCAGCGTTGGGACCTCTCAACACTGCTTTTTAAGGCTAACGCAAGACTCGTAATCTAGCCGTTGGTTTGCCTTTGTTGAAAAACTGCTAGGTAAGCTCAGGAGCACTATCACTATATGGCAGCAGTTTTGCAAGAATGTTATACATGTTCAAGAGCACTAGATGGCAGCACTTTTTCCTGCCATGTAGTTCTCCAGATGTGTGCATGCAACCTACCAAGGTATCTCTTCAACAAAGAATACCACGAGAACAAAGCACATTTAATAATAAAAGTAAATTGGAAACTTGTTGTCCCTTTAGAAGTTTACAAAATGGATATCTGAAAAGCTGTAAAACTAGAGTGTTACATACTCGAAGCTCGAAACATAATACTTTGTAGAACTGATGGCAGATACTTGAAATATTCTCCCAGCAGAAGCCATTAAGGGCCACATATGCATTTGCAAATACAAACATAAATGGCCGATGTATCTAAGATGCAGATCATCAGCAGTACCACTTTTTCTTTATTTTCTTCCCACTTTATTTGTATTCTCTGCAATTTTCCTTTTGTGTTTATCTCATTGTGCATTGTCTTATTGCTCCCATCTGTTCATTATTTTCATTTTAAAATCCCTTCTGTTTTCTCCATTTCTTTGTCTCTAATGTCTTCCCCCCTTTTCTCTCACCTTATCCTTTTCCGTATACCTTATCACTATAACAGCCCTATTGCAGGATACTATCTGCTCTTACCAGGTGGATCCATTATTTTCCTTAAAAGAACTTAAAGGAATAGTCAAGTCCAGAAAAGACTTTCATGATTCAAATAGGGCATGTCATTTTAAACAACTTTCCAGTTCACTTTTATCACTAATTTTGCTTTGTTCTCTTGGTATTCTTAGTTGAAAGCTAAACCTAGGAAGTTCATATGCTAATTTATTAGACCTTGAAGGCCGCCTCTAATCTAAATGCATTTTGACAGTTTTTCACCACTAGAGGATGTTAGTTCATGTGTTTCATATAGATAACATTGAGCTCATGCATGTGAATTTACTGAGGAGTGAGCACTGATTGGCTAAAATGCAAGTCTGTCAAAAGAACTGAAATAAGGGGACAGTTTGCAGAGGCTTAGATACAAGTTAATTACAGAGGTAAAATGTGTATTTTTATAACTGTGTTGGTTATGCAAAACTGGGGAATGGGTAATAAAGGGATTATCTATCTTTTATAACAACAAAAAGTCTGGTGTTGACTGTCCCTTTAAACTAATTTGTTTGCCACTGATTTACAGAACAAAGAAAGGGGGTAGTTTAAACATAGCCCTGTAGCCTATTTCATTTTGTGTAATGAAACAGATTGCAGTCATAACCATCAAGTTATTGTCCGAGAGAACAGCCATAAAAAATGCCGTCATTTAATGGTTGTGAGCTGATTTAGGAGTTTCTAGAAATCTTTTATTTCACAACATAAAGTTTTATGTAAAGCTAATTACTCTCTTAACAGCCTATTTCCTGCATTTAAAGCCTTTCACGTAATATTCTGGATGTAAATTGTCACATTGCTTTAGCTTCAAGAGGCACTGAGTGCATGTAAATGTGAAGATGAATCTCGTGTTCCATTTCCCTAAATCAAGAGGGATGGATAGAAATGCATTAAAGGGACACGAAACCCTACATTTTTCTTTTTTGATACAGATAGAGCATGCAATTTACTTCTATTATCTAATTTGCTTCATTCTTTAGACATCCTTTGTGGAAGAAATAGCAATGCACATGGGTGAGGCAATCACACAAGGTATCTATGTGCGGCCACCAATCGGCAGCTATTTAGCTATGCTTTTCAACAAAGGATATCAAGAGAATGAAGCAGATAATATAAGTACATTGGACAGTTGTTTAAAAGTGCTAAATCTAAATCATGAAAGAAAAAAAAATGTGTTTCATGTCCCTTTTAAGGGAGTTGATGAACCTGAATTTATATGATGCAAAATGTAATAATATTAATAAACTTGTGAAATGCCTCAAATGGGTAAATTCATATATCTTTGATTTATTTTGTATTTAATATATCTTTATATCTTTCAAACTCTTGTAATTTCATATTAATTACTGGTGGCTAAATAACATTTCCCCCAGAGTTATTTGGCTTCTTCCTCTTCCCTTATGTCCCCCCCCCCCTTTCCCTCTAGGTTTTAATGTGATTCTGTTCAGGGTAAGGTTGTCTTTGTTCTCAATGCATCTTTGGTTAAAAAGCAGGGACATCAGCATAAGAGCCTGTCCATTTCTGGAGCCCTATATGGCAGCAGCTTTGCAATAATGCTATCCATTTGAAAGCGCACTAGATGGTAGCACTATTTCCTAACATGTAGTGCCCCAGTCACCTAGCTAGCTATCTCTTTAACAAAGAATATCATGGGAACGATGCAAATTTGATCTTAGAAGTAATTTGGAAACTTTTTTTGTAAAATTGTATTCTCCGTCTGAGTCACAAAATAAATATTTAGGTTTCATATACCTTAAACTAGGAGGCTACCTGCCTGAGAGAATGTTCTGCCTTTGCATTTGCCTATATTGCTTGGAAATAAATCCTTTACTGGTGCTGTTTTTAATATGGTACTTTATTATTATTGGTTATTTGTAGTGCGCCAACAGATTCCGCAGCGCTACATTATGCTTGGTGCAGCAGAAATATCAGGGGTACTGAAGTGCATGGCCTGTATTGCAAGAGATAATGGGTGGATTTGCTCACATCCAGATGGAGGGGTTTGTGCTCTTTATTATAGAGAAATATATGAATATATCTTGACACACCATAGTCAATATTAACCATGAATGCAGATTTCAATGGAAGAATCAAAAGAACCATACTATCCCTTACTTGTATCTGTATAGCAGTGTGTTTTATTGCTGCTGCTAGCTGTAAATACAGGGCATTACTGCAACTGTGCAATGCGTTCTGATATCACAGTAAAATCTAACACATTACTGTGATATGCAATATTAGTAGCTAGCAGCAGCTCACAACAAAGTAAGCTTGTAACAGATAACCTAGATTAAAGGGACATGAATCCCATTTTTTTTCACTTTCATGATTCAGATAGTGTGTGATTTTAAACAACATTCCAATTTATTTCTATTATCTAATTTGTTTTGTTCTCTTGACATCCTTTATTGCAAAGGCTACCTAGGTAGGTTCAGGAGCTGCTCATTGGTGGCTGCAAATATATATGCCTCATGCTATTGGCTCACCAAATGAATTCCGTTAGCCTCCAGTAGTGCATTGCGTCTTCTTCAACAAAAGATACCAAGAGAATGATGCAAATTAGATAATAGAAGTCAATTGGAAAGTTATTTATAATTGTATTCTCTATCTAAATCATGAAATAAAAATTTGAGGTTTTATATCTATTTCATTATTTTGTTGAATAAATATTTACTTTTTTCAAAACTATTAACGTTTGTCTGCACCTTGAACATGGGTGACTGCAAATCAGTAGTGTAATGCAATAACTGCAATTAAATGCTTCAGTGTCATTACTTTTTTGTTCCACACATCTTTGTTGTTTGAAATAAGACTAACTTTATCCAGTCATGGAATTGACACAGTTTCTTCTTATGGGACCAGGTAATATTCCTGACTGCCATAGATCTGCAGTGCCATTTATATTCCCATAAGATTTAAATTTCCTTTAAACTGTCATGGCACAATTCAGTTTGGTTATCCTATTTTACTTGCTCACTGGTATCTAGTGTATTTGTCCCCAGATCTAATGGGATGCCAGTGACTCTTTATCTTAAATACATCCTTAAAAAAACAATGTTACATTTGTTGGCAACCTCAGTGGTGCCTTGGATTCTTTTGCTTTATGTTTGGCAAACCGGTCTGTCCAACACCTTGCTGTTGCCACCAAATTGAGTTTTATTTGTAGGTGTAACCAAATATACAACACTGTTATGGGTTGTACCCTAATATAAAAAGCGAGTAGTCAGACGAGTTGCAATCAGGAACCAGGAGGGACGTCAGACATCCAAATAAAACACAGGAACAGGAACTCACAAACAGGTCTGAGACAAGGGCAAAGCATACTGAACAGAGGCCCTTTAAATAATAAGTGATGACATCACAATTCTGAGACTGCAACCTGTCTAACACAGATGATGTACAACAGTTTGGCCATAAGAGGGCGTGCAGGAAATGAGCAGCATAACACACTCTGCACCAAATTCAGCAAGAAAAGGTAAGCGAAATGGCTGCCAGCAGCACATGGCAAACAAAGCAGGGAAAAAACATTGACAGTACCCTCCCCTCAACGACCCCTCCCCCACGGGAGGACAAAAGGCTTATTGGGGAAATGGGCATGGAAGGCATGGAGGAGGGCGGGAGCAGGTACATCAGAGGAGGGAACCCATGAATGCTCCTCAGGAACGTAGCCCCTCCAGTGAACCAAATACTGTATGCGGCCCCTGGATATACGAGAGTCAATTATGCTGCTGACCTCATATTCTTCATGGTTGTAAACAGAGATAGGACGGGGACGAGGCAACACAGTGGTAAACTGATTACAAACCAATGGTTTCAAGAGGGAGACATAAAAACATTGGAGATGTGCATTGCAGGAGGAAGGTCAAGAGCGTAAGCCACAGGATTGACCCGTCTGAGTATTCGAAAAGGACCAACATAACGAGGAGCCAGTTTATTGGAAGGCACACAAAGGTTCAAGTTTTGAGAGGACAGCCAAACCCTCTCACCAACCTGGTAGGAAGGCGCGGGCAGACGCCTATGATCAGCCTGGAACTTTTGGTGCTGAATAGAACGATGAAGGCAATCCTGAATCTGCACCCACGTGGAACGGAGTTGCCGGAGATGCTTCTCCAAAGCCGAAATACCTTGAGACATGAATGAATCGAGCAACAAGGATGGTTGAAACCCATAATTTGCCATAAACGGGGATAACTGGGAGAAAGCATTAATAGCACTATTACGAGCGAACTCTGCTCAATGTAACAGTTCAGACCAATTATTGTGGTGATCTGAGACATTGCAACAGAGGAACTGTTCCAGAGCTTGATTAGACCATTCCACAGCCCCATTGGATTGAGGATGATATTCCGAGGAGAAGGAAAGCTGGATCCCCATTTGAGCACAAAAGGAATGCCAAAATCTGGAGACAAACTGGCTACCCCGGTCCGAGACTATCTACTTGGGTAACCCATGTAAAAGGAAGACCTTCCGGGCAAAAATTTAAGCAAGCTAATGAGCGGTAGGCAGCTTCTTCAAGGGAATGCAATGTGACATTTTAGAAAAACGGTCAACCACCATTAGGATAACAGTATTGCCATTGGAAACAGAGAGCTTGACAATGAAGTCCATGGAAAGGTGTGTCCAAGGACGCTCACCATTAGCAATAGTTTGAAGAAGACCTATAGGAAGACGTTGAGGAGTCTTATTCTATGCACAAACTGAGCAGGAGGCAACATATGCAGCAACATCAGAATGAAGACCTGGCCACCAGAATTGTTGACTGACAGACCAAATAATTTGGTTCTTGACCGGTTGAACTGCGGCTTTAGGATAGTGGTAAGTGTGCAAAAGTTTAGTTAGAAGATTCTCAGGAACAAAGCACTTACTACTACAGGAGGTGCATTGGTTTGTGCAGCCAGGATCTCCTCCCCCAAGGGAGAAGTCAAATTAGTACGTTTGGTAGCCAAAATATGGTCAGGAGGTATAACTGGAGTAGGTACAGACTCCTCCTTGGAAAGAGGCGAAAATTGTCGAGAGAGGGCATCAGTCCTAACATTCTTACTACCAGGCAGGTACGAAACCACATAATTAAACCAAGACAAAAATAGCACCTGTCGGGGTGACAAACGTTTAGCTTCGGATAGATAAGTTAAATTCTTGTGGTCAGTAAGAATGAGCACTGGTACGCTAGTACCCTCGTGAAGATGCCTCCATTCCTTGAGTGCCAAAATTATGGCCAGTAATTCGCTGTCGCCAATTTAATAATTGCACTCTGCTGGAGAAAATTGCTTAGAGAAGAGACCGCACGGATGCAAGGAACCGCCAGGCGTAGGACGTTGAGACAAGAGGGCATCTACTCCAGTCTCAGACTCATCGAACTCAAGAACAAAAGGCAGGACAGGGTTAGGATGAGCCAGGACTGGAGTAGTAGCAAAGGCAGGCTTAAGACTATCAAAGGCCTTAATGGCAGTAGGTGACCAATGGAGTGGATCATTCTCTTTACGGGTCAAGTCTGTGATAGGTTTGACCAAGGAAGAAACGTTTTTAACAAACTTTCTATAGTAATTGGCGAACCCCAAAAAACGTTGAATAGAGCGAAGACCAACTGGGCGAGGCCACTGCAGAATTGCAGACAACTTGTCAGGATCCATGGAGAACCCCTCAACGGAAATCACATAACCTAGGAAGGTTACTTGAGTCTGATGGAACTCACATTTCTCGAGTTTACAAAACAGGCCATTCTCACGTAGTCTCTGAAGTACCTGTGTGACATCAGAACGATGAGCCTCAAGTGTGGGTGAGTGTATGAGGATGTCGTCTAAGTACACCACAACACACTGTTGCAACATATCTCGTAGGACATCATTAATAAATTCATGAAAAACAGCATTAGCATTACATAGGCCAAAGGGCATTACAAGATATTCATAATGCCCGCTCCTGGTGTTAAATGATGTTTTCTGTTCGTGGCCCTCCTTAATCCTAACGAGATTGTACGCTCCTCTTAAATCAAGTTTAGAAAAGACCGTAACTCCCTTGAGCCGGTCAAAGAGTTTCATAATGAGCGGAATAGGGTAAGCATTCTTAATGGTAAGACGATTAAGACCCCTATAATCAATGCATGGTCTTAACTCGACACCCTTTTTCTTCACAAAGAAGAAGCCAACCCCTGCAGGAGAGCAGGATCTGTGGATGATCCCCCGCGACAAAGCATCGGCAACATACTCCTCAATAGCACAATTCTCCGCAACAGACAGAGGCTAAACCCAACCCTGAGGAGAAATGGCTCCGGGTTGCAAGTCTATGGCACAATCGTAAGACCGGTGAGGAGGCAACGTACCGGCACGAACCTTGTCAAAAACGTCTATGAACTCTTGGTAATCCTCTGGCAATTAAGATACTGAAGAAGTGCACAAGACTTTGACTGGTTTCCGAAGACAAGTGGAAATACATTGCCCCAGGAAAGGACAACTGTGACCAAAGGTTTCTCCTTTAGCGGTTCCGGGGACAAGGATAAACCACCCAAGGTCTGCCCCCAACAGGACCTTAGGTGCCAGCGTTTCCCTGCCGTGTAGGACAAGACTTTAAAAGGTGGCCCTGTAACCCACAATAGAGGCAGAGCCCCTCCCTCCTCCTAAAGACCATCTCCGCTGCGGAGAGACACGTGAATCCCAACTGCATCGGCTCAGCAGTACCTGGTGACTCGGGACCAGGAGGCATGGGAGTAGAGGGAGTCATAGCTGGGAATGAACACGTAGGAGACAATGGAACAGGAGGCTTCTGCAAGCGCTCCTTGAAAGAGGGCCTCTCTCTGAGTCTGATGTCAATTAGGATCAAAAAAGACACCAATGCCTTGAGATCCTCTGGTAAATCTCTGGCAGCAACTTCGTCTTTAATCGCATCAGAGAGCCCATGAAAGAAGGCGGCAACAAGGGCTTCATTGTTCTAACCTACCTCTGCGGCAAGCATACAGAACTCAATGGCATACTGAGCAATAGATCTCGTACCTTGCTGAATGGACATGAGTCGTTTAGCAGCAGAGGAGGAGTGAGCCGGAACATCAAATACCCTTCAAAAGGAGGCCACAAATTAAGGTTTATTAGTCTCCCACAAGGGATTAGCCCAGGCAAGAGCTGTGTCAGAGAGTAATGAGATGAGAAATCCCACCTTAGCTCTGTCATAGGGAAACGTCTGAGGTAACATCTCAAAGTAAATGCCAACCTGGTTCAAAAACCCTCTGCACTGAATAGGATCACCTCCATATCGCTGAGGTAGAGGTGCAGAACCGGACATACTCCTGGTAGGACTAGGTGCAGCAGTGGAAACAGGAGCAGCCATAATTTGTGGAACACTCTGGTCCAAATGTGAAGTGAGTCAGCAGGGTTTGCAGGGCTAGTGCAAATTGATCCAAGCGGTGATCATGTTCATCCATCCTGGAAATGATTGTAAGCAAAGGTGGATTATTAGCGCCATCAGGATTCATGGCCCTTGCGTAATGTCAGGGTGCCAGGAATTAGACAGAGACGAGAAGTGCAAAAATAATCACACCTTTGTTAATAACAAAAAATAATAAAAAGTCCACAAGTCAAATAACAAGCCAAGAGTCAAAGCCAGAGCTGGTAGTCAGACGAGCCGAGTCAGGATTCAAAGTGAGTAGTCAGATGAACCAAACAGGTCTGAGACAAGGGCAAAGCATACTGAACAGAGGCCCTTTAAATAATAAGTGATGACATCACAATTCTGAGACTGCAACCTGTCTCACACGGATGATGTACAACAGTTTGGCCATAAGAGGGCATGCAGGAAATGAGGAGCATAACACACTCTGCACCAGATTCAGCAAGAAAAGGTAAGCAAAATGGCTGCCAGCAGCACATGGCAAACAAAGCAGGGAAAAAACCCTGACAAATCGGTCGCAGGGACTTGTGTTTTGCCTCCCTTTATGGATCTACATATACTCCTATTTCCATAACCTCTGCAAAGAATATATTTATTTGAGGTTATGGATTTTTCTCAGTGGAAAAATATGTTTTTTAAATCCCTTCCTTTTATTACTCGTGGCACAGCGTGGGTATTAGTTCCCATGAGTAATGGATTGTGGACTCTCACCACCTGTAGGAAAGAAAACATAATTTATTTACTTACCTGATAAATTAATTTCTTTCATGGTGATGAGAGTCTATGAGAGCCCACCCTTGTGTTTTTCTGGGGTTATTTTTTTGTTCAGCACAGTTCCCCTGCTCCTTTTATGACTCTTATTAATTTTTCTTACCTCACTTTGCTTGGCTATACATTAGACTGAGGTATGTGTGAGGTGGGAGGGTTTTAAAAAAGACTTTTGGGGTTTGGGGTTGTTTGCCACCTCCTAGTGGTAGAGAAGGGTAATTCCCATGAGTAATGTATCATAGACTCTCACCACCATGAAATAAATAAATGTATCAGGTAAGTATAAATTATATTTTTTCCACTTATTCTAATTAATTGATGGCTAGATTACGAGTTTTGCGGTATGAGTGAAAAAGCAGCGTTATGGCTCTTTTTCGCTACCGCTGGTATTACGAGTCTTGCAGGTTTAGCTGCACCGCACACTTTTTTGGCCGTAACCCAACGTAACTACCGCAGCTTTCAAAAAGTCCTTTTTCAATGGGACTTCCACAGCGCCGGTATTACGAGTCTGTCTGGGAGGCCAAAAGGTGAGCGGTACAGCCTATACCGTCAAGATCCATACCGTAAACTGAAAGTCAGTAGTTATGGGTTTTATGCTACAACGCCGTAACATAAACTCATAACTAAAGTGCTAAAAAGTACACTAACATCCATAAACTACCTATTAACCCCTACACCGAGGCCCTCCCGCATTGCAAACACTAAAATAACATTATTAACCCATAATCTGCCGCTCCCAACATCGCCACCACTATAATAAACATATTAACCCCTAAACTGCCACCCGACACCTACATTATACTTATTATCCCCTAATCTGCCGCCCCCAATGTCGCCGCCACCTACATTACACTTATTAACCCCTAATCTGCTGCCCCTAACATTGCCGCCACCTACCTATACTTATTAACCCCTAATCTGCCACCCCCAATGTCGCCGCCACCTACATTACACTTATTAACCCCTACTCTGCTGCCCCAACATCACCGCCACTATACTAAAGTTATAAACCCCTAATCCTAACCCTAAATCTAACCCTAACACCCACTAACTTTAATGTAATTAAAATAAATCTAAATAAAGCCTACTATTAATAACTAAATAATTCCTATTTAAAACTAAATACTTACCTATAAAATAAACCCTAAGCTAGCTACAATATAACTAATAGTTATATTGTATCTATCTAAGGCCTAGATTTAGAGTTCGGCAGTAGCCGTGAAAACCAGCGTTAGAGGCTCCTAACGCTGGTTTTAGGCTACCGCCGGTATTTGGAGTCACTCAAAAAAGGGTCTAAAGCTCACTTTTCAGCCGCAACTTTTCCATACCGCAGATCCCCTTACGTCAATTGCGTATCCTATCTTTTCAATGGGATCTTCCTAACGCCGGTATTTAGAGTCGTTTCTGAAGTGAGCGTTAGAGCTCTAACGACAAAACTCCAGCCGCCGGAAAAAAGCAGGAGTTAAGAGCTTTCTGGGCTAACGCCGGTTCATAAAGCTCTTAACTACTGTACCCTAAAGTACACTAACACCCATAAACTACCTATGTACCCCTAAACTGAGGTCCCCCCACATCGCCGCAACTCGAAGAAATTTTTTAACCCCTAATCTGCCGACCGCCACCTACGTTATCCTTATGTACCCCTAATCTGCTGCCCCTAACCCCGCCGACCCCAGTATTATATTTATTAACCCCTAACCTGCCCCCCACAACGTCGCCACCAGCTACCTACAATAATTAACCCCTAATCTGCCGACCGCAAAGCGCCGCCACCTACGTTATCCTTATGTACCCCTAATCTGCTGCCCCTAACACCGCCGACCCCTATATTATATTTATTAACCCCTAATCTGCCCCCCTCAACGTCGCCGACACCTGCCTACACTTATTAACCCCTAATCTGCCGAGCGGACCTGAGCGCTACTATAATAAAGTTATTAACCCCTAATCCGCCTCACTAACCCTATCATAAATAGTATTAACCCCTAATCTGCCCTCCCTAACATCGCCGACACCTAACTTCAATTATTAACCCCTAATCTGACGACCGGAGCTCATCGCTACTATAATAAATGGATTAACCCCTAAAGCTAAGTCTAACCCTAACACTAACACCCCCCTAACTTAAATATAATTTTAATCTAACGAAATTAATTATCTCTTATTAAATAAATTATTCCTATTTAAAGCTAAATACTTACCTGTAAAATACATCCTAATATAGCTACAATATAAATTATAATGATATTATAGCTATTTTAGGATTAATATTTATTTTACAGGCAACTTGGTAATTATTTTAACCAGGTACAATAGCTATTAAATAGTTAAGAACTATTTAATAGTTACCTAGTTAAAATAATAACAAAATTACCTGTAAAATAAATCCTAACCTAAGTTATAATTAAACCTAACACTACCCTATCAATAAATTAATTAAATAAAATACCTACAATTACCTACAATTAACCTAACACTACACTATCAATAAATAAATTAAATACAATTGCTACAAATAACTACAATTACATAAACTAACTAAAGTACAAAAAATAAAAAAGAACTAAGTTACAAAAAATAAAAAAATATTTACAAACATAAGAAAAATATTACAACAATTTTAAACTAATTACACCTACTCTAAGCCCCCTAATAAAATAACAAAGACCCCCAAAATAAAAAAATGCCCTACCCTATTCTAAATTAATAGAGTTAAAAGCTCTTTTACCTTACCAGCCCTGAACAGGGCCCTTTGCGGGGCATGCCCCAAGAAAATCAGCTCTTTTGCCTGTAAAAAAAAACATACAATACCCCCCCCCCAACATTACAACCCACCACCCACATACCCCTAATCTAACCCAAACCCCCTTAAATAAACCTAACACTAAGCCCCTGAAGATCTTCCTACCTTGTCTTCACCATCCAGGTATCACCGATCCGTCCTGGCATCCGGTGCTGAAGAGGTCCAGAAGAGGCTCCAAAGTCTTCCTCCTATCCGGCAAGAAGAGGACATCCGGACCGGCAAACATCTTCTCCAAGCGGCATCTTCGATCTTCTTCCATCCGGTGCGGAGCGGGTCCATCTTGAATCAGCCGACGCGGATCCATCCTCTTCTTCCGGCGTCTCCCGACGAATGACGGTTCCTTTAAGGGACGTCATCCAAGATGGCGTCCCTCGAATTCCGATTGGCTGATAGGATTCTATCAGCCAATCGGAATTAAGGTAGGAATATTCTGATTGGCTGATGGAATCAGCCAATCAGAATCAAGTTCAATCCTATTGGCTGATCCAATCAGCCAATCAGATTGAGCTCGCATTCTATTGGCTGATCGGAACAGCCAATAGAATGCGAGCTCAATCTGATTGGCTGATTGGATC
Organism: Bombina bombina; assembly: GCF_027579735.1. Taxonomy (NCBI): domain Eukaryota; kingdom Metazoa; phylum Chordata; class Amphibia; order Anura; family Bombinatoridae; genus Bombina; species Bombina bombina. The sequence goes on along the minus strand of NC_069504.1, from coordinate 474,747,483 downwards.
AGCCAATAGGATTGAACTTGATTCTGATTGGCTGATTCCATCAGCCAATCAGAATATTCCTACCTTAATTCCGATTGGCTGATAGAATCCTATCAGCCAATCGGAATTCGAGGGACGCCATCTTGGATGACGTCCCTTAAAGGAACCGTCATTCGTCGGGCGACCCCGGAAGAAGAGGATGGATCCGCATCGGCTGATTCAAGATGGACCCACTCCGCACCGGATGGAAGAAGATCGAAGATGCCGCTTGGAGAAGATGTTTGCCGGTCCGGATGTCCTCTTCTTGCCGGATAGGAGGAAGACTTTGGAGCCTCTTCTGGACCTCTTCAGCACCGGATGCCAGGACGGATCGGTGATACCTGGATGGTGAAGACAAGGTAGGAAGATCTTCAGGGGCTTAGTGTTAGGTTTATTTAAGGGGGGTTTGGGTTAGATTAGGGGTATGTGGGTGGTGGGTTGTAATGTTGGGGGGGGGTATTGTATGTTTTTTTTTACAGGCAAAAGAGCTGATTTTCTTGGGGCATGCCCCGCAAAGGGCCCTGTTCAGGGCTGGTAAGGTAAAAGAGCTTTTAACTCTATTAATTTAGAATAGGGTAGGGCATTTTTTTATTTTGGGGGTCTTTGTTATTTTATTAGGGGGCTTAGAGTAGGTGTAATTAGTTTAAAATTGTTGTAATATTTTTCTTATGTTTGTAAATATTTTTTTATTTTTTGTAACTTAGTTCTTTTTTATTTTTTGTACTTTAGTTAGTTTATGTAATTGTAGTTATTTGTAGCAATTGTATTTAATTTATTTATTGATAGTGTAGTGTTAGGTTAATTGTAGGTAATTGTAGGTATTTTATTTAATTAATTTATTGATAGGGTAGTGTTAGGTTTAATTATAACTTAGGTTAGGATTTATTTTACAGGTAATTTTGTTATTATTTTAACTAGGTAACTATTAAATAGTTCTTAACTATTTAATAGCTATTGTACCTGGTTAAAATAATTACCAAGTTGCCTGTAAAATAAATATTAATCCTAAAATAGCTATAATATCATTATAATTTATATTGTAGCTATATTAGGATGTATTTTACAGGTAAGTATTTAGCTTTAAATAGGAATAATTTATTTAATAAGAGTTAATTAATTTCGTTAGATTTAAATAATATTTAAGTTAGGGGGGTGTTAGTGTTAGGGTTAGACTTAGCTTTAGGGGTTAATCCATTTATTATAGTAGCGATGAGCTCCGGTCGTCAGATTAGGGGTTAATTATTGAAGTTAGGTGTCGGCGATGTTAGAGATTAGGGGTTAATACTATTTATGATAGGGTTAGTGAGGCGGATTGGTGGTTAATAACTTTATTATAGTAGCGCTCAGGTCCGCTCGGCAGATTAGGGGTTAATAAGTGTAGGCAGGTGTCGGCGACGTTGTGGGGGGCAGGTTAGGGGTTAATAAATATAATATAGTGGTCGGCGGTGTTAGGGCAGCAGATTAGGGGTACATAGGGATAATGTAAGTTGCGGCGGTTTACGGAGCGGAAGATTAGGGGTTAATAATATAATGCAGGGGTCAGCGATAGCGGGGGCGGCAGATTAGGGGTTAATAAGTGTAAGGGTAGGGGTGTTTAGACTCGGGGTACATGTTAGAGTGTTAGGTGCAGACGTAGGAAGTGTTTCCCCATAGGAAACAATGGGGCTGCGTTAGGAGCTGAACGCTGCTTTTTTGCAGGTGTTAGGTTTTTTTTCAGCTCAAACAGCCCCATTGTTTCCTATGGGAGAATCGTGCACGAGCACGTTTTTGAGGCTGGCCGCGTCCGTAAGCAACTCTGGTATCGAGAGTTGCATTTGCGGTAAAAATGCTCTACGCTCCTTTTTTGGAGCCTAACGCAGCATTTTTTTGAACTCTCGATACTTATTTTTATGGTGCGGCCAGAAAAAAGCCCGCGGAGCGTTAACAGCCCATCTACCGCCAAACTCCAAATCTAGGCCTTAGTTTTTATTTTGATTTCACAGCTAAGTTTGTATTTATTTTAACAAGGTAGACTAGTTAGTAAATAGTTATTAACTATTTACTAACTACCTAGCTAAAATAAATACAAATGTAAAATAAAACCTAACCTGAGTTACACTAACACCTAACCTTACACTACAATTAAATAAATTACATTAATTAAATACAGTTAGCTAAATTACAAAAAAACCCCACTAAATTACACAAAATAAAAAAGAAATTATCAAATATTTAAACTAATTACACCTAATCTAATAGCGCTATGAAAATAAAAAAGCACTCCCAAAATAAAAAAACCCTAGCCTACAATAAACTACCAATGGCCCTAAAAAGGGCCTTTTGCGGGGCATTGTCCCAAAGAAATCAGTTTTTTTACCTGTAAAAAAAAAAATACAAACAACCCCCCAACATTAAAAACCCACCACCCACACAACCAAACCCCCCAAATAAAATCCTAACTAAAAAAACCTAAGCTCCCCATTGCCCTGAAAAGGGCATTTGGATGGGCATTGCCCTTAAAAGGGCATTTAGCTCTTTTTCCACCCAAACCCTAAGCTAAAAATAAAACCTACCCAATAAACCCTTAAAAAAACCTAACACTAACCCCCGAACATCCACTTACAGTTTTTGAAGACCGGACATCCATCCTCAACGAAGCCGGGAGAAGTCTTCATCCAAGCGGCAAGAAGTCCTCAACGAAGCCGGGAGAAGTCTTAATCCAAGCGGCAGGAAGTGGTCCTCCAGGCGGGCAGAAGTCTTCATCCAGACGGCATCTTCTATCTTCATCCATCCGGCGCGGAGTGGCTCCATCTTCAAGACATCCGGCGCGGAGCTTCCTCTCCTGACGACGGCTCTTCTCGATTGAAGGTTCCTTTAAGTGACGTCATCCAAGATGGCGCCCCTTGAATTCCGATTGGCTGATAGAATTCTATCAGCCAACCGGAATTAAAGGTGAAAAAAATCCTATTGGCTGATGCAATCAGCCAATAGGCTTGAGCTTCAATCCTATTGGCTGATCCAATCTGCCAATAGGATTGAGCTTGCATTCTATTGGCTGTTCCAATCAGCTTAGGGTTTATTTTATAGGTAAGTATTTAGTTTTAAATAGGAATTATTTAGTTATTAATAGTAGGTTTTATGTAGATTTATTTTAATTACATTAAAGTTAGTGGGGGTTAGGGTTAGGTTTAGGGGTTAATACCTTTAGTATAGTGGCGGCGACGTTGGGGGCGGCAGATTAGAGGTTAATAAGTGTAGGTAGGGGGCGGCAGATTAGAGGTTAATACGTGTAGGTAGGTGGCGGCGATGTCTAACTGTAATGTAGGTGGCGGGACTTTGGGGTGGCAGATTAGGGGTTAATAAGTGTAGGTAGTTGGCAGTGACATTGGGGGCAGCAGATTAAGGGTTAATAAGTGTAATGTATGTGGCGGTGACATTAGCAGCAGATTAGGGGTTAATAAGTGTAGGTAGGTGGTGGTGACATTGGGGGTGGCAGATTAGGGGTTAATAAGTGTAGGTAGGTGGCTGCGACATTGGAGGCAGAATTAGGGGTTAATAAGTGTAATGTAGGTGGCGGCGACATTGGGGGCGGCAGATTAGGGGTTAAAAAGTGTAGGTAGGTGGCGACGATGTCAGGGGCAGCAGATTAGGGGTGTTTAGACACAGGGTTTATGTTAGGGTGTTAGGTGTAAACATAACTTTTCTTTCCCCATAGGAATCAATGGGGCTGCGTTATGGAGCTTTATGCTCCTTTATTGCAGGTGTTAGCCTTTTTTTCAGCCGGCTCTTCCCATTGATGTCTATGGGGAAATCGTGCACGAGCACCTAAAACTAGCTCACCGCAGCACTGGTATTGGAGTGCGGTATGGAACTCAATTTTTCTTTGCGCTGCAATATTGCCCGCTAATGCCGGGTTTTTGTAAACCTGTAATACCAGCACTGTAGGGAGGTGAGCGGTGACAATAACTTGCAAGTTGGTACCGAGCAGCTCTTACCGCAAAACTCGTAATCTAGCCGTGAGTGATTTAGAAGATTGAGTGAGAGAAACAAACCATTCCTCTGCCTCTACCCTGGTCAATAAAGGTCTAGTTTTCAGGTCTTGTTCTTCTGCCAGGGCAAGATTATTGGTTGCATCATTTGCATTGTGGCTAAGTACATAGGGCTTCAGCTATATTTATGTTTCTATCTAATTTTTCATCAGGATAAGGTGTTTTTTGAAGACCTTTTCTTTGATTTTTCTAAGATAGTTGATTCCCAGAAAATTTAAATGTTTGTTGTCGTTTCACAGTTACATTTCAGTTGTCATTTTAAAGTTACTACACATTAGAATATCAGATTACCTTTTTTGTCCTTTATTCTGATTGCACATGTGTTTAGAACCGTATAAAACTTTCTAATAAGACTATGGGGTATATTTATCATAGAGCGAGCGGACATGATACGATGTAGTGTATCATGTCCGTTGCACATCGATAAATGTCAACAGCATACACTGTCGGCATTTATCATTGCACCAGCAGTTCTTGTGAACTGCTTGTGCAATGCCCCCCCCCTGCAGATTTGCGGAAAATCGACCACTAGCAGGGGGTGTTGATCAGCTAGATTGTATTCGAACGGGTTGATTTCTGTCTGCGGCTTCAGAGCAGGCGGACAAGTTATGGAGCAGCGGTCTTTATACCGCTGCTTCATTACTTCTGTTTTCGGTGAACCTAAAGGGCATCAATGGGCATCAAGCTCCATACGGAGCTTGATAAATCGGCCGTTATGGGTTCATCATGAAACAAATATAATGAAGCTTCTGTCAGGGGTCAAGTCCTACAAAAAAAGTGTGGGAACGCACCAAGACTTTAACCGCACTCACAATTAATATTGTTTTATACACACACGCGCGCACACACACACACACACTGTATTATTATGTATATAATTTATACAATCTGGTTAATGAAAGCAAATTAAAATCAATGAAGGACTGAGTGGTTGCCTTTGGGCCTGAATATGGACACCCATGGTTATATTTCTCTTGTAAGGTGTATCCAGTCCACGGATCATCCATTACTTGTGGGATATTCTCCTTCCCAACAGGAAGTTGCAAGAGGATTACCCACAGCAGAGCTGCTATATAGCTCCTCCCCTAACTGCCATATCCAGTCATTCTCTTGCAAACTCTCAACATAGCTGGAGGTAGTAAGAGGAAAGTGGTGTAATATAGTTAGTTTTTTCTTCAATCAAAAGTTTATTGTTTTTAAATGGTACCGGAGTTGTACTATTTTATCTCAGGCAGCATTTAGAAGAAGAATCTGCCTGCGTTTTTCTATGATCTTAGCAGAAGTAACTAAGATCCACTGCTGTTCTCACATATGTCTGTGGAGTGAGGTAACTTCAGAGGGAGAATGGCGTGCAGGTTATCCTGCAATAAGGTATGTGCAGTTTTAAGTTTTTCTAGGGATGGAATTTGCTAGAAAAAAGCTGCTGATACCGGATTAATGTAAGTTAAGCCTAAATACAGTGATTTAATAGCGACTAGTATCAGGCTTGCTATCAGAGGTATATACTCTGATTAATGTGCAATATAAAACGTTTGCTGGCATGTTTAATCGTTTTTATATATGCTTTGGTGGTAAAACTTATTGGGGCCTAGTTTTTTCCACATGGCTGGCTGGATTTTTGCCTAGAAATAGTTTCCTGAGGCTTTCCACTGTTGTAATATGAGTGGGAGGGGCCTATTTTAGCACTTTTTTGCGCAGTTAAAATTACAGACAGAGACATTCAGCTTCCCTCAGCAGTCCCCTGCATGCTATAGGACATCTCTGAAGGGCTCAAAAGGCTTCAAAAGTCATATATTGAGGAAGGTAAAGCCACAGTAGATCTGTGGCAGTTGTTGTGACTGTTTAAAAAAACATCCATTTGCAATCCATTTGCAAGTGGGTGCAATGCTCTGCTAACTTGTTACATACACTGTAAAAATTTCGTTAGTTTAACTGCCTTTTTTCACTGTTATTTCAAATTTTAGCAAAATTTGTTTCCCTTAAAGGCACAGTAACGGTTTTTATATTGCTTGTTTAACTTGATGTAAAGTGTTTTCCAAGCTTGCTAGTCTCTTTGCTAGTCTGTATAAACATGTCTGACATAGAGGAAACTCCTTGTTCATTATGTTTAAAAGCCATGGTGGAACCCCATATGAGAATGTGTACTAAATGTATTGATTTCACTTTAAACAATAAAGATCAGCTTTTATCTTTAAAAAATTTATCACCAGAGGATTCTGGCGAGGGGGAAGTTATGCCCACTAACTCTCCCCACGTGTCAGACCCTTTGACTCCCGCTCAAGGGACTCACGCTGAAATGGCGCCAAGTACATCAAAGACGCCCATAGCGATTACTTTGCAGGACATGGCGGCGATCATGAATAATACCCTGTCAGCGGTATTAGCCAGACTGCCGGAATTCAGAGGAAAGCGCGATAGCTCTGGGGTTAGACGTAGTACAGAGCGTGCAGATGCCTTAAGGCCCATGTCTGATACTGCGTCACAATATGCAGAAGCTGAGGAAGGAGAGCTTCAGTCTGTGGGTGACATTTCTGATTCGGGGAAACCTGATTCAGATATTTCTACTTTTAAATTTAAGCTTGAGAACCTCCGTGTATTGCTTGGGGAGGTGTTAGCTGCTCTGAATGACTGTGACACAATTGCAGTACCAGAGAAATTGTGTAGACTGGATAAATACTATGCAGTGCCGGTGTGTACTGATGTTTTTCCAATACCTAAAAGGTTTACAGAAATCATTAATAAGGAGTGGGATAGACCCGGTGTGCCGTTTTCCCCCCTCCTATTTTTAGAAAAATGTTTCCAATAGACGCCACCACACGGGACTTATGGCAGACGGTCCCTAAGGTGGAGGGAGCAGTTTCTACTTTAGCAAAGCGTACCACTATCCCTGTCGAGGACAGTTGTGCTTTTTCAGATCCAATGGATAAAAAATTAGAAGGTTACCTTAAGAAAATGTTTATTCAACAAGGTTTTATCCTGCAGCCCCTCGCATGCATTGCGCCTGTCACTGCTGCTGCGGCATTCTGGTTTGAGTCTCTGGAAGAGGCCTTTCAGACAGCTACTCCATTGACTGAAATACTTGACAAGCTTAGAACACTTAAGCTAGCTAATTCTTTTGTTTCTGACACCATTGTTCATTTGACTAAACTAACGGCTAAGAATTCTGGATTCGCCATCCAGGCGCGTAGGGCGCTATGGCTTAAATCTTAGTCAGCTGACGTGACTTCAAAGTCTAAATTACTTAACATTCCCTTCAAGGGGCAGACCCTATTCAGGCCTGGTTTGAAGGAAATTATTGCTGACATTACTGGAGGTAAGGGTCATACCCTTCCTCAAGACAGGGCCAAATCAAAGGCCAAACAGTCTAATTTCCGTGCCTTTCGAAACTTCAAGGCAGGTGCAGCATCAACTTCCTCTGCTACAAGACAAGAGGGAACTTTTGCTCAATCCAAGCCGGGCTGGAAACCTAACCAGTCCTGGAACAAAGGCAAGCAGGCCAGAAAGCCTGCTGCTGCCTCTAAGACAGCATGAAGGAATGGCCCCCTATCCGGTAATGGATCTAGTAGGGGGCAGACTTTCTCTCTTCGCCCAGGCATGGGCAAGAGATGTTCAGGATCCCTGGGCGTTGGAGATCATATCTCAGGGATATCTTCTGGACTTCAAAGCTTCCCCTCCTCAAGGGAGATTTCACCTTTCGAGATTATCTGTAAACCAGATAAAGAAAGAGGCATTCTTACGCTGTGTGCAAGACCTCCTAGTTATGGGAGTGATCTGTCCAGTTCCACAGTCGGAACAGGGACAGGGTTTTTATTCAAATCTGTTTCTGCTTCCCAAAAAAGAGGGAACCTTCAGAGGGAACCATTTTGGATCTAAAGATCTTAAACAAATTCCTCAGAGTTCCATCGTTCAAAATGGAAACTATTCGGACCATCCTACCTATGATCCAGGAGGGTCAGTACATGACCACAGTGGATTTGAAGGATGCTTACCTTCACATACCGATTCACAAAGATCATCATCGGTTCCTAAGGTTTGCCTTTCTGGACAGGCATTACCAATTTGTGGCTCTTCCCTTCGGGTTAGCTACAGCTCCAAGAATCTTTACAAAGGTTCTGGGATCGCTTCTGGCGGTCCTAAGACCGCGAGGTATATCAGTGGCCCCTTATCTGGATGACATCCTGATACAGGCGTCAAGCTTTCAGATTGCCAAGTCACATACGGACATAGTTCTGGCATTTCTCAGGTGAACGAGGAAAAGAGTTCTCTATCCCCACTCACAAGAGTCTCCTTCCTAGGGACTCTGATAGATTCTGTAAGAATGAAGATTTACCTGACAGAATCCAGGTTATCAAAGCTTCTAAAATCTTGCCGTGTTCTTCATTCAATTCCGCGCCCTTCGGTGGCTCAGTGTATGGAAGTAATCGGCTTGATGGTAGCGGCGATGGACCTAGTGCCATTTGCACGCCTACATCTCAGACCGCTGCAACTATGCATGCTCAGTCAGTGGAATGGGGATTACACAGATTTGTCCCCTCTGCTAAATCTGGATCAAGAGACCAGAGATTCTCTTCTCTGATGGCTATCTCGGGTCCATCTGTCCAAAGGTATGACCTTTCGCAGGCCAGATTGGACAATTGTAACAACAGATGCCAGCCTTCTAGGTTTGGGTGCATTCTGGAATTCCCTGAAGGCTCAGGGATCGTGGACTCAGGAGGAGAAACTCCTCCCAATAAATATTCTGGAGTTAAGAGCAATATTCAATGCTCTTCTAGCTTGGTGTCAGGGTTACTGTGCCTTTAAGCAGGGATTTGCATAGGAACTTTCTCATTGGTTGCCTAGGTTATAAGTTCCACCATTTCCTGTGGCTCCTTGCTTATTATTTTGTAGTGTAATCTACCTTTACCTGAGCCCAGCTTGTGTTCCTATTGCAAGCCTCTATTTGGATTTCAAATTAAAGTTTAAATCTATTCTCAGTGGAAGTGGACTTTAACCTTTTTTCTCCTACTACTGAATTTATTTGCCAGTTTTCAGAAAAGGAAGTCAGTGTGAATTTTTCGCTACAGTTTCCTAATTTCCACTAAACCTTTCTCACCTGCACTATTTACTTGTGCTGAATCAACACTGAATCTGCAGCAGCAGCTGCAAACTGCCACTTCTCCCTCTGCTGCAGCTAATTCATCTTACAGAGCCTCAAAGCATCAGACTGGAGATTGTCGCACAGTTTCAAATCACTTCTCAATACTCTCCCCCTGCTTTGTTTGCAAGTACCGTTCAGGAGTAACGGCTATCATTGTCAGCTGACCGGAGGGCGGATTAACCAAACTGAACCGCAAGTATCTTTTGTTGCTTTTCTTACAAAGTATCATTTCCATACTTAGTTGAATAACTGCAAGCAAGTCTAATCCGCTTAAAGTGATACTCCTCAGTTGAATGTTACCATACTAAGAGGTGCTGTAAGACCTTGTGTTATAAAATCCTATTGGAGTTATAAGGATTACCAATTTCCTGAATTGACATTCTCAGCACCCTGTATCTTTGTATCTGTTTTCAGTCTGCAACATATTGATTGAATGATTCGATAAACTGTTTATGCTATTATTTTACACATACCATATGTGTTTTCAGTGTTCTTAATTAAGGAACATATGAATCAATCCTCATAGGGATATTTGTCCATCATATTGATTTGCACTATTTCTTGCTGGGATTTCACTCCTCAATAGTGAACTCATATTTGAAACAGTGATACATTTAAACATTTTTTCTCTGCAATTGAGTTCCAGAATCTAAAGTCAATTAATTTTGAGATAACCTCACATAATACTAAGCCGGTCATGGAACCAGCAGAGCTTCCACAAATAGTATACAATTTATCCCAAAAAGTGGATCAGTTAGCCCAGGCTGTGCACGACCTACAGGTTGAAAACTAATCTCTAAGGGGTATTATCAGGGAGTCCATATCTCCACAACCCTCAACGGTACTACAAACCTCTGAACCATCGGTATCATTACCAGAACCTTTCTCCGGCAACAGGAAAAACTATAGACAATTTAAAAAATCCTGCCACCTTCTATTTAATTTAAGACCTCATAGCTACCCTACTGAGAGAATCAAGGTACTCAGTACCATTTCTTTTCTGAGAGGTGAGCCACGCACATGGGCAGATAATCTGTGCGAGCATAATGATCCAGCATTAGCCACTCTAACAGATCTCTTCAATACAATGGATGAACTCTTTCATGACACCGATGTCCAGATGTCTGCCGAAGCATCTATGAGAAGCCTGAAACAAGGCAAAAGACCTGTTGAGGACTACATAACCGATTTCAAACTGTATGCTGTAGACTCTCAATGGAGTCAAATTGCCTTACGTAACCAGTTTCGCTTAGGTCTTTCGGAGGCATTAAAAGATGAGCTAGCCAGAATAGAGCTCCCAAAATCACTGGAGGCCATCATGAAAACTGCTCAACAATTAGACCGAAGACTACGCGAAAGAAAATCAGAGAAATTTTCTACAGATGTGCGTCCAAAGGGTTATAACATTCCAGCCATACCTGCAACTACTCAACCAAGAACCACTCCTACTCCTATGGAAATAGGTGCAGTCAGAGGGCCTCTGACTTCAGAAGAACGCTATCGCAGGAAAATAAAAAATCTCTGTATGTATTGTGCTAGTCCATCCCACTCAGTACAAGATTGTCCCATACTTCAGAAAACTAAAAAAAGTAAGTTTTTACAAATTAATTCCTCTGTGCAATCTTGCCGCTTTAATACTTACGCTATGTTGTCCCTCTCCTTACAGTGGGAGCAAGATCAAGTGACGACTGATGCTATAATCGACTCTGGAGCTTATGGTTGTTTTATAGACCAACATGATGTAAAAGCAAATAAAATACCTACTATTCTAAAGCATACCCCTGTCTCCATTCGTATGATTGATGGTTCCGCACCCAAAACAGGTCCTATAACACACCAAACTGTTCCTATCACTGTTAACATTAATGGTCACACTGAATTAATCTCTTTCGAGGTTTTAAGTTCTCCTCTTTTCCCTGTGGTTCTCGGTATTAAGTGGTTACAACAACACAACCCGCAGATTGTATGGTCCCCTTTCTCTATTCAGTTCAATTCCGATTACTGCTCACAGACTTGTTTGCCTACCCATAGCATACTTCAGACTGAACACCAGTCTGAGATTTACGTGCCTGAGATTCCATCACACTACTCTGACTTTGCTGATGTTTTTAGTAAAACCGAGGCTGAAAATCTTCCACCTCATCGTCCGTATGATTGTCCGATCGAATTACTACCAGGTTCTACCATCCCATACGGACATCTCTACCCTATGAGCCAACCCGAATTAGTTCATCTAAAAGAGTATCTGGAAGAGAACCTCAGAAAAGTTTCATCAGGACTTCGACCTCTCCTGCTGGCGCTGGTATGTTCTTTGTCCGAAACAAGGACTCTACACTTAGACCTATAATTGACTACCGGGAGCTGAATAAACGTACAATCAAGAACCGCTATCCTCTCCCTCTGATCCCGGAGTTGATTGAACGTCTATCTGAAGCAAAGATCTATACTAAACTTGACCTCAGGGGAGCGTATAACTTGGTGAGGATAAAGGAGGGCCAGGAATGGTTAACTGCTTTTAGAACCAGGTACGGCCTATATGAGTATCTTGTAATGCCTTTCGGACTGTGCAATGCACCAGCTACTTTTCAGCACTTTATCAATGATGTGTTCAGGGATTTACTCAACGTCTGTTTAGTCATCTACCTAGACGATATCCTAATTTATTCTAAAGATCTGAATGAACACATCAAACATGTCCGGAAGGTATTATCACGGCTTAGAGAACATAAACTTTATGCCAAACTGGAAAAGATCAAGTCTCTTTCCTTGGATACAACATCTCTCCCACTGGTGTTACTATGCAAACACAAAAGGTTGAAGCAGTAAAGAACTGGACAGTTCCTAAATCCAGGAAAGACCTACAAAAATTCTTAGGGTTTGCGAACTACTACAGAAAATTTATTAAAGATTTCTCTAAAGTAGCCAAACCATTGACAACTTTGACCAGCACTAATGTACCTTATATTTGGAACGAAAAAGCAGATCTTGCTTTCAACTTACTAAAGACGAAGTTCACCTCTGCACCTATCTTGAACTTTCCGGATCCATCCTTGCAGTATATCTTAGAGGTAGATTCTTCGGATTTTGCTCTGGGGGCAGTTTTATCCCAACAAAAGTCCCTCAAAGATCCTATTCATCCCGTTTCATATTACTCTTCAATGATGACTTCCTCTGAAAGGAACTATTCCATCGGAGACAAGGAACTCCTTGCGATAAAACATGCCTTAGAAAACTGGAGGCATCTCCTTGAAGGCACTAAATATCCAATCTTAATTTTAACAGACCACAGGAACCTAGTATACCTACAAACCAGTAAAACCTTATCTGCAAGACAGGTACGATGGAGTCTGTTCTTCTCCCGTTTTAATTTCAACATAGTTTACCGACCAGCTTCAAGGAATGGCAAGGCAGACGCCCTGTCCCGTCTACCCGAAAGACTTACTCCACTAGATACACAGACTACCATTATACCTCATGAGCGTTTCATTGGACTTACCACTGATATGATATCCGAATTGAAAAGACATACCACAATGGAAAACCCTCCATCTTCATACAATTTGATAAAAAAGAATTCTTTATTCTATCATGACCAAAAAATCTATGTTCCTGAACCTATGAGAACATCAATTATTCAGATCCATCATGATACCCCACTATCTGGACATCCTGGCATACGACGTACCTTGGAAATAATTTCAAGGTCCTTCTGGTGGCCCAAGCAAAAGGACTCTGTGCAGAGTTACATTTGTTCCTGTCAGATTTGCTCTGTATCCAAACCAGAAAGAAGACCTCCTTATGGTCTACTGATTCCTATACCAGCTCCAACTAGACCATGGCAACACATCTCCATGGATTATATTGTTGAACTACCCAATTCCAACAATCAAACCACTATCTTAGTTGTAGTTGACTTACTTACCAAGATGGGACACTTCATACCTTTTCACAAACTCCCCACTTCATCTGAGACAGTTCTGCTCTTTCTGGATAACATAGTTGGACTCCATGGTTTCCCTTCCATCATAACCACCGATAGAGGCACTCAGTTCACCTCACGTTTCTGGACCAAACTATGTGAACTCACTCATATGCAACACCGTTTCACCACCTCTTTCCACCTGCAAACAAACGGTCAATCAGAAAGATTGAACCAATGGCTTGAACAATTTCTACGTTGCTATTGCTCTTACAACCAAACTGATTGGGTGAAATACCTATCAATGGCCGAATTCGCCTACAATAATGCTGTGAATACGTCTACGAAATATTCTCCCTTCTTCGCAAACTATGCTTTCCATCCAGATTTCGTAATTGCCTCTCCAGATGGTTTGAATTCACCCGCGATGGAAGATCTCCATGACTCTCTACAGCAGAATTTCCAGATTATACATGAGAACATTGAGAAAGCTCAACAGGTTCAAAAACATTACTATGACCTTCGAAGAAGGCCTCCTCCTCATTACACCGTGGGTGATCTTGTATAGCTATCTACCAAAGACCTGAAATTACAAATCCCTTGCAAGAAATTAGCCGGCTTATACATTGGACCTTATCCTATCGTCCGTGTCATTAATGACAATGCTGTTACACTCAAATTGCCTGACAATATGAAGATCCATCCTACATTCCATGTCTCACTTCAAAAACCATATACACCATCTAGAAGTTCCCTAACACTATTACCACCACAGCCTCTCACCTTGGATCAGGATGTGTTTGAAGTTCATTCCCTACTGGATTCAAGACATAAAAAGGGAGAATTACAATATTTGGTACACTGGAAGGGTTATCCCTCTGAAGAAGACTCTTGGGAACCGGCTTCGAATCTGAATGCCCCTAGATTGGTTACTCTATTCCACAGAGGGCACCCGGACCGACCTAGACCGACAACTGTGGCACAGTTGCCTTAAGGGAGGGGTCATGTCAGGGTTACTGTGCCTTTAAGCAGGGATTTGCATAGGAACTTTCTCATTGGTTGCCTAGGTTATAAGTTCCACCATTTCCTGTGGCTCCTTGCTTAGTATTTTGTAGTGTAATCTACCTTTACCTGAGCCCAGCTTGTGTTCCTATTGCAAGCCTCTATTTGGATTTCAAATTAAAGTTTATATCTATTCTCAGTGGAAGTGGACTTTAACCTTTTTTCTCCTACTACTGAATTTATTTGCCAGTTTTCAGAAAAGGAAGTCAGTGTGAATTTTTCGCTACAGTTTCCTAATTTCCACTAAACCTTTCTCACCTGCACTATTTACTTGTGCTGAATCAACACTGAATCTGCAGCAGCAGCTGCAAACTGCCACTTTTCCCTCTGCTGCAGCTAATTCAGCTTACAGAGCCTCAAAGCATCAGACCGGAGATTGCCGCACAGTTTCAAATCACTTCTCAATACTCTCCCCCTGATTTGTTTGCAAGTACCGTTCAGGAGTAACGGCTATCACTGTCAGCTGACCGGAGGGCGGATTAACCAAACTGAACCGCAAGTATCTTTTGTTGCTTTTCTTACAAAGTATCATTTCCATACTTAGTTGAATAACTGCAAGCAAGTCTAATCCGCTTAAAGTGATACTCCTCAGTTGAATGTTACCATACTAAGAGGTGCTGTAAGACCTTGTGTTATAAAATCCCATTGGAGTTATAAGGATTACCAATTTCCTGAATTGACATTCTCAGCACCCTGTATCTTTGTATCTGTTTTCAGTCTGCAAAATATTGATTGAATTATTCGATAAACTGTTTATGCTATTATTTTACACATACCATATGTGTTTTCAGTGTTCTTAATTAAGGAACATATGAATCAATCCTCATAGGGATATTTGTCCATCATATTGATTTGCACTATTTCTTGCTGGGATTTCACTCCACAATAGTGAACTCATATTTGAAACAGTGATACATTTAAACATTTTTTCTCTGCAATTGAGTTCCAGAATCTAAAGTCAATTAAGTTTGAGATAACTTCACACTTGGCCTCAGTTAGCAACCCTGAGGTTCATCAGATTTCAGTCGGACAACATCACGACTGTGGCTTACATCAACCATCAAGGGGGGACCAGGAGTTCCCTAGCAATGTTAGAAGTCTCCAAGATAATTCGCTGGGCAGAGACTCAGTCTTGCCACCTATCAGCAATCCATATCCCAGGTGTAGAGAACTGGGAGGCGGATTTTCTAAGTCGTCAGACTTTTCATCCGGGGGAGTGGGAACTCCATCCGGAGGTGTTTGCTCAATTGGTTCATCGTTGGGGCAAACCAGAACTGGATCTCATGGTGTCTCACCAGAACGCCAAGCTTCCTTGTTACGGACCCAGGTCCAGGGACCCAGAAGCGGCACTGATAGATGCTCTAGCAGCGCCTTGGTTCTTCAACCTGGCTTATGCGTTTCCACCGTTTCCTTTGCTCCCTCAACTGATTGCCAAAATCAAACAGGATAGAGCATCGGTGATCTTGATAGCGCCTGCGTGGCCACGCAGGACCTGGTATGCAGACCTTGCCTCTGAGACAAGACCTTCTACTACAAGGTCCTTTCAATCATCCGAATCTAATTTCTCTGAGACTGACTGCATGGAGATTGAACGCTTGATTTTATCAAAGCGTGGCTTCTCTGAGTCAGTCATTGATACCCTTATACAGGCACGAAAGCCTGTCACCAGGAAAATCTACCATAAGATATGGGGTAAATACCTTTATTGGTGTGAATCCAAGAATTACTCATGGAGTAAGGTTAGGATTCCTAGGATATTGTCCTTTCTCCAAGAGGGTTTGGAAAAAGGATTATCAGCTAGTTCTTTAAAGGGACAGATTTCTGCTCTGTCTATTCTTTTGCACAAGCGTCTGGCAGAAGTTCCAGACGTTCAAGCTTATTGTCAGGCTTTGGTTAGAATTAAGCCTGTGTTTAAACCTGTTGCTCCCCCATGGAGCTTAAACTTGGTTCTTAAAGTTCTTCAAGGGGTTCCGTTTGAACCCCTTCATTCCATTGATATCAAACTTTTATCTTGGAAAGTTCTGTTTTTGATGGCTATTTTCTCGGCTCGGAGAGTCTCTGAGTTATCTGCCTTACAATGTGATTCTCCTTATCTGATTTTCCATTCAGATAAAGTAGTTCTGCATACAAAACCTTGGTTTTTACCTAAGGTAGTTTCTAACAAGAATATCAATCAAGAGATTGTTGTTCCATCATTGTGTCCTAATCCTTCTTCAAAGAAGGAACGACTTTTACATAATCTGGACGTGGTCCGTGCTTTAAAGTTTTACTTACAAGCTACTAAAGATTTTCGCCAAACATCTACACTGTTTGTTGTTTACTCTGGACAGAGGAGAGGTCAAAAAGCTTCGGCAACCTCTCTTTCTTTTTGGCTTCGGAGCGTAATACGCTTAGCCTATTAGACTGCTGGACAGCAGCCCCTGAAAGGATTACAGCTCATTCTACTAGAGCTGTGGCTTCCACCTGGGCCTTTAAAAATGAGGCTTCTGTTGAACAGATTTGCAAGGCGGCGACTTGGTCTTCGCTTCATACCTTTTCAAAATTTTACAAATTTGATACTTTTGCTTCTTCGGAGGCTATTTTTGGGAGAAAGGTTCTACAGGCAGTGGTTCCTTCCATTTAAGCCTGCCTTGTCCCTCCCTTCATCCGTGTACTTTAGCTTTAGTATTGGTATCCCACAAGTAATGGATGATCCGTGGACTGGATACACCTTACAAGAGAAAACATAATTTATGCTTACCTGATAAATTTATTTCTCTTGTAGTGTATCCAGTCCATGGCCCGCCCTGTCTTTTTAAGGCAGGTCTAAATTTTAATTTAACCTACAGTCACCACTGCACCCTATGGTTTCTCCTTTCTCGGCTTGTTTCGGTCGAATGACTGGATATGGCAGTTAGGGGAGGAGCTATATAGCAGCTCTGCTGTGGGTGATCCTCTTGCAACTTCCTGTTGGGAAGGAGAATATCCCACAAGTAATGGATGATCCGTGGACTGGATACACAACAAGAGAAATAAATTTATCAGGTAAGCATAAATTATGTTTTTTCCATGGCAGGATTTAAATTTGAATTTGTAATTTAAGATTCAACTGATACTGAATACTGAGAAGCCAGACACACACTTTTTAGAACACATGAAGGGGCATTTCTATATAGATGATGTTGAATAATCCCAAAAACTAAGAGCCTTAGTAAAATTTTAGGAGATGTTACTCCCTGGCTCTCAGAATGTGTAGGGTTAATGTAAAGATCTGATATCATACAGTAAGAAACAATCAGCTAGATTACGAGTTTTGCGTTATGAGTGAAAAAGCTTCATAACGCTGCTTTTTCCCTACCGCTGCTATTACAAGTCTTGCAGGTATTTTGGCCATCACGCAAAGTCAGTACTGCCCTTTTAAAAAAGTCCTTTTTCAATGGGACTTCCATACCGCTGGTATTACGAGTTTTGCCTGGGAGAGGCCAAAAAGTGAGCGGTACAACCTATACCGTCAAGATTTGTACCGCCATCTATAGTCAGTAGTTATGAGTTTTATGCTACAAAGCTCTACCATTAAACTCATAACTAAACTGTCACAAAGTACACTAACACCCATAAACTACCTATTAAACCCTAAACCGAGCCTCTCCTGCATGTCAAACAGTTAAAGGAGTTAAAATTATTAACTCCTAATCTGGCGCTCCGGACATCGCAACCACTAGAATAAAATTATTAACCCCTAAACCACTGCCTTCCCACATAAAAAACACTATTTAAATATAATTAACCTCTAATCTGCCGTCCGCCCACTCTGCCGCTATAATAAACCTATTAACCGCTAAACCTAACCCTAACCCCCCCTAACAAATATAATTATAAAAAATCTAATTAAAACCTACTAATAATAACTAAATAATTCTTATTTAAAACTAAATACTTACCTATAAAATAAAACCTTAACTAGCTAGAATATAACTAATAGTTACATTGTAGCTATCTTAGGTTTTATTTTTATTTCACAGCTAAGTTTGTATTTATTTTAACTAGGTAGACTAGTTAGTAAATAGTAATTAACTATTTACTAGCTACCTAGTTAAAATAAAAACAAATTTACCTGTAAAATAAAACCTAACCTGAGTTACACTAACACCTAACATTGCAATAAAATTTAATTAAAAAAATACATCTAAATTACAAAAAATAATAAACACTAAATTACACAAAATAAAAAAAGAAATTATCAAAAATAAAAAAGAATTAGCCCTAATCTAATAGCCCTATCAAAATAAAAAAGCCCCCCAAAATAAAAAACCCTAGCCTACACTAAACTGCCAATAGCCCTTAAAAGGGCCTTTTGAGGGGCATTGCCCCAAAGAAATCAGCTCTTTTACCTGTAAAAAAATACAACCCCATAACAGTAAAACCCACCACCCACACAACCAACCCCCCAAATAAAATCCTATCTAAATAAACCTAAGCTCCCCATTGCCCTGAAAAGGGCATTTAGATGGGCATTGCCCTTATTTATTTTAACTAGGTAGCTAGTAAATAGTTAATAACTATTTACTAACTAGTCTATCTAGTTAAAATAAATACAAACTTTGCTGTGAAATAAAAATAAAACCTAAGATAGAAACAATATAACTATTATTTATATTGTAACTAGCTTAGGGTTTATTTTACAGGTAAGTATTTAGTTTTGGAAAAAGAGAAAGATGAGGTTCACTACACAGCGCTAATCATTAAATCACTATGTAACGGATAGAGTAATATGTATTTAAGAAATTTTAAGTGAAAGAGGATGCAGACATGTATATGAAAAGTATCAATGTCAATTGCAAAAAATAGTAACTGTTGGGGAGTGTTACTATAATAAAACAACCTAATTTAGATAAATAAACTAGGGTGAAAGAAGGTAAATGGAAAAGGTAGATCCTACTCTAGTTAATTAGCTCTTATGTGTGTACCTGATGGGACAGATGTTATATCACAATATAAGTTCAGTTGTTATAAAACAGAAGCATGCAATGTACACTATGCAATAAATCTGCTGCACTGAAAACGTCTCTCAGTATAATGAAATAACTAACAATAAGGTGTGCAATAGACTCTGAAATTTCTTCACAGATATTTAGTCAAGTTTTATATAGATAATAAAGTTCTCGTGCTCAGGATGATTTCTTGGCAGTGTAGGCAGGTAAATTTAACAACAATCCTTGTATGGGCTCACAGCCTACTTACGTTAGCTGACCTCAATCTCATGAGGTAAGGAACAGGCACTGTATGTAATATTCCGCTCTAAAGATCCTCAGGCGACTCTTTTAAATTCCTGTACGGTATCTTGTGGATCTCAGGCTTGTCAGGTAAGGGCCGGGCTCCGTGCTGCGTATTCAGCTTGTTAGACTCCCTGTGGCCTGCTTTACAAGTGAGGGTGATGACGGTCTCTCACTGGTAACTCCGTCGTTGTTATGTGGATTAGAGAGACAAAGGACATAGCATAATACTGTTTATAAAGTAAAAAAGCTTTTATTGCTAGGCGCAAAAGAACGGTACTCACAAACAAAACCTCAATTGATATGAGGTATCAATCATGCATATAGTACATCAGTACAGGTAATCAGAGGCAGGTAAATGACTCCACCGTGAACATTAAGTGGAATATGATATATATCAGCCAATGTTCCAATAAACTCTTATAAATATAAAAAATCCAGATATTAGCAAAATGAACCGTTGTCCAAAAACCGCTATATCGGAACCAGTTAAAATAAGCAGCCAGATTCAACACTCAGGAGACAGTCTGACGCGTTTCAAAGTATATAACTTCTTCCTCAGAGGCAATGTTGAATCTGGATAGTAGAAGCTGTTTTAAAACTCCCGCTTAGCGTGGAGAGTGGGTGTGTGAGCTGGCTGCTTAGTAATTGGTTGGTTCTTTGCTACACCCCTGTCTGCATCCGGGGATTCTTAGCTTAAAAAGAATGCACTGTAATTTAAGTACAACAACTGATCCTGCTTCTGAACAATAATGATAAGTTATCCTGCCTGATACATACTTACATATCCGATGTATACAATCTATCAAATAAAATCTACGGAGTTTATCACACTTAACTGGTTATTGTCATGTGTGTACCAGAAAGAATACGTTCAACAGTCACATCCTGTGTGATCAAGTACATGTACATAAATATTTTATTTTTCTTTCTACTGCGGTTGTTGAGAAGCCTATAATGTTTATCAAAAAGGGGCCTGTAATGCTTATATAAATAAACAGGTTGTTTATTGGGATAGAGTGCCTTTCTGAGTCCCATATTTTAAACACCATTGTTAATACCCTGCTGTGTGACCAGTATATTTATTCTTACTAGCCGTGTAAAAAGGTATATATAGTTAAAATAATATAAACGCTTAACGTGTGTGCATTAATTAGTTATGTACACATAGATTTCATTCCTATTCTTTGGTTTTCCTTTTGTTGAAGATGATTAGATAAAGGTCATTCATGGGCAATACACATTAAAAGAACAACCTAGGGTAAAAAGTGTTTTTATTTCAGATGAAACCCCTATGGTTCTGTCTAAGTATCGCTACAGGGCTATTTGTTATAGTTTGACAAATTATCTGTAGGGTCTATCCTGGGCAATAGGTTCTGTTCATTTAACTTATACTTTTATAAAAAGCCTAAACATAAATTTAATTTATATTTGTGTGGAAAGCCTGAACAGGAAATATATGGATTCTATAAAAAGGCTACAATATCTACATCTTTATTCAACCCCCTTGGATACAGAGTGTTAAAGGCATGTATCCAGTAGGTTTCTCTTTGTCTGAGTTTTTTCACTCTATTCCCACCACTGGGATCTTGGGGGATATGTTCGAGGACTGTTCCTTTTAGGCATTTTGGGTCCTTTTGATGGTATTTGCAATAATGATCAGAGAGGTTATGCCCTTTAAAGCCTGCCTCGATATTTTTGATGTGTTCTAACAGTCTGATTTTAAAAACTCTTTTGGACCTTCCAATATACTGGAGTCCACAGCTGCATTCCAGTAGATAGACACAGAACTCGCTCTTGCAGTTAGTTAGAGTATTTATTTTACAGCTTTTATTGTTTGATTTGGATTTAACCACATGTGTCGGTTTGTTCCCACTGTATGCATGAGCACAACCCTCACAATTTTTGCGATTGCATTTGTAAAATCCTTGACTATTGGTTTCAAGCCAGGTTTTTTGGGTTCTCTTTCCCTTCAGTTTGCTTGGGGCCAATAGATTTTTTAAGGATTTGTTCTTCCTAAAGGTTACTGTTAGACCGTCCCCTATGTTGTTCTTGAGGAATTTGTCCTGTTTGAGGACCGGCCAGTATTTCCTTAAAATGTTTTTCATTTCTGGGGCTGCTTCATTGTATGTGGTAATAAAACCTGGATCTCTGGTTTTCTTTCTGTTTTAATTTTTTATGTCTTTATTTTTCACTTCTGTTGTTTCTTCTTGGTTTTTCCCCAAGAGTCTGTTTCTATCGTAGTTTCTAGCTTTTGTGTATGCGGTATCTGCAATCTTTTTATTGTAATTTTTGCTTGCAAACTGTTGTTTCAATAGGTTGGATTCTTTATCATAGTCTTCCAACTTTGAGCAATTTGTCCTTAATCTTTGAAATTGCCCGAAGGGGATATTCCTGACCCATGATCTATGGTGTCCACTGTCTGCAGGAAGGTACCCGTTGCTATCGGTTTCCTTCCTATACAGTTTTGTAAGTATCTGGTCCTCTTCATGGAAGAGTACAAGATCAAGGAATTCTATTTCTTGAATGTTTGTTTTATGTGTGAAGGAGAGATTCATTGGGTTTGAGTTGGCGTAATTCACAAATTCTTTAATAGAGTCTTCACTGCCGTTCCATATTAATATGATGTCGTCAATGAATCTTCCCCACCACACAATGTTGTCCTCAAAGGGATTGTTATTATAGATGAAATTTTCCTCCCAGAATCCCATCTACAAGTTGGCATAGCTAGGGGCCACAATTGTCCCCATCGCTGTGTCACTAATTTGGAGATAGTGTTCTCCCTCAAATTGAAAATAGTTCCTTTCAAGGACAAATTTAAAATAAATTTAAAATAAAAGAAATCAACAAAGGTTTCCTTCGTCAATTAATATGGTGTGATTACTTACAAGGGTAGCGTGAACACACCTTTTAGGTTCACTCCAGCAGCTTTTCTCCTTTCAGTGTAAGTTTTAGCGCCTCCAGTGCGGCCTATACTTAGGTACAGTCCGCATGACATAAACTCTTTTCATCATAAGTATTTAGTTTTAAATATTATTAAATTATTTAATTATTAATAGTAGGTTTTATTTAGAATTATTTTAATTAAGTTAAAGTTAGGGGTGTTAGGGTTACGTTAGGATTAGATTTAGGGTTAGGTTTAGGGGTTAATATATTTATTTAGTGTTAATGATGTGGGAGGCCAGAGGTTTAGGGGTTAATAACTTTAGTATAGTGGCAACGGCGACATTGGGGGCAGCATATTAGGGGTTAATAAATTTATGTAGGTGGCAGCGACATTGGGGGCGGCAGATTAGGGGTTAATAAATGTATCTAGGTGGCGGCGACATTGGGGGCGGCAGATTAGGGGTTAATAAGTGTAATGTAGGTGTCGGCAATGTCGGGGGCGGCAGATTAGGGGTGTTTATACTCGGGGTTTATGTTAGGGTATTAGGTTTAAACATACATTTTCTTTCCCCATAGACATCAATGGGGCTGCGTTTACGGAGCATTACGCTCCGTCATTGCAGGTGTTAGGCTTTTTTTTAGCCGGCTCTCCCCATTGATGTCTATGGGGAAATCATGCACGAGCACGTCAAAGCAGCTCAATGCAGCACTGGTATTTGTGTGCGGTATGGAGCTCAACGCTGCCATATTGCCCACAAATGCCGTTTTTTTGCAAACCTGTAATAGCAGCGCTATTAAAGGTGAGCGGTGGAAATAACTTGCAAGTTATTACCGAGCCACTCATAACGCAAAACTCGTAATCTGGCTGAATGATAATGTGATTTAAAGTAAAATTATGGTCACAAGGCATCTGAGTAAACCCTTCTGTTAAACAAAAAGCAACTACTTAGCATTCCTTTTCCTTATTTTTTGTTTTCAATTAAACATGCTTGTTTCCTTCCAAATAATATTTGGTAAGAAGGTTTTACAGAAACCTTTATCTATCTGCTAAACATGAAATGCGTAAATGACAAGTCACTTTTTACTTTTCTTAGGACTAGATTACAAGTGAAGCACTAATTAAGCGTGCGCCCGTAAAGGGGGAAATTTGCACGTTTAAGGGCGTATGTTAAATAACCATCCATTACAAGGGTGCTGGTTAATGCTACTGAGTGCTCGCGGTAGCACTTTGCTCTAAGTGCAATTACCATAGGTCAGACATCTGGTTAATTAAAAAATGCACAGTTCCTTTATTATTGTTGTTATTGTTTTTTTAAAACTGCACAAAGCAGTTATAAGGGGTTAAAGTGAGGTGGAATTGGGGTGTTAGAAAAAAAAACAGCACTGGAAAGTGTCTTTACGTTGTTTTTTCCTTAAAATATATATGTATATGTCTGGTCGCGTTCGCATTGCGATTAACTTGTAATACCAGCACACATTTGCGTGCACTGGTATTACTGAGTGGAGCACAAATATCGTGCTTGCGAAAGCGCAATTTTGCACTCCACTCGTTATCTAGCCCATAATGTTTCAATTAACTTTTGACCTACTGCTTGGATAAAAACAAAGAAATAGTGATAACAGTATAAGTCTCTCTCTTTCTCTCTCTCCATTTTTCTCTCTCTCTTTGTTCTACCAAGAGAACAATGTAAATTTGACAATAGAAGTACATAGAACAGTTTGCTTTTAAAACATTGTAGGCTCCACCTGAACCATGAAAGAAAAATTTGGAGTTTCACTTCGAACAGGAAGTCATGAGTTAAATAGAGCCACAGGGAAATATACTTCAAGCCTGGAAGCAGAAAGTATGTATGACTGAAATGGATCAGTTCTTACTGGAAGTAGGAAAGAGGAGGGACAGTTAGGCTTTATCTATTTTTTTAAATGGCAATCATAGCTGTTATGCCCCGGTGGCTAGATGAATAATAAAGATCTGATCAACTATGAGTTATTGACACAATGTTTTTGGCAATAAGGATGTCTCTTCTGCCTCTGAATCCACCCTTATCCTTAAGTCCAGCTAAGCCTCCCATTGCTTTCGCTTTGTGGATCTGGATGTTTGATAACGACTTGCTTGCAATTAGTGATATAGAGGTTCCTGAAGCAAGAAAACATGCACTACTTATTCACTTCCTCTGTGTAGAAAGGCAACATATTTTACGGACAATGCAATTATTGTAAAAAGACCAGGCACTTTGCTAAGGTATGCCATAGTAACCAGTTCAAACATCAGGTATATGCTATTGCACTCTGAATATTTTACAACCCCAATTCCAAAAAGTTGGGAAAGTATGGAAAGTCCAAAAAAACAAACAAAAAGAGTCATTTTAAAATTCAATGTACCATGTTCTATATTGAAAACACATTACACCCTGTTCCAAATTATTATGCCAATGATATCTTTCTCATTTACCTAATTAATTGATGTAAACAACATTCAGCATAATTCTCATGTTATCAACTATTAAGAGTACAATTCAAATTTTATTGTACAAACCTCCTAATGATAACAGTATTTTTTTTTCAAAATAAAAAACTTACAATGCACTGTTCCAAATTATTACGCACAGTAAGTTTCAAAACACTTTATAGGTTGTAAAGAACTGAAAATTGTCATTTGTTGTGTTTGCAGCATATTTACTTAAATCAAAAGCTATTTCAATAAAACTTTGAACAACATTTTAACTTTGTAAACATTTTAACAGGTCACGTTACATTTTAACATAGGACCCCTTATTTGATAGCAGCTTCACAAGTCTTGCATCCATTGAACTTGTGAGTTTTTGGACAGTTTCTGCTTGAATTTGTTTGCAAGATGTCAGAATAGCCTCCCAGAGCTGTTGTTTAGATGTAAACTGCCTCCCACCCTCATAGATCTTTTGCTTGAGGATGCTCCAAATTTCTCAATAGGATTGAGGTCAGGGGAGGATGGAGGCCACACCATGACTTTCTCTCCTTTTATCCCCATAGCAGCCATTGATGCAGAGGTATTCTTTGCAGCATAAGATGGTGCATTGTCATGCATGAAGATGATTTTATTACGGAAAGCATAGTTCTTCCTTCTGTATCAGGGAAGGAAGGGGTCAGTCAGGAACTCCACATACTTTGCAGAGGTCATCTTTACACCTTCAGGGACCCTAAAGGGGCTGACCAGCTCTCTTCCCATGATTCCGGCCCAAAACATGACTCCACCACCGCCTTGCTGACGTTGCAGCCTTGTTGGAACAGGGTGGCCGTCCACCAACCATCCACTACTTCATCCATCTGGACCATCCAGGGTTGCACGGCACTCATCAGTGAACAGGACTGTTTGAAAATTAGTCTTCATGTATTTTTCTGCCCAATGCAGCTGTTTCTGCTTGTGAGCATTGGTTAGTGGTGGCCAAATGGAAGGTTTATGCACAGTTGCAAGACTCTGGAGGACTCTACACCTTGATGTCCCTGGGACTCCAGAGGCACCAGCAGCTTCAAATATCTGTTTGCTGCTATGAAATGGTATTTTACCAGCTGCTCTCTTGTTCTGATGAATGGATCTGCCAGGAATCTTCCTCAATGTGCCTTTATCTGCACGAACCCGTCTGTGCTCTGAATCAGCCACAAATCTCTTAATAGTGCGATGAGCATGCTTAAGTTTTCATGAAATATCTAATGTTTTCATACCTCGTCCAAGGCATTGAACTATTTCACTCTTTTTGGCAGCAGAGAGATACTTTTTCTTCCCCATATTGCTTGAAAATGGTGCTCTGCTTAATAATGTGGAACACCCTCCTTTAGTAGTTTTTCCTTTAATTGGGCTCACCTGGCAATCTAATTATCACAGGTGTCCGAGATTGTTTTCAGTGATCAAAAGAGCCCTGAGACACAATGCCATCCATGGGTTAAACTGAAAAAAAAAATATGTAATCTTTGTGACACTGAAATAGAATTTGCATAATAATTTGGAACAGGGTGTATTAACACATTATTTGATATTTTACTTTGTGAATGTAATGTATTTTTGAAAATATTCACTCTGATAACTGCAACACATTCCAAAAAACTTGGGACAGGGACAATTTAGGACTAATAGCAATGTGACAAGTTGAAATAAGAAGGTGATGTGAAACAGGTGAGGCAATCCTGTAATCATAGTTTATAAGGCGTCTCCATAAAAGACCTAGTCCTTCAAGAGCAAGGATGGGTTGAGATTTGTCAATCTGATGACAGATGCGTCAGCAAATAATCCAACACTTTGAGAACAACATTCCCCAAAAGACAAATTGGTAGGATTTTGGGCATTTCAGCTTCTACAGTGCACAATATAATTAAAATATTTAAGTAATCCATTTAAATCTTGGTACTTAAAGGGCAGGGCTGAAAACCACTTCTGAATGTGTGCAATCTCCGATCCGTCAGACGTCACTATCTCAAAAACCGTCATGATTCTGTAATGGATATCCTGACATGGGCTCGGGAATACTTTGGTAAACCTTTGTCAGTCAACAACATTCGCTGCTGCATCCACAGATGCAAGTTAAGGCTTTACTATGCAAAGCAGAAGCCATACATCAACACTGTCCAGAAGCGCCGCCAACTTCTCTGAGATGAACAGTAGATGGACAGTAGCACAGTGGAATTGTGTTTTGTGGTCCGACGAGTCAACATTTCAAATAGTATTTGGAAAAAAACATCCGTCCTATTCTCGGGGGCCAAAGAGGAAAAGGAGCTATCAAGCTTTTATCAGCCTCGGGCCCAAAAGCCAGTGTCTCTCATGGTATGGGGGGGTGTCAGTGCCCATGGCATGAGTAACTTGCACTTCTGTGAGATCACCATTAATGCAGAAAGATATGTATACATTTTGGAGCAACATATGCTGCCATCCAGACGCCGTCTTTTCCAGGGACGTTCCTGCATTTTCCAGCAGGACAACACCAAACCACATTCTGCCCGGATTACAAGTGCATGGTTGCGTAAGCAGAGAGTTCGGTTGCTAGCATAACCTGCCTGCAGTCCTGACCTGTCGCCTATTGAGAATGTGTGGCGCATTATGAATCACAAACGCCTAGATTTAGAGTTCTGCGTTAGCCGTCAAAACCAGTGTTAAGGGGTCCTAACGCTGCTTTTTACCGCCCGCTGGTATTTAGAGTCAGTCAGGAAAGGGTCTAACGCTCACTTTCCAGCCGTGACTTTTCCATACCGCAGATCCCCTTACGCCAATTGCGTATCCTATCTTTTCAATGGGATCTTCCTAACGCCGGTATTTAGAGTCTTGGCTGAAGTGAGCGTTAGAACTCTAACGACAAAACTCCAGCCGCAGAAAAAAGTCAGGAGTTAAGAGCCTTATGGGCTAACGCCGGTTTATAAAGCTCTTAACTACTGTGCTCTAAAGTACACTAACACCCATAAACTACCTATGTACCCCTAAACCGAGGCCCCCCACATCGCCGCCACTTTAATAAAATTTTTTAACCCCTAATCTGCCCACCGCACACCGCCGCCACATACATTATCCCTATGTACCCCTAATCTGCTGCCCCTAACATCTCCGACACCTACATAATATTTATTAACCCCTAATCTGACCTTACAACGTCGCCGCTACCTTACCTACACTTATTAACCCCTAATCTGCCGACCGGACCTCACCTCTACTCTAATAAATGTATTAACCCCTAAAACGCTGCACTCCCGCCTCGCAACCCCTATAATAAATTTTATTAACCCCTAATCTGCCCTCCCTAACATCTTTGACACCTAACTTCAAGTATTAACCCCTAATCTGCCGACCGGACCTCGCCGCTACTCTAATAAATGTATTAACCCCTAAAGCTAAGTCTAACCCTAACACTAACACCCCCCTAAATTAAATATAATTTAAATCGAACGAAATAAATTAAATCTTATTAAATAAATTATTCCTATTTAAAGTTAAATACTTACCTGTAAAATAAATCCTAATATAGCTACAATATAATGAATAATTATATTGTAGCTATTTTAGGATTTATATTTTTTTTACAGGCAACTTTGTATTTATTTTAACTAGGTACAATAGCTATTAAATAGTTATTAACTATTTAATAGCTACCTAGTTAAAATAATCACAAAATTACCCAATAAAACATCCTAACCTACAATTACAATTAAACCTAACACTACACTATCAATAAATTAATTAACTAAACTATCTACAATTACCTACAATTAAATCAACTAAACTAAATTACAAAAACAAACAAACACCCGCAAAAAGCCCTTTTAAGGGCTGGTAAGGTAATAGAGCTGTTAACTTTTTATTTTAGAATCGGGTAGTGCATTTTTTTATTTTGGGGGGCTTTGTTATTTTTTTTAGGGGGCTTAGAGTAGGTGTAATTAGTTTAAAATTCTTGTAATCTTTTTTTATTTTTTGTAATTTAGTTTAGTTGATTTAATTGTAGGTAATTGTAGGTAGTTTAGTTAATTTATTTATTGATAGTGTAGTGTTAGGTTTAATTGTAACTTAGGTTAGAATTTATTTTACAGGTAATTTTGTGATTATTTTAACTAGGTAGCTATTAAATAGTTAATAACTATTTAATAGCTATTGTACCTAGTTAAAATAAATACAAAGGGGGGGCGGAGCTAACTGCCGTGCAGAGTGGACGTCTCAGGCTAGAGCTCCTCTCAACTTATTAGTATAAAACAAATTTAAAGCCTATTTTGCCCTAAAAAAGAATACTATTTTGCTTGCTCTAGGTGTCCTGTCCTATACCCTTGACAGGCACCCTGCTTTGGGGCTCCTGCGGATCTTTTTACTCCGTTGTGCAGTGACCGGAGCTGATTCACCTACCAGCCCTCAACACATCTACCCAACTGTGATTGCCGACTGTACCGGAGGGTCGGGGCTCCGCTCCGGTACTAGCGACACTGACCTGGGACCTGTCGCATTAGATCGGTGAGAGCAGGGCAGCCTGCGGTGAGAAGCGCAGTCAGCGGTGAGCGGGACGGGGCGCTGGGGCCGGCGTGTCCTGGTGAAGAAGCAGCGGGCCACGTCTGGCCTTACAGGAGGGACCCGATCCGATCTGCAGAAGGAGACTGGTGGTCATCGCAGACGGGGTGCAGCCTTGGATCCCTGCTCTGCCCGGCGGCTGCATTGAAGAAGAAAGCGGCGGGAATAGCCGCTATCTTGCCGCCCCGGCCTTGCTTCCTAACGTCAAGCAGCAAGGTGGGATGGACACAGGAGCCTGAGCAGGGCTGCTACCCAGACCACCCCTTCTACTCTCGGGAGGAGACGCGGGAGAAGACTTTGCCTATACAATAGGCCTTCAGACGATACCTCAGCAGGGATTGGGTGAGTCACAGTTTTTGCCACGCAACATTTTTGCTGCACAGGGGATCCTCTTATTTGATGCTTCACACTGCCTAACTGAGAGGGGACAATTAACATTGGAAACAATGGCGGCCTTTACTTTGTTACCCTAGCCAGGGTGTTACTTTGGGGGCTGGGAGAGGTGTACCCTGAGGAAGCCTCTATTGTGCACCACTAGGCCCACTAGACCCTCAACTTAATTAAGATCTGTCTTGAGTTTCCCCTGGCAGCCTGGGTGTCACTAACATTATAGAAGGCGCAGCACAACACCTCATAGGCATTTAGTGCCAAGTTGCATGAATTCAGATAGTGCTGGGCAGGTGGTACAGATTCAGCCCTATCCCCTTAGTGTCATTGCAAGGAGCTTACATCTTCTAACCTGCTTGGGGGTTATACTGCGCCACGGATCTGCAACCACCCTCCTGTGCTCACGCAGACTCCCCTATCCATAACCCTCTTGTACATCTTACAGAACTGCTATTGCTTTAGGAGGCTGACTCATTTAGTTTACCCTTCCTGTTAGGTGAACTGACACTCTCCTGGCATTTCCCTTTTGCTGCATTATCAAGGCCACAAGCCGAGTCTCAGACCCACTCTGCTGCATTCCTAACTTCCCTTTTAGAGAGAGGCCCCTACCTAGGAGGGTAGCCACAACAGAACTGGACTTCTGGATCCTTTGCTTGTAAGTTGCTGTCGCTGATACCCTGTTTCCCTGCTTATGGGACATTTTGAGCATCTGTGTCCTTGGCAAAGCACAAGCAACCGTCCACACTTACTAACTCTTATTGGACTGCATAAATCTGCCATTCCAGCAAATAACAGTTTAAGGGCACAGATATATTTACACCTACATGTTACAGGCACCTTAATTACCACTTTCGTGCCACCTTCTTCCAGGACATTCATAAGCTTCTCAAGAGGCTTACCTTCCACACGGCAGCCCAGGCTACTGGTTGCTGCTGACTGTATCAATAAAGGGTACTGATCTGGAACTGTGATTGTTTGTGCTGCTGTGCCAGCTTATGATTCTCTGTGGCCCTAGCACAGAGTGGAGTGTCTTATTTTACTTAAGTGTTTTGCCATAACATAACCTGTACGTCTTCTTTTCAGGACAAGGGGACCCACACTGCTCAGACCCTAGCCTCTCCTGTCTGTCTGCTGCACATAGGCTGTTTGCGGGTTAAGGGAGTGGTCAAACTCAGCCTCTTGCCCTGTGAGTGGATCGACAGGAGACACAGACTCTGGTAGTGCACGCTGGCAAACCCATCTAAGTGTTAATCATCTTTGCTCTTGCTAAACCCTCCCCTTCGGACTCCCCCTTTCCGGCCTGCTCACGTAGGCTGGTCACCTCCACTTTCCCTTTTCCCTTCCAATAGGTCGTACCCCCCTTCCCTGGGTCCGAGGGGGAATACCTTGTCTAGGCTTAACTGAGGTGTTTCGCTATAAACTAAAGGTAAATAACAGTAGGCTCCACTGGGCCCCTGTTTCTGCGTGGGTCAGTGTCTTAAGCTAATTGCTCAGAGTTGTAGGGCAGTGTTCTGCTCATAAGCGCCGCCATGTGGAGATAGAGGTCATAAGTGGACGTCCGGCCCCACTCAGTCATGTAATACTAATGTGCAAGTGTATTTTCCTTTTTCCAATTTGTCAACCTGTTGGGCTTACACGTCTCCTTAGCAATTTCTAAACTCCAGTCTCAACTGCTTAGAATAGGATACTCTCTCCTAATTTGAAAATGCCCCACAACACTAAGAGACACTCGAAAACGCCAGGCCAAGTACAGAAAACGGTCCGGGACCACTTCACGCAACCAACTAAAAACCGGAATGAAGATCTACTTGAGGATCAGAGTGACTCTGAATCCCTTGGGGATGGATCCCAACCTGACCTTACACCTCAGGTCAGATCACAACACCTGATCACAGAGGACACCCTCAAAAAAATGCTAGCAAACCAAACCATCTCCATAACTAAGGAAATTCAGCGCAATCATGCTGAATTCCGCAAGGACATCTCTGAGATTGGGGACAGAGTGGACTCCCTGGAAAGAAAACAGGACGATCTTGCTACCGACCATACCAACCTGACCAGATCAGCCAACTGGAATTTAAACTCGCCGATGTGGAGGATAGGGCCCGCAGAAACAACGTAAGATTCAGAGGAATCCCGGAAGACATTCAACCTGCAGAACTTCAAACCTTCCTGAAAGACCTATTTAGGGACCTGCTGGGCCCAATAGATGGACTTAACAATACCATGGAAAGAGCTCATAGAGCCTTACGACCTAGAACTGTCTCACAAGAGAAACCGAGAGACGTCATAGTCTGTTTTCATAGCTTTCCATTCAAAGACAGGCTCATGCAGGCGGCCTTTAGGAAACCGCAGATATCAGAGAAGTTCAAAGACATACAGCTGCTGCCCGACCAATCTGCACACACTCTACAACATCGTAGATACTTCCAGCCGGTCACACAGATCCTCCGTAGGGAGAACATCAAATACAGATGGGGTTACCCTACTAAATTAATAATCACAAAGGACAACAAGCCATTCACGGTGGCCTCTCTGGCTCAGGGTACAGCCCTCCTGGGTCAGTGGGGCCTTATGGCAGTAGACCCCAGGGGACCCCCCGCGACCCAATCTAAGCTGAGAGTTTCGGCCCCCGAGTGGTCGGTGAAAGAACAAAGACCGAAGAGACTGAAAACACTGCAGCCTCTAGATCCTATCCAATCGGAGACTCGGCCCTCATGATAAGTGGCACTTGTTTTGGCCACACCTCAGGAACCTGACAGGCTACAGAATGCCCACTTTTGCCCACCAGCTGAGTTTTGCAGCTGGGCAGAGGAACTGAGATGGTTTGGCCTTACACATGTCCCCCCATGGTCCCTTGGGCCATACCCTATAGGTTCATGCATGCTAGGTTTATGTGTTTAGAAATTTAATTATGATCACTGTTCTTTCTTGACAGACCTACAGGCCCACCATATTTTACAGGCCTGATAAGATTAAATACGCTTACCTCTGCCTTTAATGCCCTTTGCTCTATGAGGTTACGGAGTGGGGTAGGTACTGTACTGGCAATTGTAGCTACTAAATGTATGGGACTGCGTTCCACCGCCTCATGACAGGTCTAGGTGCTGCCTACTTTCTTTACAGCTTAACGCTTTATACCCGGCCTCCGTATTTACTCTGCCTAGGGTCCTATGGACGTGACGTGGTGGAACGCATTCCCCCTTCCCCCCCCTGCCCTCGGGGGTTACACCGATGTAATAATGAGTGGGGCCTACATTGACTTAAATATGCACCTATATAATCATATGTGTCTCCATTCTATTCTATATATTATGGTTATGTGTTTTGACCTTATTGCATTCACTGTTCCTTGTCAGGCTTCTATGTTCAACTTGATGTTTTTGTTTAGGTTATGCCCTTAACGGGCGCATAGGTTGACACTCACTCACTTGCACTTTTGTTTACCTTCTCATAGCTTATTTATATAGATTTCGGAGTGGGGCTGGCCTTTCCAGCTCCCCTCTTCACACATTCGCTCTTAGCTCCCCCCCCCACTGGTTAACCCACGCCAGGGTTCCAACTAGGTGGACTATTTCCACCTGTGCTGTCAGTACATTTCCTTTTTACGTGCCAATCACTTCCCTTAACCCCCAGCCCTCCCACACCTCTCACAGGGAAGAGGATCTAGGTTTCCTAAATATTTCTCCTGCCCATTTACTTTCCTGGATAGGAGGTAGAGAATGTCCCGCTTACGAATATGCACACACAACTCTAGAGGCTTAAATTCTCCCTACAAGAGGAGCTTACTTTCCCGTATGCTACGTCACCACAATCCTGACGTAGTGTTTCTACAAGAAACACACTGGTTGTTAGCCTCCCCCACCAGATTCCACTCTCGATCGTACACGACCATCGAGTGCTCCTCATTCACAAAGAAAGCTAGAGGGACCGCTGTCATGATTCACAGGAGGATAGCTTATGAGGAAATCCAGGTACTTAGGGACCCCCAGGCCAGATTCACAATTGTAGTATGTAAACTAGATCATGTCACACATACCCTTGTCTCGATTTACCTACCCAACTCCCAACAGCCTGCTTGTCTCAGGAAAATTTTGAGGTTGATTGACCAGCACAAACAAGGCAGAGTCATAATAGCAGGGGACTATAACATGATTTGGGATGCTGACCTTGACTGTAAGACGCTAAACCCAACTAGGCCCTCTCCCCAACTGACCCTTCTCTCTACACGATTCAAATCAATCATGTCTGAGTTTGGATATTATGATATCTGGCGCTCTCTACACACCACAGATAGAGACTTCACTCATTTCTCCCAGGTACACAAAACATATTCTAGGTTAGATCATATTTTTTGCTCGGCCGGGACTTTGGACTCCAATCCAATAAGTCCAATCCAATATTCCTCTATGCCCATGGTCCGACCATGATCCGGTACTTGCGGACTTACAACTCAGTGACCCTTGCCCCCATAAAAACAGATGGTCTCTCCCACGCAATATCCTAGCGGACATCCCCTTTAGGGAGGAGTTGCGAGGGGATCTTATAGATCTCATCCAACTCAATGGCAACGGCCAGACTGCCGATGACACACTCTGGGGAGCCATTAAGGCGGTAACCAGAGGCTATATCATCCGCAAGCAAGCCCGCCTTAGGAAATTAGCCGGACTCTCCCTAGCCCAAGCCCACTGTAGACTAAGACTACTGGAATCTGCTAACAGAACCAACGTCACGGAAGCATTGTCATCCCAGATCTCAGCGGTGCGCTCGCATATTAGCTGTCTAGAATTGCGACGTACCCAAGAGAATCTCACAAGACTTAAACAGATGTTTTATTATAAAGGCAACAGGGCAGACACACTGTTAGCGAATAAACTACGCCAGCGGAACAGTATGTCTCGCATACACCAAATCTTTTACAACAACCAGACTCACAAGCTCCCCTCACAGATAGGGGACTGCTTCTCAGACTACTACTCTAAGCTCTATGATCTTGAGGGTACTGAGATCGAGGCCCCCGCCTCCACTCAACAGATTAGAGAATTTCTCGATTCCTTAAACCTACCCTCTCTATCGACGGAACAACAGGAGTCCCTGACTAATCCGTTCACTCAGTTGGAAGTTAAGCAGGTCATCCAGCGACTTAAATCTCTTAAGGCCCCTGGTCCTGACGGATTTCCTGCACAGTTCTACAAATCCTACAGCCAAGAACTAGTGCCGCTACTCCTTAGGTTTTTTAACACTGCCAGACAAGGAGGAAGCTTTAAAAGGGAATTTTTGGAGGCTGAGATCATTATGATCCCGAAACCAAACAAAGACCCCTCTCTCTGCCCCAACTATAGGCCTATTTCGCTTATAAACGTGGACATAAAAATCTATTCCAAGCTTATTGCGAATCGAATTTGCAAACTTCTGCCTACCCTGGTCAACCCAGATCAGGTAGGGTTCATACACAACCGGGAGGGCCCAGATAACACCAGGCGCCTCATTAATATAGTTTGCGAATCGACAAGAATGAACAAGCCTTTTTCGGTTATCTCTCTAGATGCCGAAAAGGCCTTTGATAGGGTTAGATGGAGCTACCTTTGGGAGACCCTTGATGTCCTCAAATTCCCCTCTGATATACGTCTAGCGATCCAAGCCCTATATTCCAACCCCACAGCTACAGTTAGGGGGATGGGGTTCCATTCAACTCCATTCCCCATCCGTAACGGCACGAGGCAGGGCTGCCCTCTCTCCCCACTTCTGTTCGCCCTGGCAATCGAGCCACTTGCAGAAACAATACGCACCAACAAAGACTTGGTGGGTATCACACTCTCGGGCTCTAAACATAGCATCGCCTTATTTGCTAATGACGTGACGGTGTTCTCAGCAGATCCTCTCCATACCATCCCTAAACTCCTGGATATACTTGAGGCCTTTGGCTCTCTTTCCTTTTACAAACTTAACGTCCCTAAAACAGAAATTTACTGGTGGGGTTTTCCCCAAAATTACATCTCGGCCCTCAAGAGGCAATTCGACTTCAAATGGTCTAGTAAAAGTATCACTCACCTTGGAGTTAAAATATCTAACGACCTGAAACAGATGGTCAAAGATAACTTTTCACCCCTGCTGGCAGATCTGCGAGCGTTAAAAAATACCTGGGATCACAAGAGCATTTCTTGGATGGGCCGCATAGCCTCTCTCAAGATGTCGTTCCTCCCGCGGCTCACCTACCTATTTATGTGCCTACCAATTAGAGTACCCTCCCACTTATTGTTGCAATTCCAAAGCGAGTGCACCAAATTCATTTGGCAGAATAAAACCCCTAGGATAGCCCATAAAACACTCCAGTTCCCGGTTCACTTGGGGGGTTTGGCCTCCCCATCCATAATAAAGTATTATGAGGGAGCCATGCTCACGCATATCTCCCAGTGGGGAGTCCTGCAATCTCAAGACAGGTGGAGGGATATCGAACAAGCTTCACTGCCCTTTGATATCTATCTAAAAGATTTAATCTGGACCCCGGTCCACAGTCGTAGAACCTTGAACATCCACAACCTTGTAATCGTAGAGTGTTTGGCGGTTTGGGATAAGATCCGGCACCGCAAGTTGATCGCGCCGCATCCCTCCCCAATTACCTCTATCCCTGGCCTCTTTACAGGCCTCCCAGAGACACACCCCAACACATGGGCTAGAATGGGGGTGACACAAGTTTCGGATCTCTGGTCTGCGAACAGTGGAGATGGCTATCTCAGGTTGTCTAGGGACAGCCTTGGTAAAGATGTCCCACCCTACCTCCACTTCGAGCTTACTAGGATTAAGAGTTTCCTATCTAGCTGGGGCTTTTCCCCCTCCGCTTCGCGCCCACTTACTCCATGGGAATCTACTTGGAAAGGTGGGCGTAGACTCCATAAGCCTCTGTCGAGACATTACTGTCTGCTAGAGGGTACGGCGCCCCCGGACCTGGCCCCGCATTTGAACAAGTGGGACACTATCCTCCACACTAGAATCTCGGCTGGTGCCTGGCAAGGGTCTCTTACCCTGACCAAAAAATCTTTGCATTGTGTGACAATGTTTGAAACGCACTATAAAGTCATCTCTCAATGGTACCTAGTCCCAGTGCGATTAGCCAAGATGTTCCCGACGTCCTCTCCACAATGCTGGAGGGAATGTGGGGCCCAGGGGAGCATGCTCCACATCTGGTGGGAATGCCCCAGGTTGTCTCACTTGTGGAGTCTATGTTTCCGCACTCTATCTGCTTTCAAGATACAACTGCCCAAAAGCCCTGCCACAGCACTTCTACATTTAAACTTACACGCCCTCCCCAAACATCAACAGATCTTTTGTGTTTACCTTCTAACTTCAGTCAAAACCTGTATTGCTAGATGCTGGAAGAAAACTTCCCCCCCTTGCTGGTCCGATATCCTTAGGAACATGGCCTACCTACAGGTCATGGAAAGGGATATATTTTATAGTCTGGACAAAAGTGACCTGTTTGAGATGGTCTGGGCCGACTGGACGGAAACACACGACACCACATGGCTCCCCCAGGTCAGAGTATAGTAACGCACATATTTCCCACCTCAGGCGAGGTGCCTTTCATTCCTCCCCCTCCCTCTCCACCTATATGGATGAATCCCTCCCTTCCATTCCCCCCCTCCCTCCCCCTTTTTGATAATTTCTCAAGCAATGTACTGACTTCTATGTCTGATATTTCAATGATTCAGATGTATCCTTTCTAATGGTTTATTCCTTTTTGTTTGTTTGTATTCCATTCTAGTACTCTATGGTATGCTTTGTACTATAATGTGCAGGGGATCTGCGAATCCCCAGACAGTGTTATACTTGTTAAAACAAATAAAAAAATTTGAAATAGAAACTATCAAAAAATAAATAAATAAATAAATACAAAGTTGCCTATAAAATAAATATAAATCCTAAAATAGCTACAATATAATTATTCGTTATAGTGTAGCTATATTAGGATTTATTTTACAGGTAAGTATTTAGCTTTAAATAGGAATAATTTATTTAATAAGATTTAATTTATTTTGTTAGATTTAAATTATATTTAACTTAGGGGGGGTGTTAGTGTTAGGGTTAGACTTAGCTTTAGTTAATACATTTATTAGAGTAGCGGCGAGGTCCGGTCAGCAGATTAGGGGTTAATACTTGAAGTTAGGTGTCAAAGATGTTAGGGAGGGCAGATTAGGGGTTAATAAAATTTATTATAGGCGTTGCGAGACGGAAGTGCAGCGGTTTAATAAATTTATTATAGTGGTGGCGAGATCCGGTCGGCAGATTGGGGGTTAATAAGTGTAGGTAAGGTAGCGGCGACGTTGGGGGGGCAGATTAGGGGTTAATAAATATAATATAGGGGTCGGCGGTGTTAGGGGCAGCAGATTAGGGGTTCATAGGGATAATGTAGGTTGCGGCGGTGTCCGGAGCGGAAGATTGGGGGTTAATAATAATAATAATATGCAGGGGTCAGTGATAGCGGGGTCGGCAGATTAGGGGTTAATAAGTGTAAGGTTAGGGTTGTTTAGACTCGGGGTTCATGTTAGGGTGTTAGGTGCAGACTTAGAAATTGTTTCCCCATAGAAAACAATGGGGCTGCGTTAGGAGCTGAACGCTGCTTTTTTGCAGGTGTTAGGTTTTTTTTCAGCTCAAACTGCCCCATTGTTTCCTATGGGGGAATCGTGCACAAGCACGTTTTTCAAGCTGGCCGCTATCGTAAGCAACGCTGGTATTTAGAGTTGAAGTGGCGGTAAATTATGCTCTACGCTCCCTTTTTGGAGCCTAACGCAGCCCTTCAGACAACTCTAAATACCAGCGTTATTTAAAAGGTGCGGGGGGAAAAAAACATGCGTAGCTAACGCACCCCTTTGGCCGCAAAACTCTAAATCTAGGTGAAAATAGGGTAACAAAGGTCCCGTACAGTTGAGCAGCTAAAGACATGCATAATGAATGAATGGGGGGAAATTTAGCTTGTTAAACTTAACCAACTGGTGTCTTCAGTGCCCATACACTTAATAAGGGTTATTAAAAGAAAAGCTGATGTTACACAGTGGTAAACAGTTGACTGTACCAATTGTTTTGGAGTGTGTTGCAGTCATCAGAATTGAAATGAGTGTCTATTTTCAAAAATAAATTCAATTCACAAAGTAAAACCAAATAATGTATTAATAATGTGTTTTCAATATAGTACAGGGTGAACGGAATTTTCAAATAACTCCTTTGGTTTGTTTTTTTGCATTTTCCATACTGTCCCAACTTTTTTGGAATTGGGGTTGTAAGTGTAGAAAGTAGAGCTCTCACAACATTTATTATACACAATGGAATATTTAAAGAGGTGTGTTCCCTATGGTTGTACTTATTATATAGATGATATTATTGTGTTTGTAAACACTCCTGAAAAACATGAAAATGTGAAACTAACCTTAATACATATAGAGGCATAGAGTTTCAGTGGGATATAAACGTGCCCCAGATCATGTTGTGGCTGTGTCACAAGCATCTTTACCAACTGACTTACAAACCTTGTCTTAAATCTTGGATATTACTTCCTAATATACAAAATGTTTGTGTCAAGAGCCAATAAACCACCAGTTTTGTGATTGATGATTTCATTGAACTTTGACAACATTGATCATGCATAGGCCCATATTTATCAAGGTCTGTCGGACCTGATCCGACAGTGCGGATCAGGTCCGACAGACCTCGCTGAATACGGCGAGCAATAAGCTTGCCGTATTCAGCATTGCACCAGCAGCTCACAAGAGCTGCTGGTGCAACGCTGCGCCCTGCAGACTCACGGCCAATAGACCGCCAGCAGGGGGGTGTCAATCAACCTGATCGTACACGATCGGGTTGATTTCCGGCGATGTCTGTCCGCCAGCTCAGAGCAGGCTGACAGGTTATGGATAGGGTGACCATATTGCTGCTTTAAAAAGGGACACATATGAAAAATACATATGTCAGGGCTGTTTTCAGGGCTGTTTAAATAAAGGTTTTGTATAAGAACCCTGACATATGTATTTTTCATATGTGTCCCTTTTTAAAGCGGCAATATGGTCACCATAGTTATGGAGCAGCGGTCTTTGTGACCGCTGCTTCATAACTGCTGTTTCTGGCGAGTCTGAAGACTCGCCAGAAACAGGGGCCATCAAGCTCCTTACGGAGCTTGTTAAATAGAGCCCATAGTGTCTGAGCAATATACAGTATCTAGACACCTCAACAACCCGATCAGCTTTATTAAGATAAGGCCGAGCAACTTTGCAGAGACAGTTTACAAGAGTGCTTTCAGGTCAAAAAAGCATGGAAGGCTCTTTGGGTTTTGTATAATTTAGTCCTGTGGTCTATTTTACTGCAATGTGATATCTTTCTTAGCATTAAAATAGGTATTGTCTGATTACAATTATCATAACAATAATAAACTTTGGTGGCTGAGCTGCATTTGGGCACAAGTGGTAAATCTTTATTCTACAAATGCATCTGGTATTTTATGCAGGGAACAGTGATTTCTGGCGTGATATTGAGGTAGTTGTGTACTGAATGCTCTTTGCTGGCCACCCTCCAATAAGCAAACAAAGCCTGTATTACCAGAATTTCACAATCTACAAGGCCTGTGTGACCATTATTTACTTTGCCTTTATGGCTTTTAGAAGCTGTTTGTACTAGAAAACTTTGCAAAATAATGTATAAAGGATTCCCACACCGGGAATGCATTCCATCTTAAACACAAAAGACATAAAGTAAATTATCTGTAGATGTTATATATTGATGTGTTATTAAAGGATGTAATTCGTCTTTGTTTTTGCTATATTAGTGCAGGCCTCTAAAGCAGAAGTGTTTACCATCAACAAATACGTTATTCCCATCACTATACAAAGTTCTGTGTTTCTGACACAGAATCAAATCACTTGAGATAATTCTCTTGGTAACTGTACACACAAATCCTTATATTTTGTATGTAAAAATGTATTTTAGTGTTTATGTTTTACTGATTGAATTGTACTGTAGGAGATGATACAAATTAGGTATTGAAGAATAATGAGAACTTTAGCTTTTATTTTGCAACCTAATAATCACTATACTGGTATTCTATATTTCAAATGTTATATATATATATATATATATATATATATATATATATATATATATATATATATATATACACATACATACAGGGAGTGCAGAATTATTAGGCAAGTTGTATTTTTGAGGATTAATTTTATTATTGAACAACAACCATGTTCTCAATGAACCCAAAAAACTCATTAATATCAAAGCTGAATAGTTTTGGAAGTAGTTTTTAGTTTGTTTTTAGTTATAGCTATTTTAGGGGGATATCTGTGTGTGCAGGTGACTATTACTGTGCATAATTATTAGGCAACTTAACAAAAAACAAATATATACCCATTTCAATTATTTATTTTTACCAGTGAAACCAATATAACATCTCAACATTCACAAATATACATTTCTGACATTCAAAAACAAAACAAAAACAAATCAGTGACCAATATAGCCACCTTTCTTTGCAAGGACACTCAAAAGCCTGCCATCCATGGATTCTGTCAGTGTTTTGATCTGTTCACCATCAACATTGCGTGCAGCAGCAACCACAGCCTCCCAGACACTGTTCAGAGAGGTGTACTGTTTTCCCTCCTTGTAAATCTCACATTTGATGATGGACCACAGGTTCTCAATGGGGTTCAGATCAGGTGAACAAGGAGGCCATGTCATTAGATTTTCTTCTTTTATACCCTTTCTTGCCAGCCACGCTGTGGAGTACTTGGACGCGTGTGATGGAGCATTGTCCTGCATGAAAATCATGTTTTTCTTGAAGGATGCAGACTTTTTCCTGTACCACCGCTTGAAGAAGGTGTCTTCCAGAAACTGGCAGTAGGACTGGGAGTTGAGCTTGACTCCATCCTCAACCCGAAAAGGCCCCACAAGCTCATCTTTGATGATACCAGCCCAAACCAGTACTCCACCTCCACCTTGCTGGCGTCTGAGTCGGACTGGAGCTCTCTGCCCTTTACCAATCCAGCCACGGGCCCATCCATCTGGCCCATCAAGACTCACTCTCATTTCATCAGTCCATAAAACCTTAGAAAAATCAGTCTTGAGAAATTTCTTGGCCCAGTCTTGATGTTTCAGCTTGTGTGTCTTGTTCAGTGGTGGTCGTCTTTCAGCCTTTCTTACCTTGGCCATGTCTCTGAGTATTGCACACCTTGTGCTTTTGGGCACTCCAGTGATGTTGCAGCTCTGAAATATGGCCAAACTGGTGGCAAGTGGCATCTTGGCAGCTGCACGCTTGACTTTTCTCAGTTCATGGGCAGTTATTTTGCGCCTTGGTTTTTCCACACGCTTCTTGCGACCCTATTTTGAATGAAACGCTTGATTGTTCGATGATCACGCTTCAGAAGCTTTGCAATTTTAAGAGTGCTGCATCCCTCTGCAAGATATCTTACTATTTTTTTAAGTCCTTCTTTTGACCCATTTTGCCAAAGGAAAGGAAGTTGCCTAATAATTATGCACACCTGATATAGGTTGTTGATGTCATTAGACCACACCCCTTCTCATTACAGAGATGCACATCACCTAATATGCTTAATTGGTAGTAGGCTTTCGAGCCTATACAGCTTGGAGTAAGACAACATGCATAAAGAGGATGATGTGGTCAAAATACTCATTTGCCTAATAATTCTGCACTCCCTGTATATATATATATATATATATATATATATATAATATTGGCACCCCTGCATTTCTGTCAGATACTGCACCACTTCGCCCAGAGAATTGTTGCAATTACAAATGTTTAGGCATTCTCATACCTATTTCTTTTGTTTGTATTGGTATGACACAAAAATGTGGAGAAAAAAAGCCAAATCTGACACATTCCACGCAAAACTCTAAAAATAGACTGGACAAAATTATTGGCATCCTCCATTTAATATTTGGTAGCACACTCCTTGGAATAAATAACTGAAATCAATTGCTTCCTGTAACCATCAATGAGTTTCTTACACCTCTCTACTGGAATTTTGGACCACTCTTCTCTTAGCAACTGCTCCATGTCTCTCAGATTAGAAGGGTTCCTTTTTCCCAACTGCTGTTTTGAGATCTCTCCACAGGTGCTCTATGGGATTAATATCTGGACTCATTGCTGGCCAGTTCAGTACTCTCTAGCGCCTTGTCTTAAACCATTTCTGGGTGCTTTTTGACGTGTGCTTTGGGTCATTGTCCTGCTGTAAGACTCATGACATCTGACGGAGACCCAACTTTCTGAAACTGGGCCCTAATTGCACCACATAATTCTTTGGTAGTCTTCAGATTTCATAATACCATGCACACAGTCAAGACAATCCAGTGGCTGAAGCAGCAAAGCAATCCCAAAACATCAGTGAACCTCCACCATGTTTGACTGTAGCGACTGTATTCTTTTCTTTAAAAGCCTCATTTCTTTTTCTGAAAACAGTAAAATGATGGGCTTTACCAAAAAGCTTTGATTTTGTTTCTTTTGTCCACAGCACATTCTATCAAAAGGATTTTGGCTTCCTCAGGTAAGTTTTGGCAAACTCCAATCTGGCTTTTTTATGTTTCTGTGTAAGCAATGGGTCCTACCCTTTTCATTCAGATGGCGATGTATAGCGCGAGCTGACACATTTGTAACTTGTGCCTGAAGGTCAGCATTACATTTGTCTGGAAGTTGATCAAGGTTCTTTATCCACCATTCAAACAATCCTTTGTTGCAATCTTTGATCAATTTTTCTTTTTCATCCACTTCCAGGGAGATTAGCTACAGTGCCATGAGATGTAAACTTCTTGACAATATTGCGCACAGTGGACACAGGAACATTAAGATCTCTGAAGATGGACTTGTAACCTTGAGTTTGTCCATGATTTTCCACAATTTTTGTTCTCAAATCCTCAGACAATTATTTGCTGCTCTTTCTCTTCTCCATCCTCAGTGTGGCACAGAGAGACACACAACAGAAAGGTTGAGTCCATTTTTCACCATTTTAACTGGTTGCCGGAGTGATTTCTTTATTGTCAGCACCTGTTAATTGATACAGGTGAGTTTAATTACAAATTGCAATAATTTTGTCCAATCCATGTTTGGAGTTTTGCATGGAATGTGTCAGATTTTTTTTTCTCCACTTTTTGAGTCATACCAATACAAAAAAAAGAAATAAACATGAGAATGCCAAAAATTTGTAATTGCAACAATTTTCTGGCCGAAGTGCAGGGGTGCTAATATTTTTGATCATGACTATATACTGTGTGTATATATATATATATATATATATATATATATATATATATATATATATATAGTATATTAGGTCTGTGTGTATGTCTAGATTTGTGACATATGT
This sequence comes from Bombina bombina, assembly GCF_027579735.1. Taxonomy (NCBI): domain Eukaryota; kingdom Metazoa; phylum Chordata; class Amphibia; order Anura; family Bombinatoridae; genus Bombina; species Bombina bombina. The sequence goes on along the minus strand of NC_069504.1, from coordinate 474,703,416 downwards.
CTTACTAAAGAATTAATAAATTAGTTGCTAAAGAATTAATAAATTAGCTGTATTAAGTAATGTGGTGGGACTTGTGTTTCCTATATCATCTATCGAATACTCCTGTTGTTTTTAACTTGCATATATAAAAAGCTAAGTTTACTTGGAGTGATCCTCTATTGTTTGTTTTTAATTAGCCATTTGAACTAGAGATTTTTAATCAATTCAACATTTTTCTATTTACCTCCATAAGAGCTTGGTGATCTAAAGTTCTCCGCTCTGGTGAGATTTTCTAAGCTGTCTCGTCAGTACTGTGAGGCCTCTCAAAAAATGTTAAAAATGCTAATTTTAGTTTGTGAACTGTTTATCCAGCTAGATAGAGTTCTGTATGTGAAAGAGAGACACACATATTGAAATAAACAGCTCCCAAAGAGTTTGTGTGATTTCTCTCCATGTCGATGAGTTTTTGATCATCATTTTAAAGTTTTGGACTATATTTTATTATGACACATTTGTTGAATTTACTGCTGAACTCTAGTAAAATTTAATAGAAACTTAAGCTTTTATCCAAAACTAACACAAAGGACACACACAAATACATTAAAAACATGGGTAGATTGATTGAAACACGTATATGCATAAAGCAGTGAAGTGGAGTTTATATGGGATTTGTTTTTAACAACATTTTATTTATTTCCATGTGTGGTTGTCTAGGCAACCAGTCTATCCCTATTAATTTTAGAAATATCTGTAACTCTCATTCTGTAGACCTACAAAGTTGGCTCCTCAGTTAAACTGTATAGTACAGATTACAGCCTTACAACCGTATCTTCCATCATATTAATGTCATTTTAGAGGCCAAAAGAAGAGAGCCTGTTATTTTTAGAAAGACATCACGCTGTTGTTATCCTGTGCACCAAGAAGAATGTACTTTTACCATATGTTTTTTTGTCTTCTAAAAGATTCACGATCACAAATGTGACAGGTGTCTCTCATGCAGATGTTTGCAAAAAATCTGTGAATATGGACCTTTTTGTTCATCTTTTATTGATACCTGCGGTAAGTCTATTATAAAAGTAAAAAAAAAATTGACAACCAAAAATGGCCACGATTTGTACAAATATAACATTTATGTTAAATTAAATATGAGATCAGTCAACATGTGTACTTAATTATTTATGACTATAACCAAACGTACTAAATATCTTAACATCTATAAAAACCTTGAAAATATTTAGACACCTTTAACATATTATCAATACCATAATTACCAGCTTTACTTGGTGAACTTCATTAGATCAAGAAGGGGTGGTTGTTCCTTCACTGCTATATCACTCACCAATAATTACGCTCTAGTGTTAAATGTTAAAGAGTTAATATGTATGCTGGTGTTATAGTGCTACTAACATTGGCCCCTCAAAAGATACAATGTCCCTGAACCAATTAACCCATTATTAGCTTCAATAGCCCTGGCAAATCTGCTGCTCATATAATTCATAGGTACCGTCTTTGTTATTTAAATCTGATGTATTTTTAAAATTAATCTAGCTAAATATAATTCTATGGTGAAACCACTAAACTATTACAACTAAGTGATTACTCTATAGTAAAACACTGAAAGGTCCATCCATTTGTTGCAACAACTTTATTAGTTATCAAATTATATAAGTTAGGATAATATAAATAAAAATATATATTTATATGCACACATGTATTTACAGCATTTCAGTTTAATTTCTACAGGACAACCCTAGCTATAATAGCAACACCAATAACTAAATATAAGAATAAAATATAAAAAGAGAGTACTTAGCCAAATTCTCTAATGTGTGTTTTGTCTCTTTGTCGAAGATCAGCCATCTTTCAGCCACAGTAAAATAGAAGAGCGTTACTGTTGTTTCCCAATTTTATGCCCAATTAACTAGGGTGTGGCCCATTATATGCCATTCAAAGGTTATGTGGGAGTATCCTTATACTAGATCCAAAAGCCTTCTCTAGACTACAAAGGAGGATCTTGGGGGAGTTAGGTCTGGTGTTTTAAACAATTTGCTTTAAAAAGTGTCTATGTAAATATTCCAGGGATTAAATCTCTAAATTTTGTGTCCCCAATGCAAAAATTTTTCAAGTATCTCATGACCTGCACATGGTCTCCCCCTTTTTGCAACCCCCATCGACCCAAACTGCATGACCAAGGGGGGTAGTTATCAACGTGTCAACTTTCCTGCCTTCGCCGGCCCAATACGCCCGCCTAAGCTCGCCTACCTTCGCCGCCGCGGACCTGAAAAAATACGCCTAAGTTATCAAATAAAGCTGTCAAAAAGCCGCGGGGCGATGAGCAGCGGACTGTGAGAGTTATCACTCATCCGATCTCGTTGCTCTTCGGCTGTTTGACAGCTTTCTTGCTAGCCTGTCACTAAGCACTCACACTAAACTACACTGTTCTACCCCCTATACCGGCGCCCCCGGAGACCCCCGCAACTAAATAAAGTTACTAACCCCTAAACCGCCGCTCCTAGACCCTGCCGCAAGTCTTATCAATGTATTAACCCCTAAACCGCCGCTCCTAGACCCCGCCGCAAGTCTTATAAATGTATTAACCCCTAAACCGCCGCTCCCGGACACCGCTGCCACCTACATTATACCTAGTAACCCCTATCCTGCCCCCCCTATACCGTCGCCCTCTATAATAAAGTTATTAACCCCTATCCTGCTGATCCCGCACCTCGCCGCAAATAAATAAATAGTTTAACCCCTAAACCGCCGCTCCCTGAACCCGCCGCAACCTATATTAAATTTATTAACCCCTATCCTGCCCCCCCTACACCGTTGCCACCTATAATAAATTTATTAACCCCTATCCTGCCCCCCACTACACCGCCGCCACTGTAATAAAATTATTAACCCCTAAACCTAAGTCTAACACTAACCCTAACACCCCCCTAACTTAAATATTAATTAAATAAATCTAAATCATATTTCTATTATTAACTAAGTTAATCCTATTTAAAACTAAATACTTACCTATAAAATAAACCCTAATATAGCTACAATATAAATAATAATTATATTGTAGCTATGTTAGGATTTATTTTTATTTTACAGGCACCTTTCAATTTATTTTAACTAGGTACAATAGCTATTAAATAGTTATTAACTATTTAATAGCTTATCTAGCTAAAATAAAGAGAAATTTACCTGTAAAATAAAAACTAACCTAAGTTACAATTACACCTAACCCTACACTATACTTTAATAAATTATTCCTATTTAAAACTAAATACTTACCTGTAAAATAAACCCTAATATAGCTACAATATAAATAATAATTACATTGTAGCTATCTTAGGATTTATATTTATTTTACAGGTAACTTTGTATTTATTTTAGCTAGTTAGAATAGTTATTAAATAGTTATTAACTATTTAATAACTACCTAGCTAAAAGAAATACAAAATTACCTGTAAAATAAATCCTAACCTAAGTTACAATTAAACCTAACACTACACTATCATTAAATAAATTAAATAAACTACCTACAAATAACTACAATTAAATACAATTACATAAACTAACTAAAGTACAAAAAATAAAAAAAGCTAAGTTACAAAAAATAAAAAAAATAAGTTACAAACATTTAAAAAAATATTACAACAATTTTAAGCTACTTACACCTAATCTAAGCCCCCTAATAAAATAACAAACCCCCCCAAAATAAAAAAAATGCCCTACCCTATTCTACATTAAAAAAGTTCAAAGCTCTTTTACCTTACCAGCCCTTAAAAGGGCCTTTTGTGGGGGCATGCCCCAAAGAGTTCAGCTCTTTTGCCTGTAAAAGAAAAATACAACCCCCCCCAACATTAAAACCCACCACCCACATACCCCTAATCTAACCCAAACCCCCCTTAAAATAACCTAACACTAATCCCCTGAAGATCATCCTACCTTTAGTTGTCTTCACTCAGCCGAGCCACCGATGGAACTGAAGAGGACATCCGGACCGGCAGAAGTGATCATCCAAGGGGCGCTGAAGAAATCTTCCATCTGATGAAGTGATCCTCCAAGCGGCGCTGAAGAAATCTTCCATCCGGGCGAGGTCATCTTCCAAGAGGCGCTGAAGAAGTCTTCTATCCGGGCGATGTCATCTTCGAAGCCGGGTCTTGAATCTTCATCCCGCCGACGCGGAACATCCTTCTTTCCCGATGGACTACCGACGAATGAAGGCTCCTTTAAGGGATGTCATCCAAGATGGCGTCCCTTCAATTCCGATTGGCTGATAGGATTCTATCAGCCAATCGGAATTAAGGTAGGAAAAATCTGATTGGCTGATGGAATCAGCCAATCAGATTCAAGTTCAATCCGATTGGCTTATTCAATCAGCCAATCAGATTGAGCTTGCATTCTATTGGCTGTTCCGATCAGCCAATAGAATGCGAGCTCAATCTGATTGGATGATTGGATCAGCCAATCGGATTGAACTTGAATCTGATTGGCTGATTCCATCAGCCAATCAGATTTTTCCTACCTTAATTCCGATTGGCTGATAGAATCCTATCAGCCAATCGGAATTGAAGGGACGCCATCTTGGATGACGTCCCTTAAAGGAGCCTTCATTCATCGGTAGTCCGTCGGGAAAGAAGGATGTTCCGCGTCGGCGGGATGAAGATTCAAGACCCGGCTTCGAAGATGACCTCGCCCAGATAGAAGACTTCTTCAGCGCCTCTTGGAAGATGACCTCGCCCGGATGGAAGATTTCTTCAGCGCCGCTTGGAGGATCACTTCATCGGATGGAAGATTTCTTCAGCGCCCCTTGGATGATCACTTCTGCCGGTCCGGATGTCCTCTTCAGTTCCATCGGTGGCTCTGCTGAGTGAAGACAACTAAAGGTAGGATGATCTTCAGGGGATTAGTGTTAGGTTATTTTAAGGGGGGTTTGGGTTAGATTAGGGGTATGTGGGTGATGGGTTTTAATGTTGGGGGGGGTTGTATTTTTCTTTTACAGGCAAAAGAGCTGAACTCTTTGGGGCATGCCCCCACAAAAGGCCCTTTTAAGGGCTGGTAAGGTAAAAGAGCTTTGAACTTTTTTAATGTAGAATTGGGTAGGGCATTTTTTTATTTTGGGGGGTTTGTTATTTTATTAGGGGGCTTAGATTAGGTGTAAGTAGCTTAAAATTGTTGTAATATTTTTTTAAATGTTTGTAACTTATTTTTTTTATTTTTTGTAACTTAGCTTTTTTTATTTTTTGTACTTTAGTTAGTTTATGTAATTGTATTTAATTGTAGTTATTTGTAGGTAGTTTATTTAATTTATTTAATGATAGGGTAGTGTTAGGTTTAATTGTAACTTAGGTTAGGATTTATTTTACAGGTAATTTTGTATTTCTTTTAGCTAGGTAGTTATTAAATAGTTAATAACTATTTAATAACTATTCTAACTAGCTAAAATAAATACAAAGTTACCTGTAAAATAAATATAAATCCTAAGATAGCTACAATGTAATTATTAATTATATTGTAGCTATCTTAGGGTTTATTTTACAGGTAAGTATTTCGTTTTAAATAGGAATAATTTATTTAAGTGTAGTGTAGTGTTAGGTGTAATTGTAACTTAGGTTAGTTTTTATTTTACAGGTAAATTTCTCTTTATTTTAGATAGGTAAGCTATTAAATAGTTAATAACTATTTAATAGCTATTGTACCTAGTTAAAATAAATTGAAAGGTGCCTGTAAAATAAAAATAAATCCTAACATAGCTACAATATAATTATTATTTATATTGTAGCTATATTAGGGTTTATTTTATAGTAAGTATTTAGTTTTAAATAGGATTAACTTAGTTAATAATAGAAATATGATTTAGATTTATTTAATTAATATTTAAGTTAGGGGGGTGTTAGGGTTAGTGTTAGACTTAGGTTTAGGGGTTAATAATTTTATTACAGTGGCGGCGGTGTAGTGGGGGGCAGGATAGGGGTTAATAAATTTATTATAGGTGGCGACGGTGTAGGGGGGGCAGGATAGGGGTTAATAAATTTAATATAGGTTGCGGCAGGGTCAGGGAGCGGCGGTTTAGGGGTTAATACACTTATTATAGTTGCGGCAGGGTCAGGGAGCGGCGGTTTAGGGGTTAATAGGTATAGAGTAGCTTGCGGTGGGCTCCGGGAGCGGCGGTTTAGGGGGTAATACATTTATTTAGTTGCGGCAGTGTAGGGGGGGCAGATTAGTGGTGTTTAGACTCGGGGTACATGTTAGGGTGTTAGGTGTAGACAGCTCCCATAGAAATCAATGGGATGTCTGTCAGCAGTGAACTTGTACTTTCGCTATGGTCAGACTCCCATTGATTCCTATGGGATCCGCCGCCTCCAGGGTGGCGGTTTGAAAACCAGGTACGCTGGGCCGTAAAAGTGCCGAGCGTACCTGCTAGTTTTTTGATAACTAGCAAAAGTAGTCAGATTGTGCCGTACTTGTGTGCGGAACATCTGGAGTGACGTAAGAATCGATCTGTGTCGGACGGAGTCCGGCGGATCGAAGTTTACGTCACAAAATTCTACTTTTGCTGGTCTGTAGCCTTTGATAACTAAGGCGAATCAGCCTCGCCACAAATACGCTGCGGAATTCCAGCGTATTTGAGGTTGACGGCTTGATAACTACCCCCCCAAGTGTCTTGCCCCTTTGCTGTTATTAAAAATTAAAAAGAATACTGAATGATATACAGTATAAAATAAACAGAATAATTAAAATAGAACTAGATATAACATTTCAAACCTTTACAGAATCCAAAAGGTATAACAAATAAAGTATATTGGTTTATCATATCTGTCAAAGAAACACTAAGGGCTAGATTACAAGTGGCGCACTTAATTATTGGGCTCCCGCAAATGGGCAAATTTGCCAGTTTGCCGGAGAGCAATAATTAACCAGCCATTACATTGCTATCGCGAGCTTGCGGTATATATATATGGAAATATGTATTTAAGTATAAATATAACATATTCAGCTTTGTGAAGAACATTGGAATGTGAAATTGTCATTATTCATGTCTGGTTAAGGCACTTGAGAAAATGTGACTGTGTTTGCCCGCATGTAGGGTGTTTGTTTTATCCCCCCATTTTTGTGCTCTATTGACTTCTATGGGGGATATTTCAATGCGGTCACAATTAGGTTAGCCCGCAACAGAAAACGTTTTACTTTCAACTTGTAATATACGCGGTACCCGACGCGTGCAAAAAGCCTACTTCCAGCGGAGTTAGCTCCACTCATAATCTAGCCCTTAAAGGAATGTGAAACCCAAAACTTTTCTTTGATGATTCAAATAGAGTATGCAACTTTCCCATGTATTATCATTATCAATTTTGCTTTATTCTCTTGATATCCTTTATTGAAGGTTCAATTTAAGAAAGATGGTTTAATGGCACTACTTGTTAGTTACAAGGGTCTAATACCATTCAAATATAGTTTTGGCCTTCTAGAATATTGCCAGTGGTTAAGTGGTGCTATGTATCAATTACTAGTATTTCCCACTCATGTTAGACCCATGAAAGTGTAACTTTATTAATTGAACTATCATATATATATCTCCAAGTTGCAGTAATGTACAACAAGGCATAACAGAACTTGATACTTAATATAGGGACAGTCAACACCAGATTTGTTTTGTTTAAAAAGATAGATAATCTCTTTATTACCCATTCCCCAGTTTTGCATCACCAACACAGTTATAATAATACACTTTTTACCTCTGTGATTACCTTGTATCTAAGCCTCTGCAGACTGCCCCCTTATTTTAGTTCTTTTGAAAGACTTGCATTTTAGCCAATCAGTGCTGACTCCTAGGTAACTTCACGTGCATGAGCTAAATGTTATCTATATGACACACATGAACTAACGCCCTCTAGTGGTGAAAACTGTCAAAATGCTTTCAGATTAGAGGCAGTCTTCAAGGTCTAAGAAATTAGCATATGAGCCTACTTAGGTTTAGCTTTCAACTAAGAATACCAAGAGGACAAAGCAAAATTAGTGATAAAAGTAAATTGGAAAGTTGTAATATTTGAGACTAACTTTAAAACCCCGCAAAAGACACTGATTGCAGAAATGTCCTCCTGGCGTTCTCGCAACATCTCATGGTTAGGGAGGATTAATGCATTTAAAATGAATATACTCCCAAAAAATGTATACGTTTTGCAGACCCTTCCAATACCTCTCCCAAATAGTTTTCTTACTACTCTACAGAACCAAATCTTCTAATATATATGGAATAAAAAACCAGCAAGAATTAACAGACACATTATGTGCCTCCCAATTAATAAAGGGGGCCTTGGTGTCCCCGACTTGAATAAATACCTGCAGGCCATCTTTTTACAAAGAATACTAGATTGGTTCACTAACTATGATAAGAAAGCTTGGGTAAACTTGGAGCATGACATAGCAGGCAAATCACATCTTGGGGCCTTGTGCTGGGGACCCAAAATTAACAAACTAAACCAATCAGGATACACCTCTATAACACAAGAAACTTATACTGTTTGGGACAGACTGATATCACATTCCTCGTTACTGTCAAGTAGGCACTCCCCACTAACCCCTCTCATAGACAACTGAATTCCCTCCAGGAGCAACCACCATAGAATATTTAGCCAGGAAATCACATAGAGCATTATTAGCATACCACTTAGGTAATGAGCAAAGATGGTACATGAAAGAGGAACTGAAAGAGAAGGGACTTGACTTTTTACAAGACTGGTTCAAACTACATCAATGCCACTCTTACATTCACAGAAACCCAGATAGGAGAAACATTATGAGACCCCTGACACAGTTTAAATCCTTGTGCAGTAACCCCCAACCAATTAAACATTCTTTGTCACTAATATGTTCTATACTGCAGACTCAAATGCCAGGGCAGACTCCTTATTATATCGAAAGATGGGAGCGTGAACTTGACATCATTATCTCACCTATGGACATGAGTTTAATATTTCAAAATATTACTAAATCCACAGTCTCTAGCAGATTGCTAGAAATTAATTTCAAATGAATGCATAGGTGGTACTTAACCCCTGAGAGATGCCAGAAGCTATTTAAAAGTAAGAGTGATAAATTTTGGAGATGCCCCAGCCAAATAGGTCCTATGTCACATATATGGTGGCAATGCTCTGAAATAGGTCAATTTTGTATAAAAATTATTGAAGAAACAAAAAAAATTATTGGCCCATCAGTTACCAACAGTCCGCTCACATGGTTGTTCAATTTGACCCCCAAAAAGCTAAATACTTGCCAAACTGGAAAACAGCTACTATCCCTAATCTAATCTAGCACAGTGGATAGACCAGTGCAATAAAACAATACATTTAGAAGAATTCCACTATAATAAGACTAAACGTAAAGATGCCTATGTAGAGGTTAAAACAATGTGGGAAGACTACTTATCTGACAACTTCTAAGAGTCGGAAAACTCTACTAAATATACCATATTCTCCGCCATTTGTCAGTGGAATAATTAAACCAGCTTGTTAAAATAGGAGTATACCTGAAAGCTATAGAATTGATGAGTGACACATTTGAAACGGTGTAAACTTTTCAGTTATTTTTTCTTTTTTGATTCTGCTTTTTGTTTTGATTGCCATATTTGAGACACGATTGAATGTTACATCTTAATGCAACTGTGTATTAGAATGTCACAAATGTGAATGTATATTATCAAAATTGTTTAATAAAAATATTTGAAAAAAGTTGTTTAAAATTATATGCCCTATTTAAATCATGAAAGTTTATTTTGGACTTGACTATTAGTATTTAGAGTTATTGCAACAATAAAAGCCATGCATTTAAATTAGTATACTTCATATTAGTGTGTTGGTATTTCTAAGCAAGAAATGCAAACATTTTTACTTTTTGCTGTTCTACATTTATCGAATATCATTTCCTCATTGCAAGGGCTTTTATTACTGTCGATATATCATTTGAATTATAGGAGTGATATTGGCTGATTCATTGCCAGCATTTTAGTTTTAACCTTACCTGTTTTTTTTTAATATTTTTTCGTTTTAATTCACTAATGATGTACACTCATACATGATATATTACACCTTCATGGGTCTAACGTGAGTGCTTATATAGTATCGCTTTTTTGTTCAGTTACTATAACTGAATTTGGGAAATCCTTTATTGAAGGAGCAGCAATACAATGCTGGCAGCTAGCTGAACACATCTGTAAACGAATGACAAAAGGCATAAATGTGCAGCCACCAATCAGCAGCTAGCTCCCAGTTCCCAAGTCTACCTAAGTGTCCTTTCCAACAAAGGGTATCAAGAGAACAAAGCAAACTAGATACTAGAAGTGAATTCAAAAGTTGTATAAAATTGTATTATATGGGGCCGATTTATTAAGGGCCTAATGACCCTGAATACAGCTGTTTCTGTGCGAGCCTTCAGGGGTTAAGAAGCAGCAGTCTTAAGACCGCTGCTCCTTAACTCGTCCACCGCCTCTGAGGCTGTGGACAGCAATCCGCCCGATCTCATACGATCAGGTTTATTGACACCCCTTGCTAGCAGCCAATCTGCAGGGGGCGGCATTGCACAAGCAGTTCACCAGAACTGCTTGTGCAATGTTAAATACCGACATGCTGTCGAAATTTAGCGATGCAGGGCATTCATGATTCGCTAAAGCGAAACATGTACGCCCGGGGTATGATAAATCTATGCCTTATATCTGAATCATGAAAGAAAAATTTTGGGTTTCATGTCCTTTTAATATTTATCTTCACGCTGTGAAATGTAAGGATTATGCTGAGTGAATAGTGTAACTATAGTATGGAGAAAATATCACAGTTTATAATCATCTTCAAACTGTGATTGAGATAAAGAGGCCTATTTACAAGCCGTCAACTGCAAATACGCCGGAATTCCACAGCGTAATTGTGGCGATCTTGATTCGACCTAGTTTTCAAACCCTACAGACCGGCAAAATTTGAGATTTGTGACATAACATACAATCCGCCGGCTCAATCCGACACAGATCAATGATTACGTTATACAGATGTTCCGAATACAAATTCGGCACTATCTGACAACTTTTGCAAGTTATCAAATTTCTAACAGGTACGCTCGCCACTATTCCAGCCCAGCGTACCTGGTTTTCAATCACTACCATTAACTAAACCTATTAACCCCTAAACTGCCAGTCCCCCACATCGCCATAAACTAAATTACGCTATTAACCCCTAAACCTAACAACCCGCTAACTTTACATTAAAAATGACCTCATCCCTATCTTATAATAAATTAAAACTTATCTTTAGAATTAAAATAAATTATATTAAACTATTAATTAATTAACCTACCCTAACTATTATAATAAAATTATATTAAATTATTAATTAACCTACCCTAACTTTTATACTAAAATTACATTAAATTAACAATTAAATTAACTATATTACATATTTAAAAACCTAACCCGCCCATCTTTTATGCTCCAGTCACAAGAATTCACTCATAGCAATGCACAGGTCATTAGAATTGCTGATACTAGAACCCTTAACTGTGCCCATTTAACTGCAGTGTATCTAGTTGGAGATGGGTGAATTCACAGCAGACTTATAGGGGCCAGATTGCATAAACTCACTATACTTCTCCTTGTTAAATCATCATACACTACCCTTCTATTTTATACCACAACCCTTTTCAGATAATGTATCTCCATAACTAGACCTTCTCTTGTATCAATACTCCCTAAACTCTTCCATCAATACTTGAATATCACATAGATTCTGGCTGTCACTAATCTTTCTTACATGAGCGGCTCTCGTCCGCTGTTCCCCTTTTTCTTTCTCTTATTTTTCTAACTCACATTTATCATATGATCCTGATACGCGGCCTAAGAGTGATGATATATATTGATTAAGACCCTTCCTTATCCCATGTTATTCCCCTTATACTCTAGGGTATACAAAGGCCCAGGTTTTACGTATGAGATTACACAATTCTATATAAAATGAGGTTCTCTATTATTATGTCTTGTTATATAGCTAAGGCTGAAAATATCTGTATGCTAGCTATTTTTTTTCTTATGAGTGTTAAAGTTAAAAGTTACGTAATAGACTTTATTATCTTAATTACACTATATCTTTTGCTAGAGTCGCAGGGATATTGGTTATCAGATAAAAAGTACATATATTCCACTCATCATAACTGGATAGCTCATTTCAGCAACTTTTATTATTTGTAGACATATGATGTATGCTGTTTACTGTTCAAGTCAAAAACCTCCATAAAAAAAAGTTTGTAAAAAAAATAAAAAAAACCTAACCCTACTCAAATTATTTAATCTACTATTAAAAAATTACTAAATTACAAAAAAAAACTAAGTTACAAAAAATAAAAAACCACAGTATCAAAAATAAAAAACAATTACACCTAATCTAATAGCCCTATCAAAATAAAAAAGCCCCCCCAAAATAAAAACCCCTAGCCTACAATAAACTACCAATGGTCCTTAAAAGGGCCTTTTGCGGGGCATTGCCCCAAACAAATCAGCTCTTTTACCTGGAAAATAAAATATAAACACCCCCCCAACAGTAAAACCCACCATCCACACAACCAACCCCCCCAAATAAAACCCTATCTAAAAAAACCTAAGCTCCCCATTGCCCTGAAAAGGGCATTTGTATGGCCATTGCCCTAAAAATTACATTTAGCTCTTTTACATTACCCAAAGTCCCTACTCTAAAAATAAAACCCACCCAATAAACCCTTAAATAAACCTAACACTAACCACCGACGATCCACTTACAGTTTTCGAAGACCGGACATCCATCCTCATCCAAGCGGCAGAAGTCCTCAGCGAAGCCGGCAGAAGTCTTCATCCAAGCGTGCAGAAGTCTTCATCCATCCGGCGCAGAGCGGCTCCATCTTCAAGACATCCGGTGCGGAGCATCCTCTTCTTCCAACGTCTGTTGCAGAATGAAGTTTCCCTTTAAATGACGTCATAGAAGATGGCGTCCCTTACATTGCAATTAGTTGATAGAATTCTATCAGCCAATAGGAATTAAAGGGGAAAAAGTCCTATTGGCTGTTGCAATCAGCCAACAGGATTGAGCTTGCATTCTATTGGCTATTCCAATCAGCCAATAGGATGAAAGCTCAATCCTATTGGAATTCTATCAGCCAATCGGAATGTAAGGGACGCCATCTTGGATGACGTCATTTAAAGGGAAACTTCATTCTTCAACAGACATCGGAAGAAGAGGATGCTCAGCGCAGGATGTCTTGAAGATGGAGCCACTCTGAGCTGGATGGATGAAGATAGAAGATGCCATCTGGATGAAGACTTCTGCCCGCTTGGATGAAGACTTTGTCCCGCTTGGATAAAGACTTCTGCCGGCTTCGCTGAGGGCGCTTGGATGAGGATGGATGTCTGGTCTTCGAAAACTGTAAGTGGATCGTCGGTGATTAGTGTTAGTTTTTTTTAAGGATTTATTGGGTGGGTTTTATTTTTAGAATAGGGACTTTGGGCAAAGTAAAAGAGCTAAATGCCCTTTTAAGGGCAATGCCCATACAAATGCCCTTTTCAGGGCAATGGGGAGCTTAGGTTTTTTAGATAGGGTTTTATTTGGGGGGGTTGGTTGTGTGGGTGGTGGGTTTTACTGTTGGGGGTGTTTGTATTTTATTTTCCAGGTAAAAGAGCTGATTTCTTTGGGGCAATGCCCCGCAAAAGGCCCTTTTAAGGGCCATTGGTAGTTTATTGTAGGCTAGAGTTTTTTTTATTTGGGGGGGCTTTTTTATTTTGATAGGGCTAATAGATTAGGTGTAATTGTTTTTTTATTTTTGATACTGTGGTTTGTTTGTTTTTGTAACTTAGTGTTTTTTTATTTTTTGTAACTTAGTTGTTTTTTATTTTTTTTAACTTAGTTGTTTTTTATGTAACTTAGTAACATTTAATAGTAGATTTAAATAATTTGAGTAGGGTTAGGTTTTTAAATAGGTAATATAGTTAATTTAATTGTTATTTTAATGTAATTTCAGTATAATAGTTATGGTAGGTTAATTAATAGTTTAATATAATTTAATGTAATTTTAGTATAATAGTTAGGGTAGGTTAATTAATAGTTTAATATAGTTTATTTTAATTCTAAAGGTAAGTTTTAATTTATTATAAGATAGGGATGAGTTAATATTTAATGTAAAGTTAGCGGGTTGTTAGGTTTAGGGGTTAATAGCTTAATTTAGTTTATGGCGATGTGGGGGGCTGGTGGTTTAGGGGTTAATATGTTTAGTTAATTCTAGTGATGTGGGAGGCCAGGGGTTTAGGGGTTAATAATTGTATTACAGTTGCGGCGGGGTCCGGGAGCGGCGGGATAGGGTTTAATACATTTATTTAGTTGCGGTGGGCTCCGGGAGTGGCGGGATAGGGGTTAATACATTTATTTAGTTGCAGTGGGCTCCGGGAGTGGCGGGATAGGGGTTAATAGATTTATTTAGTTGCTGTGAGCTCCGGGAGCGGCGGGATAGAGGTTAATACATTTATTTAGTTGCGGTGGGCTCCGGGAGCGGCAGGATAGGGGTTAAACATTTTAGTATCGTGGCGGTGTTTAGTGACAGGATATAAATAAAGTTGGGAAAAAGCCGAATAGCAGCGAGATCGATGATTGCTAGTTAACAACAGTCAGCTGCTCATCGCCCTGTACTTGGTGCGCAACTTTTTGCCGGCATTTTTTATAAATATGGAGATCGTATTCAGGTGCGCGGCCACGATGTTAGGCAAGCGTATTGGTGCCGGTGAATGCAGCATTGTTGACGCTTTGATAAATAGGCCTCAAAGATTATTTAAACTGTAGATAAGATAAAAAAATATTCTTTTGCGTGGAGTGAATAGTATAAATATGATGTAAACATAAATGATTGGTATTTATCTTTAAACTGTGAATAATAAAATAAATAGTTCATGCTCCAAGTGAATAATGTAATTATGCTGTAAAGGAAAAAAAAGTCTTGTCCCTTTGTCTGATGAAAAACTCCAACAATGGTTTTACCCTTCATGACCCCCAAAACAAACCTTCTTCTAAACCCTAAAAATCTCTGTGCCCTTAAATAGCCATATTTTTTATACTTTTATCCACATTCTTTAATGATGTCCTCAGATAGATTGATGAATAAATATAATCACGTTAACATTTTACAACTGTTCAAACCGGGGCAATGTATTAGTTATTCATTTTAGAAAAGCTGATCTATATATTTTTTGGTTTATAGCTGTAACAGAAAATAGGATCAATATACTAGATTAGTCTTGTTAACCTAATATAAATCAATCAATCAATATCTATCTATCTCTCTCCCTATATCTATTTATCTATCTATCTATCTTTACATTAAGCCTATTTTGACCATGTAAAAAATTTTAAAAAATGTCTTTTCTCAGATTTTAATAACAATTCTGTTATCCTATTTGCAACGACGTGCAAAACATAAGAAAAGTGAAGACAAAGTTCCAATTGGAAACCGATTTGGCTTTATTGTGTAAGTTATATCCTACCATTCTGCATCAACAGTAAGTTAACCCTGTGTGCAAAGAAAGAGGTTAAAAACTGGGAGTGGCATATGAAAGAGTAATTGTGATAGAAGCAGATGTATTAGCTCTGCAAATGCAGAGCATTTTGTCCATAGGTTTTGTACGGATTATAAAAGTTTACATATTATTGATTAGCAATTTGACAATAATTGCATCATAGCAATGCCTTGAGTTAATAAAATAAGAGACAAATAAATGATTACACGTGTTTCTTCTTCACCACTCAATAGGCAACTCAGCCTCATTGGATGTCTCACAAAGTATATGATGAGTTAATGGCAGTTTGAAACTAATAAATGGGGTTTAATGCAGTAATTGTAATGTCTTATAATTTGAAAACAAATCAGTGGGCCTCTGTCACTTATCCAATAGTTCAATCATTATTTATGATTAGAAACTGCCTCATCTTTATTCTTATTAGGCAAGATATTTATATTTTAGTAGTGTTCCTGCTTCACTACATAACAGTACATAAGAGCAGCTTGCACTATACATATCATATGAATGAATATGTTCAGAAGGAAGTTAGGATTATGGGGCTTTTGGGTTATTACATCATGTATATGCTCAGATAGGACATAAATATCTTCACCTGCCTGTTTACTGATACATCTACCATAACATCATTTTATCATGACTGAATTTAAATGTATTTGTCTCCTATTTTTCACAAATGTTTGCATTTTCTAGGCCAGTGAACTTTCTAAACAGCTATTCAAACAGATGGTCATATGGAGCTGCATGTGGTGCAACTGCTACAACTGTATTTCTGCTCTTCTTCAATGAGTATTCTAATTACTTCAAATTTAATGCCCCTCCCTGGGCTAAAGGTACTCATGCACGAGTATTATCATTATAATAATGTGTCATTTACAGTATCTGACCAGGATCTCACTTGTGTCTAGTTATAGCAATATTATACCGCATATAGTTCTCCCTTATATGGTAACTATAGTATGGAAAAAATCATCAAAGTTGTCATATGTCAACCCTTACTTTAAATCCTTAGTGTGCCTTCCATTTTATGTCTATGCAGTAAATATACATCTAATGCTCTCTCTTCTTGCTGTTTACCTCTAGTCCTGGTCACCCTCCTTTGTTCTCTGGAGGTTGGTGTGGATTATTACCCTTTCTTCGCCTGCTTGTCAACAAGTCACAGAGTCATTGGCTCAGTTTTGGGATTTTCATATGCTTTATGCTGGTAATATAGAAGTTCCTCTCCTGTATCAGCAAAAATATCATAATTTCCATATCCAATAATTGTACAATTTGGAATATTAAATGTTTGATTTAAGAATATGGGTTAGATAACGAACACCATCTAAAGAGCACTCATCTCTTGATAATTTAGCTCATACATTTCATAGACTAAAATCAGAATTGGTAAAGACTGAAGTTGATTTCAGTGAATTTAGCCCAGTATGGTAGTTTTACGCACCCTAGATAAGAAAGTGTGCTGGTTATATATATATAGTTTCACTGTTAGCATTTTTTATAGGATGTATTCATTAGCCTATTTATCTTCACGTTTCCATTTGTATCATTGTATTATACACTGCTCAAAAAAATAAAGGGAACACTAAAATAACACATCCTAGATCTGAATGAATAAAATATTCTAATTAAATACTTTGTTCTTTACATAGTTGAATGTGCTGACAACAAAATCACACAAAAATTAAAAAATGGAAATCAAAATTTTCAACCCATGGAGGTCTGGATTTGGAGTCACACTCAAAATTAAAGTGGAAAAACACACTACAGGCAGATCCAACTTTGATGTAATGTCCTTAAAACAAGTCAAAATGAGGCTCAGTAGTGTGTGTGGCCTCCACGTGCCTGTATGACCTCCCTACAACGCCTGTGCATGCTCCTGATGAGGTGGCGGATGGTCTCCTGAGGGATCTCCTCCCAGACCTGGACTAAAGCATCCACCAACTCCTGGACAGTCTGTGGTGCAAAGTGAAGTTGGTGGATGGAGCGAGACATGATGTCCCAGATGTGCTCAATTGGATTCAGGTCTGGGGAACGGGAGGGCCAGTCCATAGCATCAATGCCTTCGTCTTGCAGGAACTGCTGACACACTCCAGCCACATGAGGTCTAGCATTGTCTTGCATTAGGAGGAACCCAGGGCCAACCGCACCAGCATATGGTCTCACAAGGGGTCTGAGGATCTCATCTTGATACCTAATGGCAGTCAGGCTACCTCTGGCGAGCACATGGAGGGCTGTTCGGCCCCTCAAAGAAATGCCACCCCACACCATTACTGACCCACTGCCAAACTGGCCATGCTGGAGGATGTTGCAGGCAGCAGAACGTTCTCCACGGCGTCTCCAGACTGTCACGTCTGTCAAATGTGCTCAGTGTGCCCCTGCTTTCATCTGTGAAGAGCACAGGGCGCCAGTGGCGAATTTGCCAATCTTGGTGTTCTCTGGCAAATGTCAAACGTCCTGCACGGTGTTGGACTGTAAGCACAACCCCCACCTGTTGACGTTGGGTCCTCATACCACCCTCATGGAGTCTGTTTCTGACCGTTTGAGCAGACACATGCACATTTGTGGCCTGCTGGAGGTCATTTTGCAGGGCTCTGGCAGTGCTCCTCCTGTTCCTCCTTGCACAAAGGCGGAGGTAGCGGTCCTGCTGCTGGGTTGTTGCCCTCCTACGGCCTCCTCCACGTCTCCTGATGTACTGGCCTGTCTCCTGGTAGCGCCTCCATGCTCTGGACACTACGCTGACAGACACAGCAATCCTTCTTGCCACAGCTCGCACTGATGTGCCATCCTGGATGAGCTGCACTACCTGAGCCACTTGTGTGGGTTGTAGACTCCGTCTCATGCTACCACTAGAGTGCAAGCACCACCAGCATTCAAAAGTGACCATAACATCAGCCAGAAAGCATAGGAACTGAGAAGTGGTCTGTGGTCACCACCTGCAGAACCACTCCTTTATTGGGGGTGTCTTGCTAATTGCCTATAATTTCCACATGTTGTCTATCCCATTTGCACAACAGCATGTGAAATTGATTGTCACTCAGTGTTGCTTCCTAAGTGGACAGTTTGATTTCACAGAAGTGTGATTGACTTGGAGATACATTGTGTTGTTTAAGTGTTCCCTTTATTTTTTTGAGCAGTGTACTTACAAGATAATGCATTATAGAAAATAGTCTTTATAATAGCTAAAATGTTATGTTCAACTTTTCCTCAGGTTTTGTGTGCAGTTGGCAGATTTATTTGAATGTCAGAAGATGGTTAATGTAAGTGGTGGCAGCCATTTTGTAAGATACATCAAACCTAGTTTAATTATGTTTATTAATCATCATCATATTTTAATCCAAATGTACAAGTCCTTTATATTAAAATTAACAATTTTGAAAGCTTACAGTTTTCCTAAAACAAATTTGGATGTTTACTTCAGAAATTTTGTTTTAAAAAAATAATCTTTGGACAGATTGTAATAGAACTATATGTGATTCAATCAATATGATTTTGCAACATCTAGTAGAATTACAATTTTTTTGTGAAATCGAATTGTTAGACAGAGAGTTACACAAATATAATATATATAATCCTGTTCAATAATGAGTCAGCAAAGTGATTGTTAGGAATATAAAATGGATGGACAGTTTGATCCTAAATCTTTAAATTTGTTGTCAATATTTAGGTCTCTATCTCCATCATCTTTGTCCCAGTCCCGTCTCTGGCTTGCTGCTTGTTTCTAATGGGAAAGTTTCTGCACACATTGGTTGAAACAGGAATTGCTTATTACAGATCTAAGGAAATACAGGTAAAGCTGACAGTATGTTACATTATGGGACAATTTTGAAACATCTGGAATACCAGCACACAAAATCTTATATGCAAAGTTTTCACAGGTTTTGTGTAGTACAAAATGGAAGTAGAAAATAAGCAGCCAATGGGAAAGAGAAATTCATCCATTCCTGATGACTACCTTGTTGGTTTCATTACAGGGATTTTTTCATAGTTTTATGCTAACTTTAACCTTTTTATCATTTCAATCCCTTGATTGCAATTGTGATTCTGATTATTTTATTTTTTTACTGATAAACATTTTTTATGGTTTAAAGGGACAGTCAAGTCCAAAAAAAAAAATCTTTCATGTTTCAAATAGGGCATGCAATTTTAAACTTTCCAATTTACTTTTATCACCAGTTTTGCTTTGTTCTCTTGGTATTCTTAGTTGAAAGCTAAACCTAGGAATGCTCATATGATAATTTCTAAGCCCTTGAAGGCTGCCTCTTATCACATGCTTTTTTATTTGCTTTTCACAACAGGGGAGAGCTAGTTCATGTAAACCATATAGATAACATTGTGATCACGCCTGTGGCTTGCGGCAGACATTGCACTAATTGGCTAAAATGAAAGTCAATAGATAATAAATAAAATGTCATGTGATCAGGGGGCTGTCAGAAGATGCTTAGATGCAAGTTAATCACAGAGGTAAAAAAGTATATTAATATAACAGTGCTGGTTATGCAAAACTAGGGAATGGGTAATAAAGGGTTTATCTATCTTTTCAAACAACAAAAAAATATGGTTTCGACTGTCCCTTTAAAAGTGTGAGTTGCTGACTATTTTAACATTTTAGTGAAACAATTCAATTATGTGAAATGAACATGAGCCCCCCCAAAATAAATAAATAAAAAGGCATGCTTAGGGTGGCGTGGCTAAATGGAATAAAGAAGTGACTAATGTTTGTCCTAAATGCTCTTTCCAAGATCCTAATTTGGGTCATCTGTTATGGGACTGTCCCAAGCTTAAACAATTTTGGGCGAAGCTAGAGTATTATCTCTCCTTAATAGGGAAATTGAGGATTTACTTGGAAGGGGACTCTATCCTCTTTTTGGTCGGCCATAACTCTTGAGGAAATTTAGCAAACTTTATACGTACGGTAATAATAATTGTGAGGACACTTATCTTAAAATACTGGATAACTTCTAAAACCCCCTCTATGAGGGAAGTGAAAAATCTTCTGCTTGACTCAATGATTAAGGCAGCCTTTGAGTCTAAGTTGAGTGGGGGAAGAGGAAATTCTTTTCTCAAGATATGGAGAGAGTTCGCTTGCTGTCAAAGTGAGGGTACGGTACTCTATATAGAGCAAATTATCAATCTAAAGATAACTTGAGGTAGCACAGGAGATGATGGAGGAGTGCTGAGGGGGGAGGGGGGAGCGGAGTGTGGGAGAGTTGTGGGAGGTTCCCCCCCCCCCTTTTTTTGTTTTTGTTTTGTGAACTACATGGATAGTTAGTATTTGTGGAAATAGATATGGGAGGATAGGGGGACAGGGACAAGGAAAATGATTAATTTGGGAATTGGTAATTGGTTTGATTTAAAATTGTTGCTATCTTGGGGAAATTTGTTTTATGTGCTGATTATTGTTTGTCTTTTTTTTCTGTTGGCTGTATTTGTTTTTTTCTTTTTTTGGATATAAATAAAGATTATAAAAAAAAAAAAAAAAAGGCATGCTTAAATGTGCAGTGGCCAATATATGCAGTGGTAAAGTAGACAAAATGGGTTCCTATGATGCAAAAGGTCTTGAATTAAAAATTGTGGGGAAAGATCTAATAAATTACTTAAAATGTTTTCTGATTTATTTGAATAATGTTGGAGATAAAATAATGACTCAAATGTATGCAGTAGAAAATCTAAAAAAAAAGTTTTCTAAATTGTTTTGAAAATAGCCTATTGTACCTGTGAATGCATAAACTCGTAAACCCATGGGAAACAAATCTATCAGACTGGAATAGACTCCAATGAAAGAAAAGCCAATCATCAAATAATTCTACTTCCATCTCATCACTAACTCTAGTTGGTAAACAAGTTCACATTTTTGGACTAATGGTGGGAGGCATTCGAAGATATCCACTACTTTGTAATGCTCTGTGCATGTTTCTAAGTTGTTTGTGGCTACAAAACCTGCCATCTTGGCAATCTCTGTGCCCGAGAAGATATATAATCTTGCTAACATTGTGTGAATTTCTGTTGTATCTTTGCACCAGCCACACTGTAACCAATTTGGATCTTTTTGAACAGAATGGAGAGCATTGTCTCAAGTGTAATACTGACACAGCTATTTGATTCCCTTCAATCCTCCATGGAAGTTATTTAGAATTATAGAGTTTCTGGTTCTTGGCATCTTCATTTAGGAACTTTCTGGATCTCCTGCCTTGTACATGAGCAAGGCTCTGTTTATATTTTACCATTACTTTGACCAATTTTTCTTTTCAGTTTGAAGTGAAGTGATTGTTTCCAAGCTGCAGTCCTGTTGGCTGTTCATTTGTTAATGAACTGTTGAAGAAGTACTTATTTATAATTGAAAAAATACTATATAGTTTTATATAATGTTCCTATTGTTGCATGCAGTATTGACACATGCTACTTGTTTAGATAACAAACATAATAATGGAATGTTTTGAAGAACAGTACACTCATCAATTAATCTTTATTTTGAACAGGAGGAAGAAGAACCTTTGCTTCCTAAGCATCAGATAAACTATGTAAAAAATCTTCTGAAACATCCACTGGAAGGGTAAGTGACTTTATTCTATGATAAGGGTGATAGTATTTACCTTCTTCAGTAAGACATTGGAATTCTGTTTCCAATGATGCTCTCATTCTCATGTTTGCCAGAGATATCTTTACAGCTTTAGTATCCACCAGCTTTCTTCTTTAACTATAAATTTAATATTTAATTGATTTTTTTATAATTATTATTGTTATTATTACAGAGACCATACAGTTTCATAAGAACTCTCATTTTAAATAGGAAATGTTTATTTGCAGAGAGGAATCTTAAAGGGACAGTCAACACCAGATTTTTTGTTGTTTTAAAACATAATCCCTTAATTACCCATTACCCATTTTTGCTTAACCAACACAGTTATAATAATACACATTTTACCTCTGTAAATACCTTTTATCTAAGCCTCTGCAGACTGCCCCCTTATTTCAGTTCTTTTGAGAGACTTGCATTTTATCCAATCAGTGCTCACTCTTCGGTAAATTCACGTGCATGAGCTCAATGTTATCTATATGAAACACATGAACTAACGCCCTCTAGTGGTGAAAAACTGTCAAAATGCATTTAGATTAGAGGCGGCCTTCAAGTCTAAGAAATTAGCATAGGGACCTCCTAGGTTTAGCTTTCAACCAAGAATACCAAGAGAATAAAGCAAAATTGGTGATAAAAGTAAATTGGAAAGTTGTTTAAAATTGCATGCCTTATTTGAATCATGAAAGTTTTTTTTTTTACTTGACTGTCCCTTTAAGTATGTGTTCATGGGTTTATATTTAGCAGAGATATGTACAAATTCTAAGATTATCCTCTTTTTCTTTCATAAAGGGGGTCCATAAGTCATTATTCCTGGGAATTATACTCTTGGCCAATAGGAGGAGGCAAAGATTCACAAAACGAGAGCCCTAAAAAACCCTCCCACCTGACTGGTAAAGCAGTAGTATAGAGGTGCTGCTTCAGTTGTTCTTTTGTGAGAGTGGTCCTCATACCGATTTGAGGCCCATTTTCTGCTCAGAGAGCTACTGTTTGGACAGAGGGAAGTTTATAGAGCACTGGGTAGTGGCACAATTACACCCAGTGGGCGTTAGTCACAGGCCTGCCACAGATGTCACCGGAGCCAGTCCCTAGCCTCCTGTTGGATCATTGTTAAACTCCACATACCCAGATCCTCTGCTGTCATGCGTACAGCACTGGATTGGCTATCTACTGGAAGCAGTTTTTTCTTCAGATGGTAAATCTAGTAGTCTGGGTGCTTATTAGTAAAGTATGTATTATGTGGGCACTCGCTTAGCCTATAGGCTATTAGTAGGTACACTTAGTATTGTACATCATAGCCTGGGGACTATTGAGACACACATTTTTTTATGTAGCGTGTTTTGGTTATTTTAAACGCATTAAATAGGTTTCAGGGAAACAGTTAGTTTGGCCCTGGTCTGGATGCTATTATTTCTCCTGTGACTGAAGGTATAAGGGCTTTTCTCCCTCAGGACAAGAATTGTCTAAGGGCAAAATCAGGGCTTCTAACTATTTTTGTTCCTTTCATCATTTTTGGAACCAAACGTCCTCCTCGTCCTCTCAGAAATAAGGCTCTTCCAGATCTTCCTGGAAACCATTTTCAAGTTAGAACAAGTCTAAGTCAGTTGAAGGTGTGGCCCCCTTTCCACAATTTCATGTTAGGAGACTGATTTCACCTTTTTTATGGGATTTGGTTTTTAATCTGTTCTACATCCATGAGCTCTGAATAATATTTACCAGGGATACAGATTTGGTTTATAATCTCGGTCTCTCAGGGGAAGGTCTCCTCTGTCTCACGTTTTGAAAAATCCTGTAAATGCAAGAGTCTTTTTTATTTCTTGGTGTGTAAAGCATGGTTTTTGCTGGCCCTTTTTTAGAATTCCTTTAATTCGCCAGTTTCTTCAGGATGGTTTGGATAAGGGTTTATATGCCAGTTTTTTGAAGGGTCAAATTTTTTTTTCACTTTTGTTTTGCAAGAAGTTTGCTAAGCTTCCTTACATTCAAAATTTTGTTCCAGCTTTAGTCAAGGCCACGCCCAGCTACGAGATCAGTTTTGAAGCAGTTTCCCTTTAGCCGGTTCAAAGGGTGCTTCACAGAGTCCGTGGTAATTGCTAATACTTGGCGATTTCAAGAACTTGCTTGATCTGCTGGTGCCGGATTACACAGTTCCTGTTAACGGAGTTGACTTGTCTCAGCCTGCAGGACACAGGCTGGTAATCAGAAGGACATTTTGGATCTGCATTATCGTTTTATGCAATACACGCCTGTTTCATACCTTATATTTGTTTGAGGGTACTTCATGTGAGTGTGTTATAAATACGTTTGATCTGTAATAAAACTATTTTATTGATTTACACTTAGAGTGGTTTTGGCGCTCTGTTTTCCCCCTTTTTGTTTTACATGTTTTGTTGAGAGTTGTTACAGCACCTGATTGATTGAGAGCAGCATCATCCACCTTGAGATCCTAACAGTTTAAGGACTCATTTACAGACTTATATACACACAACAAAACTTTTTATAGTTTGTAAGTATTGTATGTATTTTTTATAAATATCCATACACTGCTGCTATATTTGTTGCATGATATCTGTTTAGGAATACTATACAGTTTTTACTTATTATATGCCAATTTGATGTTTTTGCTTTTCCCAAAATCCTTCAAGCAATAGTTTTTGTACATTAGTTAAAAAAAAAGAGGGATTTGGTTTTAAAGATATACATAATTAAACAAAAAATGTTTGTCCCACCCCCATTTCTCATGGACTCCACAGCTTGGGTATACGTTTCCAAGGAGTAATGGCTTGTGGACTCTCACCACCTTTATGAAAGAAAATATAATTTATGCTTACCTCGTAAATTCATTTCTTTCATGGTGGTGAGAGTCCATGAGATCCTCCCATTTTTTGTTATATATTTTTTTTTCTGGTGGTAGTTAAAGTGTGCACCTCTTTTTGCCTTGCTCTCTTTTTCCTGCTCTTGTCCTTTCCTATCTTTCTTCTTCTTCTTGCTTGGCTATATGTCAGACTGGTTTATCAGTGAGGTGGGAAGTATTTTACAAGCTCTTGGAGTTTTGATAATCTTTGCCTACTCCTAGTGGCCAGCAGTATAATTTCCAGGAGTAATGCCTTGTGGACTCTCACCACCATGAAATAAATTAATTTATAAATGAATTTATAAGGTAAGCATAAATAACATTTCTTATTCTAAACATTGTACATCAAAAGTTCTATGACTGGCTTTTTAACTTCAACCACATGGTATTTAGTAGGCCATGTGACTGGTTCCACAGGTGTGACAGTTATCCAATTAAGGATTTTTTTATATGTCTCTATGTTTATTAAGCCATCTTTTTATTTTTTGGGAGCTGTCCTAATTAGCCAATTAAGAATTATATTTTGTATCCCTTTCTCTTGTGTACATATATATATATATATATATATATATATATATATATATATATATATATATACAGTATATATATAGCAAGGAATCTGTGAAAGGATCACAAAGAAAAGGGCACCTCCTAGTGCAATAATGCAATGATGATATACATAAAAACAAATACTGTGTAGGAATAATACGCACAAGGGGCGCGATCCGATATACGGCGCAGGTTTTGGCACAAGTGTGGAAACCTGCGCCGCCTGTAGCTTCAGCTCGCACAGTGAGCTATCTCATATACGGCGCCAGCAGTTGCTAAAGTGCCGTAAGTCGGACAAACTAGCGATGTCCAGAAATCTGCGTAAGTACAAATTTCTGGAGTCGCCAGTGACTTACGGCACTTTAGAAACTGCCGCCGCATAAAAAAACTGACTAAAGTATAAAATCTCCCATTACTGCCATAACATGCCTCCCAAAAATAGCCGTATACCCCTCTATCCGCAATCCCCCCTCTCACTCCTAACAATAAATGTATTAACCCCTAAACTGCCGCTCCCTGACCCCGCCGCCACCTATATTAACTGTATTACCCCCTAATCTAAGCCCCCTACACAGCCGCTACCTATATTATATATATTAACCTCTAATCTGAACCCCCTACCCCGCCGCCACATATATTAACTGTATTAACCCCTAATCTAATCCCCCTACACCGCCGCCAGCTACATTAAATGTCTAACCCCCTAAACCGCCGCCAGCTATATTAAATGTCTAAACCCCTAATGTGATCCCCCTACACTGCCGCCAGCTACATTAAAATGATTACCCCCTAATGTGAGCCCCTACCCCGCCGCCACCTACATTAACTATATTACCCCTAATATGATCCCCCTACACCGCCGCCACCTATATTAAATTTATTAACCCCTAATCTAATCCCCCTACACCGCCGCCACCTATATTAAATTTATTAATCCCTAATCTAATCCCCCTACACCGCCGCCACCTATATTTAATATATTAACCTCTAATCTAATCCCCCTACCCCGCCGCCACCTATATTAAATATATTAACCACTAAACCTAAGTCTAACCCTAACACCCCCTAACTTAATTATTATTAAAATAAATCTAAATAATATTAATAATATTAACTAAATTATTCCTATTTAAATCTAAATACTTACCTATAAAATAAACCCTAAGATAGCTACAATATAATTAATAATTACATTGTAGCTATTTTAGGGTTTATATTTATTTTACAGGTAACTTGGTATTTATTTTAACTAGGTACAATAGCTATTAAATAGTTAATAACTATTTAATAGCTACCTAGTTAAAATAATTACCAAATTACCTGTAAAATAAATCGTAACCTAAGTTACAAATACACACCTACACTATCAATAAATTAATTAAATAAACTACAATTATCTAAACTAAAATATAATTAAATGCACTAAACTATATTACAAAAAAACAAACACTAAATTACAAAAAATAAAAAAAGATTACATGAATTTTAAGCTAATTACACCTAATCTAAGCCCCCTAATAAAATAACAAAGCCCCCCAAAATAAAAAAATGTCCCTACCCTAAACTAAATTACAAAAGTAATCAGCTCTATTTCCAGCCCTTAAAAGGGCCTTTTGTGGGGCATTGCCAAAAGGAATCAGCTCTTTCACCTGTAAAAAAACAAACAAGAACCACCCCCCCAATACAACCCACCACCCACACACCCCTACTCTGAAACCCACCCAATCAACCCTTAAAAAAACCTAAGTCTAAACCCCAAGTGATAATTACCTGTCCTGAAGACCGGCGGAGAAGGTCCTGTTCCAGGCGGAGAAGTCTTCTTCCAGGCAGCGACTTCTTCTTCCAGGAACCAGCCGGCGCGGAGCGGAGGAGTTGAAGACCGATGACCGCGGAGCTGAAGACCGTCCTCTCTGGAACTGAAGACCGATGATGCAGGAACTGAAGATCGGCAACGCTGGAACTGAAGACCGCGGAGCCATGGAGCGTGGAGGATCCTCTTCCTACGATCGCCGCCGTACACTGAATAGGAATTCAAGGTACGCGATTAAAAATCAGCCAATCGGATGAGAGCTACTTTAATTCTATTGGCTATTCTAATCAGCCAATAGAATTACAGTAGCTCCTATTCTATTGGCTATTCAAATCAGCCAATAGAATAAAAGTAGCTCTCATCCGATTGGCTGATTTGAATTTGAAGGCTCAAATCAGCCAATAGGAATTCAAGGGACGCCATTTTTAATCGCGTACCTTGAATTCCTATTCAGTGTACAGCGGAGATCGTATCGCTCCATGGCTCCAGTCTTCAGTTCCAGCATCGCCGATCTTCAGTTCCTGCATCGCCTGGAAGAAGACTTCTCCGCCTGGAACAGGACCTTCTCCGCCGGTCTTCAGGACAGGTAAGGACCACTTGGGGGTTAGACTTAGGGTTTTTTAAGGGGGGATAGGGTGGTATTTAGAGTAGGGGTGTGTGGGTGGTGGGTTGTAATGGGGGGTTGTTCTTTTTTTTTTACAGGTAAAAGAGCTGATTACTTTGGGGCAATGCCCCACAAAAGGCCCTTTTAAGGGCTGGTAATAGAGCTGATTACTTTTGTAATTTAGTTTAGGGTAGGGACATTTTTTTATTTTGGGGGGCTTTTTTATTTTATTATGGGGCTTAGATTAGGTGTAGTTAGCTTAAAATTCTTGTAATCTTTTTTTATATTTTGTAATTTAGTGTTTGTTTTTTTTGTAATATAGTTTAGTGTATTTAATTATATTTTAGTTTAGATAATTGTAGTTTATTTAATTAATTTATTGATAGTGTAGGTGTATTTGTAACTTAGGTTAGGATTTATTTTACAGGTAATTTGGTAATTATTTTAACTAGGTAGCTATTAAATAGTTATTAACTATTTAATAGCTATTGTACCTAGTTAAAATAAATACCAAGTTACCTGTAAAATAAATATAAACCCTAAAATAGCTACAATGTAATTATTAATTATATGTAGCTTTCTTAGGGTTTATTTTATAGGTAAATATTTAGATTTAAATAGGAATAATTTAGTTAATATTATTTAGATTTATTTTAATAATAATTACGTTAGGGGGTGTTAGGGATAGACTTAGGTTTAGTGATTAATATATTTAATATTGGTGGCGGCGGTGTAGGGGGATTAGATTAGGGGTTAATAATTTTAATATAGGTGGCGGCGGTGTAGGGGGATTAGATTAGGGGTTAATAATTTTAATATAGGTGGCGGCGGTGTAGGGGGATTAGATTAGGGGTTAATAATTTTAATATAGGTGGCGGCGGTGTAGGGGGATCATATTAGGGCTTAATCATTTTAATGTAGGTGGCGGTGGGGTAGGGGCTCACATTAGGGGGTTATCATTTTAATGTAGGTGGCGGCGGGGTAGGGGCTTACATTAGAGGGTTATCATTTTAATGTAGGTGGGGCGGGGTAGGGGGATTAGATTAGGGGTTAATAATTTTAACATAGGTGGCGGCGGTGTAGGGGGATTAGATTAGGGGTTAATAATTTTAATATAGGTGGCGGCGGTGTAGGGGGATTAGATTAGGGGTTAATAAATTTAATATAGGTGGCGGCGGTGTAGGCAGATCATATTAGGGGGTAATATAGTTAATGTAGGTGGCGGCGGGGTATGGGCTCACATTAGGGGGTTATCATTTTAATGTAGGTGGCGGCGGGGTAGGGGCTTACATTAGAGGGTTATCATTTTAATGTAGGTGGCGGCGGGGTAGGGGGATTAGATTAGGGGTTAATAATTTTAATATAGGTGGCAGCGGGGTAGGGGGCTCACATTAGGGGGTTATCATTTTAATGTAGGTGACGGTGGGGTAGGGGGATTAGATTAGGGGTTAATAATTTTAATATAGGTGGCGGCGGTGTAGGGGGATTAGATTAGGGGTTAATAAATTTTAATATAGGTGGCGGCGGTGTAGGGGGATTAGATTAGGGGTTAATAAATTTAATATAGGTGGCGTCGGTGTAGGCGGATCATATTAGGGGGTAATATAGTTAATGTAGGTGGCGGCGGGGTATGGGCTCACATTAGGGGGTTATCATTTTAATGTAGGTGGCGGCGGGGTAGGGGCTTACATTAGAGGGTTATCATTTTAATGTAGGTGGCGGCGGGGTAGGGGGATTAGATTAGGGGTTAATAATTTTAATATAGGTTGCGGCGGGGTAGGGGGCTCACATTAGGGGGTTATCATTTTAATGTAGATGGCAGCGGGGTAGGGGGATTAGATTAGGGGTTAATAATTTTAATATAGGTGGCAGCGGGGTAGGGGGCTCACATTAGGGGGTTATCATTTTAATGTAGGTGACGGTGGGGTAGGGGGATTAGATTAGGGGTTAATAATTTTAATATAGGTGGCGGCGGTGTAGGAGGATTAGATTAGGGGTTAATAATTTTAATATAGGTGGCGGCGGTGTAGGGGGATTAGATTAGGGGTTAATAAATTTAATATAGGTGGCGGCGGTGTAGGCGGATCATATTAGGGGGTAATATAGTTAATGTAGGTGGCGGCGGGGTATGGGCTCACATTAGGGGGTTATCATTTTAATGTAGGTGGCGGCAGGGTAGGGGCTTACATTAGAGGGTTATCATTTTAATGTAGGTGGCGGCGGGGTAGGGGGATTAGATTAGGGGTTAATCATTTTAATATAGGTTGCGGCGGGGTAGGGGGCTCACATTAGGGGGTTATCATTTTAATGTAGGTGGCAGCGGGGTAGGGGGATTAGATTAGGGGTTAATAATTTTAATATAGGTGGCAGCGGGGTAGGGGGCTCACATTAGGGGGTTATCATTTTAATGTAGGTGACGGTGGGGTAGGGGGATTAGATTAGGGGTTAATAATTTTAATATAGGTGACGGCGGGGTAGGGGGCTCACATTAGGGGGTTATCATTTTAATGTAGGTGACGGCGGGGTAGGGGGATTAGATTAGGGGTTAATAATTTTAATATAGCTGTCGGTGAGGTAAGGGGCTCACATTAGGGGGTAATGTAGTTAAAATAGGTGGCGGCGGGGTAGGGGGCTCACATTAGGGGGTAATAATTTTAATATAGGTGGCGGCGGTGTAGGGGGATCACATTAGGGGGTTAGACATTTAATGTAGCTGGCGGCGGGGTCCGGGAGTGGCGGTTTAGGGGTTAAACACTTTATTAGGGATTGCGGCGGGGGATTGCGGTTGACAGGTAGATAGACATTGCGCATGCGTTAGGTTTTATTTTGCAGGCAGTTAAGGGAGTTACGGGGCTCCAATACTCAGCGTAAGGCTTACTACGCCTGCAATTTGTGGCGAGGTGAAAATGGTGTATATTGGATACCAAACTGCGTGGGTTTGGTATACCTGTCTATGGGCCAAAAAACTACGGCCGAAGGCAGAAATATACGAGCGTAACTTCTATGTTACGCCGTATATGTGATACCAAACCCGCGCAAAATTTGGCGTCGCCGGCTTTTGCGGGCGACGCTGCATATCGGATCGGGCCCAAGGAGGGCAGCACCAAATGTGCTAATTTTTGCGAGCTGGGGACTCACAGTGGCTGAGCAACACTGATCCGGACACCGGAAAACAGGATACAGGAGAATCCAAGTGGCCCGAAAGGACGAGTCAGGCTCAGGCTTCCATATATATTGACATATATTTATTAAAAGCAAATATAAAAACAAAGGGTATTATGTTCACCCACCTTGACGTGGTACCTGGGCTTATCCTTTTGGCCAGATGCAGTAACTATCTTTTCCATTTTTGCTTTTAATCTTAGCTGAGAGCTTGTAAGTGAGTGCTGGACATTCTCTGTGTGTTTCATATATATATATATATATATATATATATAAAGTAGCTCTGTAGATGGAGGGCACTCACAGGACTTATATAAAATGTAATCTTTATTTACAACATCAGTCTCACATCAAAGAATGTCGACGTTTCGGCCCATCTAGTGCCCTCCATCTACTTTATATTTCAATTTGAGGACTGCACCCAGGCGTTTGCTACAAACATGTGGAAGGAGTGCTAGGCCACCGGCTATATAGTATAGATATACTGTATATATATATATATATATATATATATATACTGTATATATATACAAAAACCTGCTGTGACACCTAGATGTCCAACTCTAGGGGGCGCTATAGTAAAGACAATATATTAAGAAAACTCCTAGCTCAATAATTACAGTGAACCACAGTTATATGACTAGTGTAGTGGAATAGCTATTCTACAGGGAGTGCAGAATTATTAGGCAAATTAGTATTTTGACCACATCATCCTCTTTATGCATGTTGTCTTACTCCAAGCTGTATAGGCTCGAAAGCCTACTACCAATTAAGCATATTAGGTGATGTGCATCTCTGTAATGAGAAGGGGTGTGATCTAATGACATCAACACCCTATATCAGGTGTGCATAATTATTAGGCAACTTCCTTTCCTTTGGCAAAATGGGTCAAAAGAAGGACTTGACAGGCTCAGAAAAGTCAAAAATAGTGAGATATCTTGCAGAGGGATGCAGCACTCTTAAAATTGCAAAGCTTCTGAAGCGTGATCATCGAACAATCAAGCGTTTCATTCAAAATAGTCAACAGGGTCGCAAGAAGCGTGTGGAAAAACCAAGGCGCAAAATAACTGCCCATGAACTGAGAAAAGTCAAGCGTGCAGCTGCCAAGATGCCACTTGCCACCAGTTTGGCCATATTTCAGAGCTGCAACATCACTGGAGTGCCCAAAAGCACAAGGTGTGCAATACTCAGAGACATGGCCAAGGTAAGAAAGGCTGAAAGACGACCACCACTGAACAAGACACACAAGCTGAAACGTCAAGACTGGGCCAAGAAATATCTCAAGACTGATTTTTCTAAGGTTTTATGCACTGATGAAATGAGAGTGAGTCTTGATGGGCCAGATGGATGGGCCCGTGGCTGGATTGGTAAAGGGCAGAGAGCTCCAGTCCGACTCAGACGCCAGCAAGGTGGAGGTGGAGTACTGGTTTGGGCTGGTATTATCAAAGATGAGCTTGTGGGGCCTTTTCGGGTTGAGGATGGAGTCAAGCTCAACTCCCAGTCCTACTGCCAGTTTCTGGAAGACACCTTCTTCAAGCAGTGGTACAGGAAGAAGTCTGCATCCTTCAAGAAAAACATGATTTTCATGCAGGACAATGCTCCATCACACGCGTCCAAGTACTCCACAGCGTGGCTGGCAAGAAAGGGTATAAAAGAAGAAAATCTAATGACATGGCCTCCTTGTTCACCTGATCTGAACCCCATTGAGAACCTGTGGTCCATCATCAAATGTGAGATTTACAAGGAGGGAAAACAGTACATCTCTCTGAACAGTGTCTGGGAGGCTGTGGTTGCTGCTGCACGCAATGTTGATGGTGAACAGATCAAAACACTGACAGAATCCATGGATGGCAGGCTTTTGAGTGTCCTTGCAAAGAAAGGTGGCTATATTGGTCACTGATTTGTTTTTGTTTTGTTTTTGAATGTCAGAAATGTATATTTGTGAATGTTGAGATGTTATATTGGTTTCACTGGTAAAAATAAATAATTTAAATGGGTATATATTTGTTTTTTGTTAAGTTGCCTAATAATTATGCACAGTAATAGTCACCTGCACACACAGATATCCCCCTAAAATAGCTATAACTAAAAACAAACTAAAAACTACTTCCAAAACTATTCAGCTTTGATATTAATGAGTTTTTTGGGTTCATTGAGAACATGGTTGTTGTTCAATAATAAAATTAATCCTCAAAAATACAACTTGCCTAATAATTCTGCACTCCCTGTATATATATATATACACAGACTTGAAAACTGAGCAACAAATTGTGCACAATAAAAATGTACAATAAGGTTAATATCACAAGTCCAGATATTGCAGGTAATCCAAATTCTGCGGGTAGTCCCAAATAATAATTAATTTGAAATGGTGTTGCCAAATCTTGCAGGCTTGATGGATGACGGCAGCTCCTCTCATATATAATGACAACAGAAGGAATCTGTGAAAGGATCACAAAGAAAAGGGCGCCTCCTAGTGCAATAATGCGATGATTATATACATAGAAACAAATCCTGTGTAGGAATAATACTCACAAGAAGAGCAGCACCAAATGTGCTAATTGTTGTGAGCTGGGGACTCACAGTGGCCCAGCAACACTGATCCGGACACCGGATAGCAGGATACAGGAGAATCCAAGTGGCCAAAAGGATGAGTCAGGCTCAGGCTTCCATATATATATACATATATTTATTAAAAGCAAATATAAAAACAAAGGGTATTATGTTCACCCCAAATACATAAAAACGTATAGTGTTAACAGATTGCTACGCGTTTCTCAGCTAGTCTAGCTGTTTCCTCAGGCATCTGTTGACAATATGGAAGCACTGACCTTTATATCTGAAACAGGAGCCCTTGAGCGCCTCCCTACACCTGGTTCCACAGGTGTGACCAATTAACATAAAGATCCTTCTAACTCTATGAGGGATATTTATCAAGCCGTCAAAAGCAAATACACTGGAATTCTGCAGCGTAATTGTGGCGAGCCTGATTCCTATTATTTATCAAAGTTGAAATTTGTGACGTAACATACAATCCGCTGGTCTCAGTCCGACACAGATCAATGCTTGCGTCACTACAGATGTTCCGAATGCAAATTTGGCACTATCTGATTACTTTTGCTAGTTAACATATATCTACCAGGTACGCTCGCCACTATTCCGGCCCAGTGTACCTGATTTTCAATCCGCCACCCTAGAGGCGGCGGATGCCATAGGAATCAATGGGAGTCTGAAAGCTGCGAAAGCTCATGTTTGCTGCTGCCCGAATAAAGAATAAAGAGAATAAAGTTACGTTTACACCTAACCCCCGAGTCTAAACACCCCTAATCTTCCGCCCCCAACATCGCCGCCACCTACATAATGTTATTAACCCTTAATCTGCCGCCCCCAACAT